>NW_024039060.1:507500-942127 GCF_016077235.1 Cyprinodon tularosa | reverse complement strand
CCCCCACCCCGCCAGAGAGCCAGAGCAGCAAGGCCGCCCCAGCCGCCAGAAGCCGGCACAAGCAGAAAAAAGAAAGCAGCAGACGCGACCCCACCACCCCCGCCGCCCCCGGGCGCGAAAGCAGCACGACCCACCCGCTCCGGCCCCGCACCGCCCACAGGCCGCCGAGAGGAGGACGGCCACGCCGGCCACGGCCCGTCCCCCCCCGCCGCCAAACACCGAGCAACCCTCCACTCCCAAGCCGCGCACGATGCACCGCACCACGCGTCACCCGCACCCGCCCCAACAGAGCGCAGCCACCCCCCGACCCGGGGGCACTCCAAAGGGACCCCCGACGCCCGCAACCCGCCACAACAGACACACACGAACCCCGGCACAGGCGCGACACCCACGCCCCCCCCGGACGACGCAACCACGGCAAGCACCACGGCCAACCACCGAAACCCGGCACCGGAAGACGAGGCACGCCCCGACGCCCCGCAGAGCAGAAGCACCCCCGGCCAGCACCACAAAAGAACCGATGCCCGGCGCCCAGCCCCACCCAGCAGCAGCACAGCCACCAGGCCAGTAGCCCACGTCCGCCACCACGGAACCCCCCAAGAGCACCGCACGCGGCCGCCGCAGGACCCCCCCGCGGCGCCCCAGACCCCGCCCCGACGGGGGCAACAGTCCCCCGGGCCAGACCTGCCAGGCACCCCGCTCCGAGCACCCCCCCGAGCCCCCAGGACCCAAGGACCCCCAAACTAGCCCCCGCGCCCCACAAGACGCACCCCATAGCCCCCCACTACACTAAGTGATGGAGCCGATCAAGGGACCCCAGAGAGATCGGTCTGATGGGGATGCAGATGCTGTCTCAAGATTAATATGATCCAACAACAGATCTCTGTACTGATTGATGTTGAGTTTATCCTTACTCTTCCAATTCATGAGGATAGTTTTCTTTGCGATACATATTGCAGTGAATGCCAAGCAAACCGATTTTTTTCCCATAGAGCTTCCCTCAAAGTCACCCAGCAAGCAAACTGAAGGGGAAATTAGGATTTTACAACCCAGGCACAGTGATAGATCCTTACATACCTGTACCCAGAATCTCTGAACCGGCGTGCATAACCATAGCGCGTGAAAATAATTATCAAGTCGATTGCCTGTGCACTGTGGACAGATGTTAGATTGCGCAAAACCCATCTTTGCGCAAAACCCATCTTGAATAATCTTTGACCTGTATAGTGCACTCTGTGGAGGATTTTGTATTGTATTAATTGTAAATTGGGGTTTCTGGTCATGTTAAAAGTTCTTAGACATATCTGAGCCCAGATGTTTTGTTCAAAGCTGACTGATAAATCCTCCTCCCATTTAGTAATAGGAAGAGATATTGTATCATCCAGTTTAGTCAGTGTCCTGTATAACTTAGACAGTAGTTTGGGGGGGGTTAACTCTAGAAACTCTGATATTTTAGTTGGAATTATTAAACCTCCATCAATATGCTTAAATTTATTTCTAATTATAGCTTTGATTTGCTCATATTCTAAGAATTTATTTTTGTTAATGCCATATTGCAAATTTAATCTAGCGAATGTGATAAACTCCGTACCTTCAAACAAATGATCCAGATATGTAATACCTTTATTCTTCCAGTACGGAAAGTTTATCACATTATTGTTTTGTAGAATGTCAGGGTTATTCCAGATGGGTGTACGACTGCACGGGATAAGTGATGAGTTCGTTATTTTTAGAAATTCCCACCATGCTGTCAGGGAAGAGCTGATGTTAATATTTTTGAAACATGGGTGCCGTTTGATCTTAGAGCTAATAAACGGCAAATCTGAGATTATTATATTACTGCATATATCCTGTTCTGTGTCTATCCAGGGCTCATCTAAGGGATTATGTTTTATCCATTTAGAGATGTATTGTAATCTATTTGCTAAATAGTAGTATTGGAAGTTAGGTAAATCTAGTCCCCCTCTGTCTTTAGTTTTCTGTAGTGTTTTTAAGCTGATACGAGGGGGTTTGTCCTTCCAAAGAAATTTAGAGATGGAAGAATCTAGAGATTTAAACCATTCGGTTGATGGTTTATTTGGGATCATTGAAAATAGGTAGTTAATTCTGGGTAAGACCATCATTTTAATTGAGGCTACCCGACCCAAAAGGGAGATCGGAAGCGATTTCCATCTTTCTAGGTCCTCTTCTATTTTCATTAAAAGAGGGGTGTGGTTGAGTTTTTGGTAACTCAGCTAGTTTAGATGACACAGTAATTCCCAAATATTTGATATTTCCTGATTGCAATTGTAGACCTGAGGGATTCTGTAGAGAGCAATTAATTGGTAGTATTACAGATTTAGACCAATTTATAGAGTATTCTGAGACTTTTGAGAAAGATTCTAGTAAACTAATCACTTGAGAGAGGCAAGTGTTTGAGTGCTGGAGATAAAGTAATACATCATCTGCGTAAAGACTAATTTTATGCTCCATTTTCATGCCTTTTATACCTTTAATCATATTTGTTTGTCTGATTGTAGCAGCCAGAGGCTCAATAAAAATAGCAAAAAGTGAGGGGGAGAGTGGGCATCCCTGTCTGGTGCCCCTCTGGAGACAAAAACTGGAAGATGTTTGATTGTTTGTCCTGACACAGGCTGTTGGGAAGCTGTATAATATTTTTAACCAATTTATAAAGGAATTGCCAAAGCCAAATTTATGTAGAGTAGCAAATAAAAATTTCCAGTTTACTCTATCGAATGCTTTTTCTGCATCTAAGGACAATATATAGGATTTAAGATTTTTGCTGTAGGAATAATCTATTAAATTCAGCAGTCTGCGTGTGTTAGCAGCTGACTGCCTCCCTTTAATGAAACCAGTTTGATCTGGGTGGATTATGAGAGGAGTGACTTTATCTAACCGTTTTGCTAAAGCTTTACAGACTATTTTAATATCCACATTAATTAAGGATATGGGACGATAGCTGGTCGGAAACATAGGATCTTTGCCTGGCTTAAGCAGGAGACTAATGGTGGCAGAATTCATATTAACTGGAAATTTGCCATTATCTAGAGTTTCCTGCAGCATTCTGTGGAACGTTGGGGCCAGAATGTTCCAGAACTCTTTATAGAACTCAGTAGGGAACCCGTCTGGACCTGGCGCTTTATTATTTGGCATGTTTTTTAATGCTTCCTGAACTTCAGCTGTAGACAGCGGTGAGTCCAGGGTCGCTCTTTGACTCTCTGATAATTTAGGAAGAGTTATTTTATCCAGAAATCGCTTGATATCATTATCTGATGGATTTAACTGTGATGTGTATAAAGATTTATAGAAATCTCGGAAGGCATTGTTAATATCCTCCGGATCCTGTAATGTATTACCAATTGAATCTGTAACTGCAAATATAGTCGTTTTTTCTTTGTTTATTTTTAGCTGGTTAGCTAAGAAGCTTCCTGACTTATTGCTATGTTCAAAGTTGTCAATTCGAAGTCTTTGAATTAAAAATTTATTTTGTTTTTCAATAAATTCGTTTAGTTCTAGTTTTATTTTACGGATTTCCCCTAACTTTTCCTCATCTAGCGAGCTTTCTAGTAACTTTATTTTTCCCTCTAATTCCTGGATCTTTTTTTGTTCTAACTTTTTTTTATGAGATGAAAATGAAATAATTTTACCTCTCATCACTGCTTTCCCTGCCTCCCATAGTATAGATGCTGATGTTCCTGGTAAATCATTGCACACCAAGTATGATGCCCACTCTTCCTTGAAAAATTTGAGAAACTCTTCATCTTTAAGCAGTGATGTATTTAATCTCCAGCTCTTGTTTTGTGGGACTATTTTTTTATTTATTAGGGTTAAAGTAACAGGAGCATGATCACTGACAGCAATAGGATGGATTACAGCATCTGAGACGTCAGACAGCAGTGAGCTGCTGATTAGGAAATAGTCCAGACGAGAGTAGGAATGATGGACATTGGAAAAGAAAGTGTATTCCTTACTGTTAGGATGAAGAGATCGCCATGCATCGCAAAGACCAAAATCACTCATGTATTGTTTGACTACATTTAATGATTGCCAACTGCGCTGAGTCCCTGTTGTACTCAACCTGTCCATTTCTCCATTTAGACCAAAGTTGAGGTCACCCCCAATAATTAGAGAACAATCCCCGTGCTTTGAAAGTGCATGAAAAACTTTGTGGAAGAATGAGGGGTCGTCAACATTTGGACCATATATGCTGACAATACACAACTTTTGGTTATAAATAGATATTTTAATTATGATGAATCTGCCTTCAGGATCTATAATTTTGTCTAATAAAGTAAAACTGAGGTTTTTGTGGATTAAAATAGCTACCCCTCTCTGTCTCGAGTTATAGCAGGCTGCAAACACATCAGGGAACTCAGGGGAGTTAAGATCACTTATAGATGCCGCTGATTTATGGGTTTCTTGCAATAAGACAACATCTGCATTTAATCTTTTAAGCTGGTTAAAAATCTTAAGCTTTTTCTCTCTGGTGCCAGCCCCATGCACATTCCATGTCACAAACCTTACATTCACCATAGGTGTGAGTGAGAAGATGAAAAGTACATGCCTCTGAATAAATAGTTATACCTAGACCCAGGTAGCATCAAACCGTGTGCTTGTGATTGTGTGGACCACAGGGAAGAAGCAGACGAATAAGGAAAAGGAAGACAGAAAATTAAGAGAGTGCAATGAGTGAGAAAAGGTGAAAGAAAAAGAACCCCAGCCCATGCATTCTGTACCCAGCTGTAACTAGCAGTCATACCGTGCAAACGTGCTCTAGAGCTGTGCATATATTTCATTTATCACCGTGAAATGTTCTATACACTTTAATCAGGTGTCACATGCTTTTAAACCTGCCTGTTGTGCATCTAATAAAGCCAAGGAGTGATCTTCTGATCCCTGAACAACTGACCATTAATATAAAGTTTGTCAACTGCTACTGTAGCTCTGACGCCTTCACTGATGTATTTCTTCCTGATTGGGAATAACGCTCGCCTGCGATCTAATATTTCCTTTGGATACTGGTCATTGACGCTGAAATCTGTTCCTCTCAGCTCTCTGCCCTGACTCCTGACCTGCTCTTTCTGCTTGTAATGCTCAAACTTAGCTACAATTGGTCTAGGACGGGATTTATCAGGCTTCTTACCTCCGAGCCGGTGAACGCGATGGAAGGTGATGTTTTTTACCTGGTCCGCCGGGATTTTCAGCTTCTTCTGGAGGAACTCACGTACTATCGCCTCAGGGTCCTCGTCCTGCTGTTCAGCGATTCCAGCGAAGACGAGATTGTCTCTCATGCTCCGCGACTGAATGTCCAGAATGGATTCCTTCATCTTTCTATTTTCGCCGGACAGCTGGATCATCCCCTCGGCGAGTTTGGTGACTTCCCCCTTCAGCGCTTCATTCTCGGCGGTGACGGAGGCCAGCTGAGCTTGGCTGAATTCCAGCGACTCTCTCAAAGCTTGAAACTCCTTATGCAGGACTTCTACCAGGGCAAGGCGGGCGTCCAAGCTAGTTAGCTTTTTGTCGATGGATTCCAGGACGTCGCTGTAGCTCCTGTCTGGAGACAAAGTAGATGTAGAAGCAGCACTGGTTGAACTAGACCGACATCGTTTGGAAGACGGTGTGTTCGTGGATGTGGGATTCTTCGGCTTCCCCATTACGATGTTGTCAAAACACTCGTCCAGGTAGCTCTCCAGGCTCGTCAAGGTCTCGTCTTCCAGTTTGTTCCCTCGGAAATACGGTACAATTGTCAAAGTTTAAATCTGCTTGTTTTATTTACATTTATTGGCTTACTTACCAGGACTGGAATTGTTTGTTTTGAATTACCTGTATGTCGCCATTTTTACTTACGCACACGCCCACAGCTCTCGCGAGATCTCAGCCGCTCATCCCACCACCTAGGACCGTTTTAAATAAAGACATCAGTGTTAGAGCAACTAGTTTTACATTTTGTCCTCGGGTAGAAACAAAAGCATACACTTTTTTACTGTAGATATCGTAGAGTTTAGATTGGTGGCTATTTTTTTGCAGCTTTATCAGTTTATAACTTCATGACCAGAACTGCATACTCTCTTCATTTACCTTTTGAAGAGCTGGGAAGTGGCTACATTAGCCTGGGTGCCATTCCGAACTTAGTCCCGCCCACAACGTTTGAGGTCAGGAAGTTCGGTCTGGCATTGCTCCATAGTAGCGCGAGTATGCTCGCCCAATATCTGGTCGGGCCAATCAAATTGTAAGGGCAGGCTTTATACGATGATGGACAGATGATCAACAGTAACGTAATCAACCACGTGACCAAAGCGCGCTTGGGTGACAACAACAATGGCTGCCGCTGGAGAGTTGAGGTGTGTAGATTCTGCTATTAGGTCTGTTCTAGAAGAAAGTAATTTTAAAAGAGGAACAGAGAAATGCGATCAAGGCATTTGTTGAAAAGAAAGATGTTTTTGGCGTCCTTCCTACGGGATTCGGCAAAAGTTTAATTTATCAGCTGGCTCCCTTGGTCGACTAACATACGTCACGCACTCCGTTGCTCTTATTGGTTGTAGGTCTATCCAATCACAGCTCTATGGAGGAGCATCAGACTCATATTCTGACTAGAATTGAGTAGGACTACGTCAGGCTATGGCTACATATGCCTTTGTGGAAAATCTACAACTATAAAATCAAGTTTTCTGAATGACTCAACTTAAAAAAAGATTTACTTTTTTATTTTATTGTTATCTTTATGAGTGCTGGATCCTAACACAGTTTGGAAGGATATGGAAATTCCTTGACATAATGTCTCTTTAGACTTCTTTTGATTTTTTCTTAAATCCTTTTGTCCTCATCTTATGTCCTTGTTTTATTCCTTTGTTCGCGTCTTGTCTCCCTTTCATTCTTTCCATCCTTGCATCCTACCTTTCTTCCTTCCATCCTTTCCTTTCTTGTATCGCTCTTCCCAAATCCTCATGTCCTTTAGTTCCTTATCACTCTTAGTTCTTTACTTCCTTGTGTCATTATTTTCCTCTCTTCTGTCCTTGCGTCCTACCGCTCTCCTATATGTCTTGTGTCCTACCTCTCTTGCTAATTTGAGGCTCCAGCTGGTTTCCAGACACAAATTATTGCGTTTGAAACAAACCTTGTCTTCCCTTAAGCAGAAGACCGGCTGTTGCTTGGTAAGAGGACCTATTGTGGGAAAAATAAACAGTTTGAGTTGTGATGTGACTGTAAGAAAGGGATGATGAGCTTTTTATTTGCTCCAGGGATTAGAAAAAAGGATCCACCTCTGGCAGTGACTCCAAGCGTTGAGAAACCATCAGCTGATGCAGCTGACGCCCTACATGAAGAAAGAATTCTCAAACTCCAGCTCACCCTGGGAGACCGTTTGGGTGGAGTGTCATTTCACCCTAGTTTTTTCTTTTTTACCAAAGTTCACAGCTACCCCAAGCGTATGCCAAAGTTTGGCGCTACGGTCCAAATGCAGCAAAACACATCTTTATAGCTGACAGACTTCAAGGCGTCTCTTGAAGAAATTAAATGAGCCGACACAGGAGCTGTCCCACTGGTTGCCAGTTTCCTTCCTGACGCTGCCCTCATGCTGGACTCCAGCTCATGTTGCACATCTCACCCCCTCCCAGGATAGATGATTTAATGTAGCCCAGCACACCCTGTTTGCAGAAGTATTCATATCACTTCTAATTTTTCCAGGTTGTGTCCTTATTCAACCACAGATTCAATCTATTTTATTGTGATATGATGACAAGCACAATGTAGATTCCTTGTTAGAGTTATACCAGACTCTATCAGAGGCTACGTTCACAATGCAGGCCTTGATGCTCAATTCAGATTTTTTTGTGAAATCCGATTTTTTCGCGTTGCCGTTCATATTTCTAAATATATGCGACTTGTATGTGATCTCCTCTGTGAACTGCAGTCATACAACGCAAGTGTCCCGCATGCGCGGTAGGGGACGCAATGACGTCACAGGCCGGCATGCTCTTTTTTCCCGGAAGTAAACATGGATGGTAGTGCCGGAGCGCATCTAGCGATCTTTTCCAACCATAAAAACACAATCTTTTCAATATGGTTAAACATAAATACTGCTCTCCGCGTCATCATCTGCCATGGTTGTTGTTTTTCTTGCTGCTTCTGCGTAGCAAGACGCATAATAGTGACCTATGTTGGGTATTAATGACATTCAGGTCGGATGAATCCGATCTGGCTGTTCACACACAGGTCGCATTTAAAAAGATCAGATTCGTATCGGATTCAGGACCACATAGCCAAGTGGCCTGGGTCAGATTGGAAAAAATCGGATCTGTGTATTCAGACTGCCATGAAATGATCAGATCCAGGTCGCATATGGGCAAAAAAATCAGATTTGGGTCACTTCAAGCTGCAGTGTGAACGTAGCCCAAGATCTGAACTATTTCCTTGCAGCTCTGCTTGTGTTTAATAGCTGTGGTTTCCAACCCAAATCAACTATAGCCTGCTTCCTCATCCCTTCTGGAAGAAAAGCAACGCCACAGCATGGTACTAACACCACCATGGAAACGGTGCATCTTAGTTGATGTGGTGTTTTTGTTTGGTCTGAGCAGCAGGTAAATAAACCTCCAGAAGTTTGTTGTAGCCCCAAAATAGATTGAAATTATTTCTCTTTTGTGTTGGGATGCTGTTTGGCAATGCTATAAAGTTTTTTGTTGGGTGACGAAGTGTTAGAAAGCTTAGTCAGTGTTAGTACCTTTGCAAAGCTCTGTAAAGGGAACTCTGTATGATGCTGCATTCCAATGGCTTGAATATTATTGCTGCCTTGGAAAAACAAAAAACCGCTGATGGTGGAGATTTTATTTCATCCCTGATCCCTTTGATGATCCTGAAATCTTTGCGTGTGGATCACAGGTCATGGCCGGCTTATCCTAGAGTTTGAGGGAGTCTATATTTTTCACAAACAGGTCTCAGATTGCAGGTTGAAACCGCACAATTTTCTGCCTGAATGAGAAGCACAAATCAACTCTTTTTTTTTTTTTCATGTAAGGTTCATAAAAGTAGCCTTCATTCCCTCACAAATGGCTAACTGCCGGTGATTTCCCACATCGCTGGTGTTTACCTCTGTTTCCGATGATGGAGTGCAGTACCTCCAGTCTAGGTCTGCTTCTGTTTCTCTTCAGATAAAATATAACTGTACCCAACTAAAGTGACCAGTGGATCCAGTGACTCATTTCATGTTGCTTAGGGCAGCCTCGTCCTGTGGGGAGCTGCAGCCGCAGGAAAATGACAGACTGACGCGCTCGATTTACGACCAGGGAACAGGGCGGCTTTCAATTTTTAAGGCAGCCGTTCATCGGGACGTCTCACACACACACACACCCTGATTACACTCAGGAACATGGAGCCAGAGAGCAGTAAAAGTGGCTAGACATGGACTGCGGAGGCAGATAGTCCTGTCAAACCTCTTGATTTAAGCAGTCTGGCTGTAAGAGTAAGGCAAAGAGAAGCAGGCGGTCATTATTATATTGATTTGCCCACAGATGGTGAAACGATTCGAGGAAATGAAGATCGAAGTGCAAAGCGCCAAAAGAGAAAACAAGAAGCCGATATTTGATTTGTGGGGCTAAGGGGAGGAAACGTTTAATTGCAGCATGTAAGGAAGTCAGCAGTTTTTATTTCTTAATCTGTCTGCATGAAGTCTTTATTAGAGAAAGGACATTATTATGCACATCATATCATCCATGTGATTTTCCTGTGATGTGAAAAAGAAGTTGCCCCTTTTACAGATTTGTTTTTTTACTTGTTTTTCCAATGTAAATGTTTTAGATTATTAAAGAAAACACAGCAATAACATTTTCAGCAAATTTCTTAGATAAAAAGGCTATTAGAGAGATATTCCTGCTGTTATATTTCCCTGAATAAATAAAATCTTATTACTGCCTGGCCCAAAGAATCTCTTTAGGTAGATATTTATTCTTCTTTAACCCATTACTGACCCACTCATGGTTGAATCGGATTGGTATCGGTTATCGGATGATACGCTCAGCCCAGGTGTCGGATTAGATCAGAAAAGCTATCAAAAGAGAGTATCAGACCAAGCCCAGGCTGATGAATTAATGGCTCTAAATAAAGAATTTAAGTTGGCCTAGTCAAAGTATATTCATAAAGCTGATATATGACCGTGAATATGTCATTTATGGCGACACCCTCCACCCATTTTGTATTTACTGAGGTAATCTGTCAGTTTCTAAGATCAAACACATTTAAGATGACAAAAGAGCCAAAAAAGAAAAATAATCTCTAAGGGGGGAAATAATCTTTGATAATTCTGAAAATATTCTTTCCTTGTTTCCTCTGGATCCTCCAGTCTTAAAGCTTGATGTTGTTTGGGCAGAGGCGAAGGGAGGCGCTCTGTTCCGCTTCAGTCCACCGAGGATCGGCTGGCGGCCACCGTCTGTGCCAAGGGTGAGGGGGGGACTAAATATAGCACACTGCATGAAACTTGGGAGAGAAGGAGGGTTGTAAATATAGGGTATCCTGGTGCAATTAGAGAGCCGAGAACTGCTGGGAAATTTTAGGGAGCTTTCTATGAGCTGAGTCTCTTTAGTAACTTTGTGATGTTGTTTAGATTGGCCAAACAACCGACGGAGTTCCTTTACTGTAAGTCATGGCGTTTTACAGAAAGTAGCCCAGTTTAGCATTTACCTACTTATCTTTATGTCGCTTTTTATCCTGTGTGTAGCTGCTCATTGACTCTGAAACGGGACATTTCTAAATAAAGACCTGGGGTAGTCATTTTTCGCTCACTGTAATTACACTCAAAAGCATCCATTTAATAGCTTGTCACTGTTTAGTAAAATCTGTTTCAGACAGTATGATTACAGTTATAAGGCATATTGTATGAACAACAATGACGGCATCAAATTAGGGAGCTGCTCTGTCAGACATGACAAAGACAGAGCTAATCCATTCGGAACGTTGTCCTTACAGTAAGATGACCTGTAGCAAAGCGCCACAGTCGTACAAAGTAAAATCTGAAATAAGTTATCCGTTTCAGTCATAGATTATGTGTCAAAAAGAGAATTGCCTGAATATATGTGAGGATTACGGATGGCAGCTAACCACCTCACATAACGGTAATGTTGGGTTCATTGCTGGATATGATGCAGCATTACATTGAATCTAATCATCATAGCAACACAGGTCTAAGTAAACGGTTACAACAACAAACATGTGACTTCATGCTATTCCTCACAAGACCAGGAGAAGAATAGCTAGTTCTGAGTCAAAACTGGAGCTGCTTCTGCTCTTGAAGTGCTTTTCACATTTAGAAATGCATGGCTAATACTAATCCTCATTTAGTCCCTTTCCTTATTTGACAATTTCTTTGTCAAAGGCTGTTGCTTTTTTCTTTGGTAGTAATGTGACCTGATTGTCTTCGTTTAAATTTTATGGTCCGCTTGATGCTGGATGCCATTTTGCTCCTATGCTACGCTGAAAAGCCTAGTTGGTAATTGTTCATATGTACATGCACATGTGGCCGGAACGGCTATGTAAACAAAAGGAGAACAGCACAAGAGAGAGGGTGTCGCCATGTCCGAACTTCCGCCTTAACCCCAAAATCCTACAATCGCTATATAGAGTGGGGACTAAATAGTGGACCTTATAGTGAACTCAGTTAACTGACCGCTCAGATAGAGGATCACTACGTTTAGCTCCCTATTGGTCACGTAACTCCGCCTGCACCGTGTGGTGTCTGCGCCATCTTTGGTATTGGTTGCCGCTGTCGGGGTAGTGACAGCCTATGGCGAGAGCGGGCAGCTGTGACAAGAAATCCCATATGCTTAGTGAGGGGAGCTCTCCTTTCAAAGCGTCCTGGAATATATCTGCTCATCTACCTTTTTTATCTATCTTTTCAAGGTGCATTGTTGGATAATTTGAGTCCACTTCTTTTTCATCCACTAGACATTCAGACACTCATTAAAAATGGCGTAACCCCTATATAGTGCCCTATATAGTGATTAGGGCGAACATCCAAACACAGCCTGTCTCACTAGAGAAAAGTGCGCTGCCTCGTCAATTTGTGCATGTCATGGCTGTGCAAACGTAGCTACTTCGGTTTGTCAATTTTACAGAAAAAATGCAGAAAGAACGGGGATGTAAGAATTTCACTCGCACCCTTGCCGTGCTTCTTTGTTTACATCTGAGAGGAAGAAGAAAAAGAAAAATCCTTGTTTGCGCATGCGCCCTGCACGATTTGCCAACAACTGTTGGGAGAAAATCAAGCATGTTTGATTTTCTCCCGACCTCATGATTCCTGATTGGAAGGTGGTCATGGGAGGCTAATCGCCCCTCGTTACCCCCTGTACACTACATGAGGCATGACCAGGCTGAAAGTCGGTCTGATCGGAAAAATTCTCACACGACAGTGTGAGAAAAAAGTTCCAAACACACTGTTTTTAGCCTGTTTATTCATTTTGCAGGCATGCTGACATTCAGAGTCTGATCAGCAAACTGTCAGTTCTTTAAAGATCGTACCAGAACACTCTTTGATGGCCTATTGTGTGTGAGACTGACAGATGGCTTTATGACTCCATGTGATAGTACCCTCCAAACAATTCTGATCACAATGACTGGATCGACTGTTTAAATTCTTGCTTTGGGTTACATTTTTACTCATACCTGTATGCTCTTGATATTGTATACCAGTCACCCAGTCACATGGCCTGAAAAATGCAGCCTAGCTCACATTTGTCAGTGCCTGTAGCAGTAGGTGTCCTCTATGTTTCTGTCTCTACTGTCCCCCTTTATGTCTCTTCTCTTCTGAAACTGTTTTTCTTTTTTTTACACAACCTCTTTGACCGCACTGTAAATTTTTGTCTGTTTCTGGGTCACTTTGTACCAGAACCCTTATGTAGACGCTTGTATAAACTATTATGCATCATATGAACCTAATTAATTGTATTTATTTTCATTTGTATATCTGCTTTTTGTTATTTATTTAACCCAATTGTTTCTTCCCTTTCCCCTTCAGAGTGCTGATGTCAGCGTTTCATCTTTGGAGACAATCTGGTACCACTCAAAGCGCTTCTATGCCCCACCTTTTCCTCCTGTGACAACCAATCGAATGGAAAGAGCTGCTGGATTGGACGTAACCCTGAAGCACTTTGACATAAACTGATGGAACATTTTTTTTTTTCCTTCCTCACATTTATCCGGTCGGTTGAGCAAACCAACAGGGATGTGTGCCAAATGATATTCTTAAAAAGCTATTCGCTGCTCTCATTTCCTGAAGTGAAAGCCAATCAGAGGACGGACAGAAAGGAGAATAGTATTGGGGGAACTTTTTTTTTTTTTTCTAAACCTCTAATGAATAAAATAATAGAAATATGGTTGACTGGTATGTATAAAAGAAAAGAAGAAAATATATAAATATACATAGCTGCTCCAAAAGTGCCTCATTTTCAGATTGTAGCCATTCTAAATGCTAAAGCTTCGGGTGTTTTTATTCCACTCTTGTGTTAATGTAATTACAGTCGCAGAAGGTGCTGATTAAGATTAAAAGCATTTTTTTTATTTATCGCAGATGCGTTCATGTCATAAAGGATCAATGTAAGGGGTTGGAAAGTTTGCTGTGTAGATTACAGGGGATTGCTTGGGCACTAACAACAGACTTTATAGACAAAATATTTATAGTCCCTGTAATTACAAACAGCCCTGTTTTCAGCAAATATGCCCACACTCAGACAGCATTACGCCTGCTTTGATTTAGTGCTTCTTGATTTCTGCCCTTTACAAAAAAATTATAAATATACATGGTAGAAAAATTTGAATCTCCTTATTTAATGTGAGCATCTCAATTATGACAGCTCACACTTATAATTAGGAAGACATGGGGCTGTATTTTATTTTGATATTTGTTTTTACAGAGGTTTTACTGGGTTTTTTTTTAGTTTAGAGAGAGAGATATGGGTACTTCTACCAATGCCACTTCTTTTGATTATGGGAGGGAAGGATCGCCTTGAATACAGCAAGCCATAGGATGGAAATATCACCTACCTTATATAAATCTAGTGTAAAAAATCAGTATTCTTTATGTGAAATAAATATTTGTGAGCGGTGGAAATATGTAGTTTCACTACTAACTGTAATGCTGGGGTCATTTACAGAGGATATTTTCTCACAGTATCTCACTCAGTAATAAGTCCTTTTGCTCTCTAATTGGGAGTCACTACATAAAGTCATTGCAACTTGCTTATAGACTTACAGATATTTTATTTTATTTTATGCCAGATGCGCTTATTGATAAAACTGGGATTAGAACACGGGTCCCCTGTTGAACAATTAGATTTAAATCGCCTCATAATGAGGGATTAACAGGATGTCATATAAACCCCTTCATTTTAAGATTTCCAAGAATTTTTTTAAGCTTCTGTGCTTATATCAGGATACTTTATGTAGTGAAATTACATCTATAGCCAAAACAAAATATCAGTTCAAAAGATCTATTTTTTTATTTGAATAATATTTCCCCCTTAAATAAATGTTATTAAATGACATGCTAACACTCGTTACTCGTACCTTAAGATGAGAAACTCAGGGCTTTTTTTTATTTGAAGTTAATTTTTTTATGCAATATTTTTTTTTAATTAACAAATACAAAAAATGTATTAACAAAGTATACTTACTAAAAAATATACTAATTGTGCATTTAACTGAAATATACATAGTTTTTTTCTACCCTGGATAGCTTTATAACTGTTGACCCCGCAAAAGGTGAAAGGATAGGAGATATTAATGTATCCTATCACAAAGAGCCATCTATTTACTTGTTAATCAAACAACTTAAAATGGAAATACGGGTGTAGCAGAAAAATATTAATATGATATATAATTTTAACAAAAACTGACAGAAATCCTGCCAAAATATTCTATGCCAGCCTACCTGGGTTTTATACTTTAGCCAGTCACATGAAGCAACAATACCTGTAGTAATAAATGGCATTCTGGTAGATTTTTCGCCAATTTTTACAGATCTTATTGTTTAGTTTTATTATTTTTGTAAGACACAATACTGATTTGAGTCTGTTGGATTAAACTACTTTCCCAAACATCAAATGGTTTCAACAAAGTGAACCGAGCCAAACTAATTACTGAAATTTACCCATTGATTTGAGTTTGATCTGGAGTTGTAATTTCTTAAAATTAAGAGTGACCAGATCCTGCTGGAGTGTTGTGAGGAAATAAAGAAGTAGCCTACTTTATTTGGCACACACATATACCCCTAGAGAGGGTTGCCATTTTGCCTTGAAACGAACCTCCTCAGTTCCTCCTTTATAACTTTGTTATTAATCACTAGTTTTTTCTAGGTGTGCAGAAATAAAAAATGCTACATTTCAACAAACTAAGAAGTCTCCCATGACAACTCCAATATGACATGAACGCAGAGTTTTTGCTAAAATTAAATCTGTATACAGTACTAGCAACCTGCTAGCTATTCTTTCCTACTGTGAGAAATATTAGCAAAGCGGCTATTAGCTCTATGCTAATTAGGGTGTTTCATTTATTTGCTTTTTTTTTCTCTCTTGACTTTTTTTTATTAACTGTTTACTTTCATTTTTGCTGTTCAGTGAGCCATAAACAAGTGTTCATATCCACAGGCTTGGAAAAAAAAGGCACTTGTAGCAGGGAGTGGAGCAGCTTGTATGCAAGCTTTAAGCTAGCTGATTCAGTTTAGCATATTAGCCAGGTACCAGGACATACGTTCACCGTCCTGCTGACCACAGCTGGGGTTAGACCCCCCTGATACAGAGCCACACAATCCCATTAGTGCTATTGGACACTCACTTAATCCCGATCGTCTCAGGATGCTAAATAACAAACAGTATACAGAGCCGAGGACAGTGTCTCTATCAATAGCCGTGATTATGTTAGCTTTGTGCAGTCAGCAAATAACCATTTTAGCACCTGTAGATGGAGTAGTTCTCATTAAGGTTTTGCATAAAGACAGCTAATTTGCTCTCAGTTGATAATGTAGAGCACCTAAATGTTTCAGGATATTATTATTTTCTCAGTCTCTTTTCAAACTGATCAAAGTGAAAGTACTTTAGCCTCTAAATCCTCCTTAATGACTATTTGTTTTTATCGCCTTCCTTTCCTGTCTTTGCTTGGCTCTAACTTTAATCTTCACTATGCATAAGCACTTAAGTGCCTGTCCTATTTCTTAATCTTAGTCTCTCTGTCTCTCTGCCCCATTTTAGCACATAGCACTAATGCATTTGTCAGAGCAGAATATAACATAACTATTTTTGTGTCTATTTCCTGGCTGTACAGTTCTTGCAAAATTCCTTCAGTTTTGTTTGGTGTAAACATTTTAGCATTTATGGTCTCTGTCCCATGACCCAAGGACTACATCATCACATTGTCACCAGTGCCAAAACACTGCAGCAACAGAACTATGCTGTTCCTCTCTCCAACACCACCTCAAGAAACAACTTTCAGTTTCAAGGCGGGGGATTTTACTTGGTTTTAAGACTGAGATGTAATTATTTTTTGTTTTCTTCGGATTCTTTCGCCGTTTTCATGCAAGGCTTTTCTGGCATATCTCTGCTCCCAGTTGGCTCATGAGACTCTCTTTGAGATAAAGGTGGCTGTTGGAGACTTATGTATGCTTTAACTTTGAATTTGCCAATGACTTTGACTGGAGGCTAATAAGAAAAAAATAATAATAATAAAAAAAAAACAATGCTTGAAGAGAAGGAAATGTCCACGACAGACAAAACACTGCCTTTTCAAGTAGCTCATACCAACTGAGTTTTTTTCATACTTTTTCTCGTTAGAAGTACTCACCTGAATGTATTGCAGTGGGATTCCAAGTGACAGACCAACACAAAATAGTTACTTAACTGTAAAATTAATCACTGTCGCTTAAAAAAAGGCATCCCCACAGCATGATGCTGCCACTGCAATATATCACAACTGTTGATCATCTACTACAGAGATAATGTTGCAAACACTGCATTTACTTTCACACAAATGACTTATAAATGCATTTTAGCTGTACTGGATTTAATTCAGAGGCAAATGTCATTTTCAGTGAACTTCATTGCGTTCTACTTTGTGTTGGTCTAACACATGGAATACAAATAAACATGTAGTTTGTGACATGTAATGTTCATGACCCTAAAAATCATGTTTGTCTGCTTACTTAAGGAGGTTCACGAACTCTTTCAGGGTGGTCACATGACTTTTCAGGCTCTACAGAGCAACAATGCAGCTTTATTAGGAGCTGATTGGGATCTGTGGTTGGAATCCTAATGATTCAGGAGTGGGGGGAAAAAAGTTGTATGTGCGTGATGGATTTCGGGGATGTCCTCATGTTGTAACACTGCCGTTTTCAGTCAAATGCCTCAATGTGTTAGAGAAAAAGTAAACAGACTTGCATTCAGACCTGATGATTAGAGCTGTTCTCCACTGCTCCTACTTTGTCAAACTTCCTGCATTTCCTGTCAGCTGCCCGCAACAAAGTTCTCAACAGTCTAGTGCTTCATGTCAGAGGTGGGGTTTGGCAGTTTAGGTGGCTGTATGATTTCACTCATTGCATTGTAAGCATTTTTTTTTTCTTTTGTGCGCACGTGTGTGTGTGTGTTTGTAATTTTTTTTTAGATATTCTGATGTACAGAAAAATGGTGCTGCTGCTTGGTTTAAATTGTTTTATCTGCTCCTGCTGCACCCCCCCTGAGGGATGGTACTGAATGAAAATATTGTAAAATTTACCATTGATGTAGAGCGTTCTACTTCTGTTGCTTGAAAAAAAAAAAAAGATTGACTTCAAACAGAAAAAAAAGTCATTCAACAAAATGTCTTGTGGTTATTTCTTTTCCCTTGATATATAGTGGTAGTTTTCAGACAGTTATTGTGCCAAATATTACAACTCTGCGGTTCTACTTTGTAAATGAAAAAAAAAAGGAGGATGATACAGTGCTTTGATATTTTATTCATCCCCTTATTGCTCCTGTGTTTTTTTTCCCTCACTACTCAAATACTTAAGATCATTGGACCAATTTTAGTACTACTTAAACGTATTGTGGAGCATTTAAAAAAAAAAAATGCATGTGCAAGAGCATGCACTTACCCATTTCTCCTCGTGCACGCCCTGTTTAAAATGTGCTGTTCTTATAGCTTATACAAGCTTACTGTGTCCACATACAGCAGGGACAATATAGAGGAGAGCACTCCACATAAAACATTATGGGATATGACTACCTCATCTGAGGCCTTTCATTTCGTCTCATACACTTCATGGACAATTTTTGTTTTACGACCCTCGACCATTTTTAAAGAAGTGAGGAAGGTAAGCTTCAATGACTGTCTAAAACCGTAGCTCACCACACATATGTGGCTGAAAGTGCGCATGTGCAGAAAAAGATAGCTAACTGAGGACAAGCACATAGGACCGCCTTACATAAACATATCACCAGAATGATTGACAATTAGGAGGACCACTTATTTAGATGATCCACCTGGAAATAAAAGTTCGTCCTCTATGCCTTTAACCAAAGTAAACAATACAGTTTTCAAACGTTGCTTTCATTCATTAAGGTAAGAGGAAGCCAATCCCACACTGGAAAAAAAAAATTCTTAAAATGAGTGCATTTGATCTTGGATTGAGGAGGTAAAAGACATTTTGCCAATGGAACAAGACTATTTACACATAAAATAAGAAAACACAATTGCATTGTTTAATTTCAAGCGCATTTTATTTAATTATCTTATTTTAAAAATACTCATTCCAGTGGCAAACCATCTCATTTACCTAATCAAATTAAGGGTAAATACACATAATTTAAGAAAACTTTACTTATTTCTAGGTCGTTTTTCCAGTGCAACCACCTTAACAATATTCTAAATGGTAATCATCAACCTGTTAAAGTGGGACTTGTAAATTCAACACTTTTCTTACAGAATGAAATATGCAAAACAACTTCTAAAAGCGAAACGGCACAAACCACCCCTGTTTTATTTTGTATTCTTAAAGGTATAGTGGAGGGTGTTGTTTTTTGGGGTGGATCATCAAAATAAGTGGTCCTCCTATGATCTGGTGAACTGTTAAGTGCCTTGAGATGATTATCTATTGTGAATGGGCGCTATACAAATAAACCAAATTGAATTGAATTGGTAGGTTATTATATGTAAAGCTAGGTGCTCTTCGATTCTGCATGTCAGTAATGTGTTGGACCAGTTAAATGCATATATGTATTGCCCAAGATGCTGAAGTTCAAATTAATTTGTGATAAATTGATTGATTTTGCTGCTTTAAGGGGAAGATAAAATGTAAGTGACATCCCCATGGTTTCCAAAACTGTTGAACTTTATACAATCATCTGGCTAATTGAAACTCAATTTTCTAAAATATGTGGTCAGGTTGGTTTGCAATTATTCCTGTCTTTTTATACCAAAATGGTTGTGCTGATTTGACTAATTTAATTAGTAAAAAAAAAAAGCTAAAATGTGTAAGGGAATGTTTTCACACCTCTTATCTAGACTGGCTGCTAATTTATGAGCAATGAGATTATTGTTAAAAGAAATTTGACAGAGAACAATGGAGCAGAGGAATAGGGTGTTGGATGAGAAGCAGACAGCTCCTGCGTTAGGGGAGAGTGAATTTCTGCAGGAAGGGGCACAGCCATAGACGGGTACTTATGTCCCGTCAACACAGTGCAGATGTCACACTCTAATGTAGAAAAAAAAAAAAGGCCAAATAGATTTTTTTTTTTTTTTCTAAGTCTTTTGAACGTTGTTAGTCTCACTCACCTGTCCTACAGATAAGATCATTTTCCCTCCAGGCTGGCAGGTTGCCATTGGGTTTAGTCACTCGCCCCAAAGAGAATTTAACACCTTCCCCATGCCTTATTCACCGGCTAACTTAAATAAGCCTCTTTTTTTTTTTTTTTTTCTTACATTCAAGTTGCACAGGATCGTGTATCGTCCTCACCCACAGATGGTAATTTAACCTAAGCTTGGTGTGATTGCACGCCGCACTGCAGGAATAATTAGAAACGAGGACATACAGGCAGCCCACACCTGCACCTGCTCCCACTTCCCCTCACTGCTGTTTGCTGCTGAAAATAAGCCAGCTTTCAACACCTGTACAACAGACAAACCCCCACACCTGAAGGGTACTGAAGACTCAACTCCTGTTTTATAGTCACATCTCTCCTTTCCTGTTGTTCAGCCAAGTTATACATGTTAGACAACATGGTCTCACAGTAGTATCAAGCCCTGAAGATCATCTGGTTTGCTATTTTTTTTGTTTTGTTTTGTTTTTTGCCAGGCTGTTTCCTTTCTTTACATCAAGGGATTGATCACACAACAGTCACTTTACGATTTTAAACACGAAGCAATTCTGTTTTTCATGATAGTTTTTTTTTTTTTTTTCAAAAATTTAAATGGTGAATATATAATTCAGATTACTAAGCAGAAAATTAAGATGTTATTTTTGTAGCCTGAGGCTCAAAAACCTTTTAACATCTGTTATTCAGCTTCACCCAGCATTTTAAGATGCAATGGGACCTGAGTGATAGACCGCCACAAAGTTGTATTTCATTGTGAAGTGGAAGTAAAATGATGAATGCCTTTAACCTCCTAACATCCACCTCATTTTTGGTAATCCTCGCCTATTTTGCATATCCAAATGGAAAAGCAAACAGTTTAGGAAATGTAATTCCAAATTGCACGTGCAATACATTATTTGAAAGCTAACACCCTCTAGTTTCCTAATATATAAATTAAAATTGGGGTGACTAGAACACAGACCAAACTGCATCAGTTCAAACATTTGCTAAACTGCTCTCTTGGGAGCCAAAAAAGCAATCTAAACTGCCTTGGAGCCAAAAGATGTGCTAAATGACACTCTCGGGAGGCAAAACAAGGGCTAAATGAACCTCTCAGGAGCCAAAACACGTGCTAAAGTGCCCTCATGGGAGCCAAAAAAACAATTTAAACTGCCCTGGAGCCAAAACAAGTGCTAAATGACCCTCTCGGGAGCCAAAACACGTGCTAAAGTGCCCTCTTGAGAGCCAAAAAACAATCTAAACTGCCATGGAGCCAAAACAAGTGCTAAAAGACCCTCTCGGGAGCCAAAACACGTGCTAAAGGGCCCTCATGGGAGCCAAAAAAACAATCTAAACTGCCTTGGAGCCAAAAGATGTGCTAAATGACACTCTCGGGAGGCAAAACAAGGGCTAAATGAACCTCTCAGGAGCCAAAACACTTGCTAAAGTGCCCTCTTGGGAGCCAAAAAAACAATCTAAACTGCCCTGGAGCCAAAACAAGTGCTAAATGACCCTCTCGGGAGCCAAAACACGTGCTAAAGTGCCCTCTTGAGAGCCAAAAAAACAATCTAAACTGCCATGGAGCCAAAACAAGTGCTAAAAGACCCTCTCGGGAGCCAAAACACGTGCTAAAGTGCCCTCTTGGGAGCCAAAAAAACAATCTAAACTGCCCTGGAGCCAAAACAAGTGCTAAATGAGCCTCTCGGGAGCCAAAACACGTGCTAAAGTGCCCTCTTGAGAGCCAAAAAACAATCTAAACTGTCCTGGAGTCAAAACAAGTGCTAAAAGACCCTCTCGGGAGCCACAACACGTGCTAAAACGCCCTCTTGGGATCCAAAACACAAGCCAAACTGCCCTCTTGGGAAACAAAACGTGTGCTAAACTGCCTTCCCAGGAGCCAAAACTTGTGCTTTACTGCCCCTTTACAATGGTGAGGATGCGTAATATATGCCATTTTTCTTCTTCTTTCCCTGTACTTCAAAGAATTTGTGCATGCCAATAGTTCTGTTGTAGGAGCATTACTTGGTAGGTCTGCAATCTTTTGAACAGAGTTTCATTAGATGTTCAAACTCAGGTATATTGTTTTGGATTTTATTTATGAGCATGACATTATAAGGAGGTGAAAACCTATAAAGACAAGTTTTTATGAGTTAAAAAAAGGTGTGAAAACAATATATCCTCCCTTTCCTATTTCTGGATAATGCACCACTTTGTGGTGGTCTACACCAGTTCTGTAAAAAGATTAAAGTATGAGGTTGTATCAGGAGAAAATGTGAATGAGAAACTGATGAATGCATTTGCAAAGCACTGTAAAAGAGATGCAGATTGGCAGGGAACTGGGCACAGATGCCATCTGGTTGTCGCAGTGACAGGCTTGCCTCAGCTGAGGTGACAACATCTCCCTCCAAGAAAGAAGAGCAAAAGGAAGCAGAGGAGGGATGCTGGATGGGAGCCAAGGTAAGAGGACGTGGAGTTCACTCGCAGAGAGGGTGAGCTGGCCTTAGGCCAACAGATGGACCCGCTGCCCTATCATCTCATCCAGATGGGTGTTGAAGCTCTGTGTCGACTTGTGAAGACACAACTATAAAAACAAACACATTTCATAGCAACTAGATTATTTATACAATTGTATTTCTATCTTTTATGTGGCATAAACCCTGTATAATTCTACTGAAAACAAAAGATTTCTAAAAGGAGCAATTGTAAAAGATAAGCCTGCAATAACCTTGTTGCATAAATGTGAACAAATTCTATTTCATCATCTAGTCTTCTTTTTGAGCCTGTAACGTCTTCACAGTATTTGCACATCTATCAGATTATGCATAGCCATCTTCAAGAGTGCACATAGATATAACGTCTGGTGAGGTGATTTCGAGGCTTGGAATTTACACTAGTAAAATCAATTTCTTTTGTTGTCAATTCAGCCCAGAACCAGACATCTGTAGATTTCTGGTTTGTTCAGGATTTCATCCAGAAAAGCTAAAATCTGAAGTAAACCTACGGCATTGTTTTTTTTTAATCCAGCCATGGTGACGTTTTGATGAAAGTTATTGAGGATTTTCAGTAGGTCTGGATGTTTTCTTTGGGAGAAGAAACTTCCTCCTCAGTTCAGACATCTGGACGATAGAGATTGTTGATTGTTGTCACATGTAAAACCCAATCAGTTGTTACCAGAAATTGCTGCAGCTCTTTGAAAATCATGTTTTTTTAAATCATGGGTTGACCCGCTAACAATCGGCCATTGGCTCCATTACCATTGTCAAAAAAGGCTGGCTCTAACCCCCAGATGACAAACTGCTTGGTCTTTGTCCCCAAGTCGCTGCATGTCTGATGAAGGCATCACGCATGGTTAGCGATGATCATGTCACCAGTGCAACAGCAATCAGGAAAGTAAACAATAGAGAGCAACATTAAAGGAAGCCAGGGTGTATTAAGTCTACTTTACTGTTTCGCTCTTACATCTGTCCATCTGTGTTTAGGCTTGTTAGATCAGAAGCGACTGACACGCTGTTTTGACGTCCGTATGTTGTGTTCAATGGTGTCACGTAATTTAACGGGTCAACCCGGGTCTGGTGTTCCCAAATCATGCCGATCAGGGCTGAGGCGATTTTCACGTGGGTCGCTTGCCGAGTCGTTTGACTCGGGTAGACATGCAGCAGTGAGCTGTTCCCACTGCCATTAAAAGCTGAATGTTCCAGGGTTTAAACGGGTTTTTCGACCTGTGTGAAAGTGGTGTGAAATCCGGTTTCGTGTGAATGACAGGTGCAAACAATTGAAGACTTATATACCGTATATACTTAATACTTATATATAGTGTTAACAATCAAAGTATTGATTTAAGGAGGAGCAGACTTATTTTAAAATGAACTTATAGTTACTATAATTTCTATATTTCCCCTTTCTAACATGATTCTGTTATTTTTAATGATTCATCATATCTCTTTATATCACCAAACCTAAAACTGTAGGTTGTATGCCCTTTTTAGATCGGCTATGCCTGCGGCAGCATGTAGAGCGCCATTCCCTCTCTTTCTATAGGCACTCATGTGATTTATACAAAAAAGTACATGTACTTTCTCATGGTGCCTTTGATGACTCTCACATGATATTCAGGTTTACCCAGAGTTGTCACCTTTTAAGCCAGTGTGGGTGAGAAAATATTTCAAGAGCTCAACTTAAGGTTCAGGTTGTTCTTTAACTCAAATATGATCATTTGTTTTGACAAAGAGATGGTTAAAAAATGGGAAAAATCTGTGGTCAGGTTGGTGTATTTTCTCTTCTCTGGATAGACCTTGATATCAGCATCAATAACTGATTTACTACTTATATTGCTTAACGCACCCTAACAAGTTTTTAAATGAGGATTTTCACCCAGATGATTGCCATCTATAAAGGGAAAAGGGCTACTTAAAGTAATCACCCAATTCATTCAATAGATGGTTTTTCTACCTTAGGCTGCTTTTGCTGCTTTTAAGAAATTACAATAATTGGCTGCGTTTTATTTCACATTTGAGGAACTTTGCCCCACTCTTCTTTGTAGAATTGGTTTAACTCAGCGACACTAAGGGACCTTTTATTCTGATCAGTTGGACTGAGGTGATTGCAGAGCGTTTAGATTAGATTTAAATGTTCCTTGGATAATTGACCTGCTGTTTAAACCAAGTGTGTTTAAATTTAGGCTCATAAACTGTTGGTTGGACATTCTAATTTTGGAAGTTCTGCTGGAAGCCTACATTAATGATGGCAAGTAATCCAGTTTTGAAGCAGTAAAGCATTCCTAAACCATCACTCTACCACCACCATGTTTGACTTTCATGAATGATGTAGGCTTAATACAAGATGCATGCCTTATAAAAAGGGAAAGAAAAAACTAAAAAACTGTGACACAGCTCACTAATTTCTGATGAGAGACACCAATCAGATTTACAATCATCAAAACAGGAATATAAACATTTTTTTTTCTGGGTAAAAGGGCAAAAAATGACAATTGTCACATTTTTGTTTAGCCTACGGTAATATTATGGCTGGATCATTGCTGGTCTTTGGGGTCAAACTGTGGCTCAGAGAACTAAGACTGAAGCTGCTCACATGCTTCCACTAATTTTTTTTTTTCTCTGTGTAATCAACCTTAAATAAAAATAAAGCAGAATAAAAAAATGTCTTTAGTGCATGTACAATAAACATATTTATTGTAAAGTGCTGCAGGGGAAAGCCATACTTTATTACCCATCTGCCTTAACGGTCAGTGCACACTTTTCAGAAAAAGCAAAATAAAGAACTTTAAAACATTTTTAATTATAAGCTGTCAATTATATAGTTTTGAACATCATGTGGTTTTGGATGAGACACACGTGAAGAATCTTCATTAAATGTGTCTAGATGAGCGGTTTTGCCTTTAAAACCACTTTAGTGCATTAACGCGTCTGCTAAGTGCTTTAAAAAAAACAAGTGGTGATATAAAACTCCTGACGGACGGTGATCTCCGCCGCTCTGATGGGATGAGAAAACCATAAAACGGTTCTGCTCTTTTATGGTTTTACATTACGATTACCATCTATCTCCAGCTTTCTGTCTGTACCTTTGCATACTGGAAACAATACAGGAAGTCTTCCTGCCTTTATGATTTCCTCTTCAGCTCGGGCTACAGGAAGCTCTCTGGATGTAGGATATGGATGCAGCTTTTGTTCCCACAGCTGATGCGGGAATGTTGTAAGGTCAGCCCTGTTCCCTTGCTGAAAAATTGCTTCCTTCCCTCCATTTAGACTCAAATACCAGTGGTGACCTCTGATCATCTGATTTATTTCCATCTCTACAGGGATTTAAGACTTACAGTACTGCTGTGCAGTCAATACACATTTATATTAGTGGTTGGGGCCCATATGGAGTCATTAGAGCCACAAATGCCACAACCAACGCAAATGTTCTGTTATGTATTTCTAGCTCCCGTTTTTTCTTTCCTCACTGCCCCCTCTTTCACATAGTGTACTTTGCCAAACAAAAAGCCTTTCTCTTAGTTCCCTTCCCTCCCTCTCTCCCTCCCCTTCCATATCCCAACCGCCCACCCAACATTCACTCTCAGTCTTCACTTGCCACCGTTCTTGCAATGCCTGTGTTACAGGACGTGCAAAATTAGCTTTGTCACTCCGAAGTTGGGTGACTGCCCTGAGGAGGAAGGGAGGTCAAAACCATAACTTAGACTTAGACTTAGACTTCTTTATTTGTCATTTTGTATGCACAGGGTGCATACAGAACGAAATTGCGTTACATACAGCTTATGAACGTTGCATTGATATTTCACAATGGCACGAGTTATAGAAAAATACAAAAAGTGCAGCAGTGGTCAAAGTGTGAACAGTGCAGAGGATAAGAGACAGTGTGCAAGTTGCAGTGGTTCAGTGCAAAATGGCATTTGTGCAAAAAATGCGTTATTGAAAAATACAATGAGATGAACAATTTAAAGGGCTAAAAGTTAAAAGTTCAGCAGCATTTGATGCCCGATAATGTGCAATAGGTGCAGAGTTCGGATTGTGGATCAAAGGTTCAACAGTCTGATGGCAGTGGGGAAGAAGCTGTTGCACAACCTGGTGGATCTGCAGCGGATGCTGCGGAACCTCTTTCCAGAGGGCAGCAGGGAGAACAGTCCATGGTGGGGGTGTGAGGGGTCTTTGATGATATTACGGGCTCGGGACACACAGCGCTGTGATGAAATGTCCTTAATGGAGGGAAGAGGAGCCCCAATGATTCCTTCCGCTGTCCTCACCACCCTCCTCACATTCTTCCAGTCAGAAGCTCTGCAGCCTCCACACCACAGAGAGAGACAGCTGGTCAGAACGCTCTCTATGGTGCTTCTGTAGAAGGCTGTGAGGATGGGCGGGGGCAGGCGGGCTCTCCTCATCCTCCGCAGAAAGTACAAGCGCTTCTGTGCCCTCTTCACTAGAGATGAAGTGTTTACAGTCCAGGTGAGGTTGTCCGTGATGTGCACCCCCAGGAACTTTGTGCTGCTGACCACCTCCACAGCTGAGCTGTTGATGAGCAGTGGAGCATGGTGGGGGCGGTTTTTCCTGAAGTCGACGATGATCTCCTTCGTCTTCTCCACGTTCAGGATCAGACTGTTTTCACTGCACCAGTCCACCAGCTGCTCCACCTCCTCTCTGTAGTCCCGGTCGTTGTCGTCCCTGATGAGGCCCACCACCGTGGTGTCGTCCGCAAACTTCACGATGTGATTGGTGGTGAACCTGGGGACGCAGTCATATGTCATCAGGGTGAACAGCAGGGGGCTCAGGACGCAGCCCTGAGGGGAGCCCGTGCTGAGGGTGATGACATCAGAGGTGTTCTGACCGACCCGGACTGACTGAGGTCTGTTGGTGAGGAAGTCCAGCAGCCAGTTTCGAAGGGGTGTGTTGAAGCCCAGATGTTCCAGCTTTCCCACCAGGTGCTGTGGGATGATGGTGTTAAACGCTGAACTGAAGTCCAGGAACAGCATCCGCACGTGGGTGTTCTTCTCCTCCAGGTGGGCCAGGCTCAGGTGAACAGCAGAGGAGATGGCGTCCTCAGTGGAGCGGTTTCGCCGGTAGGCAAACTGGAACGGGTCGAGTGTTGGGGGGAGACTGGAGACGATGTGTTCCTTTACCAGCCTTTCAAAGCACTTCATCATGATGGGAGTCAGTGCGACGGGCCGGTAGTCGTTGTAGCAGGTGACTTGAGGTTTCTTTGGCACTGGGATGATGGAGGCAGACTTGAAGCATGCTGGCACTGTGGCTTGCTCCAGCGAGGTGTTAAAAATGTCCGTGAGGACACCAGCTAGCTGACCTGCACACTCCTTGAGCACCCGCCCAGGTATGTTGTCGGGACCTGGGGCCTTCCGCGGGTTGACCCTCCTCAGAGTCTTCCACACGTCGGCTGTGTCAAGGCAGAGAACCTCCTCTTCCTGATGTGGGACAGCCTTCACTGCTGGAGTGCGATTTAGTGCCTCAAACCTCCCAAAGAAGTTATTTAGTCCGTTTAGGAAGTCAGCATCAACTTCATCCACCGGGGCAGGGGGCGTGTTGTAGTCTGTGATCGCCCGTATGCCTTGCCACATGCTCCTGGTGTTGTTGGCGTCGTGGAACAGATGCTGGATTTTCTGGTTATGGTTCCGCTTTGCTAACCTGATGGCACGGTTCAGGGTGGCTCTAGCTGTCCTCAGTGCCTCCTTGTCACCAGACTTGAAGGCTGAGTTCCGTGCTTTTAGCGCGTGGCGGACCTCCTCAGTCATCCAGGGCCGTTGGTTGGCTCGGGTGGTGATGGTCTTTGTTGTGCTGACGTCCTCGATGCAGTGGTTGATGTAAAAACATACCACATGGAGTATTTGAGGAGATGGGGCAAAATTAGAAAAGGAAGTACTGTAGGTGGGAGGGAAGAGACTCCGGGAGGCCTCTGTTTCATTTTTCCTTGAAAGCTCACTGAAAACCACAGACACATGGAGGCAGAATTTCCCTCACAGTAGGAGAATCAGAGAGGGAGACTGGTTTCGCAACACCACAACGTCTGTGATCAATCTCAGTCAGTCTCTGAGAACATTACAGGTGGGAATGTATACAGCAATGAGGAGTTGTGAGAACCTGGCACAGAAAACCGCCGGTTACACAAAGAGAGGAACTTAAAGGAGTCAATGCTTCGACATGCCTGGACACACAGGCCTCCCCACATCACAACACCTCAATGCCTCTCCACTCTATGAGAACGTGGTCAGCCGTACTTTTTTATGTCTGTCGCAATGAGGATGGCTCCATCTAAGGGGGTTAATCCCTGCTTTCCTTAGGTCAAGATCAATGTAGAACTGTTATTTAAGAGTAGGAATGAGGCATGGGTGAGAGGCCAGGTGTTGAGGACAGAGTCTCGGTGATTAACATCACACTTGACAATTCAATTTCTTTTAACTCAGAATGTCAGGTTGATATTCATTTTACATTTGGATATTTCTAACTTCTGTGCAAAACCATCAAAACATCACACCATAAGAATTGCCATGTGTTAAAGAAGAAAAATGAACAAATTGCACCATCTAGTGAAGAATTTAGGTGAGTTATTTATGCTCTTAACTATAAATAAACTCCAAGCTGCTGTCAAAGGAACAAATATGATTTGTTCCTTTGACAGCAGCCCCCCCCCCCCGATAACACATACAAAAAGAGGCAAAGATACAGACAGCAGCCTGTCCAGGAAACACACAGCCAGGCAGACAAGCTCTAAGCCAGCCCCCATGCCAGAGGATGAAAGAGAGCACCCACAGTTAGTAACAGTCAGAGAAACAGGAGTACACTGAAAAAAAGAGGTCAAGCTCCAACATCTATAAACAGAGATGTTTTGGCAGCAGCACAGCTGATAATTAAATCCAGAAAGGAATCACAGCCGAACAGGAGCAGACCAGATGAAGCTTCGGTGACAAGAAAAGCAGAGAATATTAAGTTATAAGTGGGACTTAAAAGTGGTCCTCTAACGGCCTAAACATATAGTAGCATAAATATTTTTTCAAAAACTCAGGATAACCCATTTTGGATGAGGTATAGGAAGGATAGAGGTATGTAAAGTTATGGCGTTACTGATTACTGGAAGACAGAGTTGTTAGCTATATCACTTGTTTTTGACTACTTCTATGTTGGATTTTATTCATCTTCATAGAAAGTACTCCTAACTTTCTTGTTTGTAGCTGGACAGTAACAATAGAGCCACAGCTGCCATTAACTTTGTGGGTGTTTTGTTTTTCTTTGCCGTTGAACCTACTCCTGGTACAATGCTTCTGTATTTATCTTTGCCTAGTCCCTCTGGCTTAGTTATATGTTTAGCTGATTCACTTTGGATAGACCCCTGGACAAAGTTGTTGCAGTTTATTTAAAAGTCCTCGTTATTTTTTATCCATTAAACTGTGCTTAAACTCATACAGCAGGGTCATTAAAATGCATTGTACAATTCTGGACATTTGGACCAGTGAAATGGGAATATAGACACTTTAGAAGAATCCTCCCTGTACTTAGAATATGTCAATCTTGTATGTATTTTATAAAAAGCAGAGTTTATGCCGAGATATCCTTGTCAGAGGTTTCCCTCATTAAAGGGCTTTTTGTTTTTCTACTACGGAGGAGGAAATCTGAGGTTAGTACTGGAGGGGGTCGTTTAAAACAATAACAAAAGAAAAAAACTAAACAAAAAGCGCAGTGTTACGAGAAGTGATTTACAGCACATGGTGATGCAAAATCATTTCCAGCATTCCAGTAATCTGATTGTAGGGCCAGATGACTGGGTTTTACAGCTCTGGATACGACAAGAATGCGGCAGCTTAGCACAATATCAGCTGTCTATGTGAAAGGAAGTTTACTTACCGCCGTTATGAGTAATTCACGGCATCCATAATTATAAGGCCTCTATGACTTTATGTTGCGTACAGTAGAATCACTGTTCATACATTTAAAATTACATAAGCGAGAATTTTAAGAGGACATAGAGTCCTATAGGAGAGAAAAAAACATTTTCTGATTCCAATTAAATGTTAGACAGATAATAGCCTCTCATAGTTTCCTGAAGCGACTAATTTAGTAATTTTAGGAGGAATAAAGCTGAGACAAAGGAAAACAGTATTGCTTCTTTGTAATGATCATTAAGATTACTATGTACAGTTACTGCAAAAATAATTTTAAATCACTTGTACTTGTTCTACAGAACAATTAAATAAAAACTGAGCATGCATGCTACATAGATGCTTAGTATGAGGCATTGCTGCAAAGTCAGCGACAGAAAGCAAACGACTGTCCACAGTTGCTACATGCTTATCCAGGAGAATTGGATTCTGCAAAGCAATGGCTCAGTGCAGTCTGCTGGAAGGAAAAAATGTAACCAATAAATTGACTGCATTGGTTGTTAGCAAGATGCAATTTCTCATGCATTTAGTTGAATATAAATCTTAACGATCGGATTAAATTGACACATTTTTGTAAAGCCAGATGAGGCAATTGCTGATCTGGTGCGTTCTAAAAAACAATTTTTTGCAATGGGACTCCTACCCTTCTTCTGTATATTGCCACTTTACCATATTTCATGTATTTCATTGGGATTTCATAGGATAAACAAACACAAAGTAACAAAAGTGGCATGGAATGTCCAAACCTTATAAGAAATAAAAACCTGATGTTGGATTTATTTTCATTCTGCCCTCTCAAACATCCACTGCAACCAATCGCCTTCAAAAGTCCCATCAGTAACAAAAGTCCACATTCTCTGTAAAAATCCATATATACTTTTAAGGCCAAAGATGTTTAAGAAATCACTGGTGAACAAAAAGCGTCATAAAGACCAAAAAAACCCGACAGGTCAGATAGAGGATGGGGCTGCTGCAAACTACCAAGATATATCCTCAATCGGAATAAAGCGAAATTTAGCTCCTCTTCCTTAACCTTTCTTCAGGTCAACAGTGAGAACACCACCGTTGGTAGGAAAAAAAACTCTGTGCTGAATCACCCTTTAGGTTTCCAGACATGTCAATACATGCAAGGACTACAAACCACAGAAAAAGAACTACAAAAAAATTGTATTTATAACAATGAAGCCAACAGCTGAAGCTCTCTATTATAAAACCTAACACATAAAAGTGCACACATGCGACAAGCTAAAGTATTTTTGTCCAATTCTTTGAAATTGTCTGTTTGCATATATCCAAATATACAAAGGATTGTGGGAATCCATATAAGAGTTCAGCTCCAGATAGGACGTTCACTATTTACTGTGAACTCACTATCCACTGGTGAAACATGGCGGCAGCATCATGCTACGGGAATACTTTTCTTCAGCAGGGGTAAGGATGCTGAGGTAAACAGGGGACAGTCCCAGAGGAAAACCTGGTGGTTTTCTCATTCTAGGTGTTTAACTCACAATCTAGCAACAAACGGAAAGGGTGAATTTAAAGATCACACTTTCTATATCTTTGTTAAAAATAGTTGGAAATCATTACACATGTATATACAAATTATTTGCACTTCCTGATAGAAACGTTACACAGAGCCACTTTCCTAAAGACTGATCAGATTTTTTTTTTTTTTGTTAATCTTGTATTAACACAAAGAACAAAAAAAGAACAAGAATTTCTCCACATTTTTCTTTATTGGAGAACATTTCAGCACCTTTCTACCGCTGCTCCTGATGGGATTTACCCAGTGATTTGAAGGAGATGTTCCCTGTGGATTTCAGAAGGTACTCAAGCTCTAACAGATCATTCCCTGCTTGCTCGTTCTCCTTGGCGCCCAATAAAACATCGGACAGATCAAAACCTCCACTTCCTTCAGTCTCTGAAAATAAATTTGACATTTCTATTTCATTGTCTGCCTCTTCCTTTCTCTCAACACTGTCCCCAGCTTTCTTTTCGTCAGTAACATTAGCTTGAGGACTTCTGCTCATATTCTTGACCTCATCTTTTGAGCTCAAGCCAATGGTGGCGTTGGGGAAACTATCCTGATGATGACCCAGAGCTCTGACAGAGCTGAACGAAGCACTTCCCACAATGTCTGCATATGTGACAGCTTTCACTCTAGGCAGCCTGAGTATGACTGAGCTGTGTGTTGCATTTCTGACAACAGGTCTAATGAGGGTTCTGGTGCCATTTTGTGTCCCCATAACTCGTTTGCCAATTACCACGCTTCTGGTGGCGGTCTTGAACCATACCCCCTCTTCTCTGGCAGATGCTCTCGGCCATGGCGGCGGGTTCAGGCCATCTCTGGGGGGCCCTGCTGTTTTCAGATAAGATGAGGAGGCTATCTTAGAGACGGCCAGTGGACTTTTCTCAGAATAGATCAAGCTAGTCTTCCTGGGAATAGGCCCGGTTCTGTTTTTACTAGCCGGAAATCCTTGAAGGCTCTGGTACTCGTTGGTATGATTGTATTTAAATCTTGAGACTGATCCATCTTCCCTTACAATATTTGGAGGAGTTTTAAAGTTCCCACTGTTTAGCTCTTTGGTAGGGCTGATTTTGCTATCATCTGGCTCACTCTCGCCCCTCTGATGAATCCTGACAGGTTTGGCTCTTGAGATCTCAGAGCTCCTGAGTTCAAATCCTTTGAAGCTCAGTTTGGGTATGATGAGTGTTTCTGAGCTCTGAGGTGAAGCGTTGGCTCCCTCAAGTGGTTGAATGCCAAATCCTGTTAGGCCGAAAGTTCCCTTGTAAAGCCTAAATCTGTTCTCTGTGGCATTTCTGTCTTCAATCGCCCCAGATTCAGCCTGCCGACTGTTGGCCGTTGCTGTGAAGGGTTGAGCGGTAGATGTAAAGCTGATTTGGGTCAAAGGGGAACTTGTATTCACTCTATCTGGTTTAGACAGTGTGCTCGTAACTGAGACTCTTCTCTGGCCAAAGCTATACTTTTGTGATAAATAAGGGTAAGAGTTTGAAAATCTAAACCTTAAGTCCTTTCCTTTATCCATGCTTGATTGTATTCTGTCTGCAGAAGAGGGTCCAGAGGTCTCCTCATCAGGTTCCCTTCTTGAGTTCCTGAACCCATCTAGACGATGGATCCATTTAACAGATTGCTTCTGTTTGTTGTCTCGTGTCAGCTCTCCTGAAGTTGAATTGAATCGGTTCAGTGGAGCAAATGTCTTTCTGCTCTCCTGAGAATGTGACTGAACAGCAGAGTGAAGACTTGGCCATTTCTTGTCTTCTGCTGAAGCAGGATGCAGAAAACTGGGTGTAGGAGTTACAACCTTTGGTGAGGTGGGGTATAATATGACCCGAGGCCTACTAAAACCTATTGGAGCTTCAGATTCCTGCTTGTTTGGGTCCGTTCTGGTAAAGCTATTCAATTTAGAAACGGTTCTAGAGCCAACTTGGCCACCAGGCCGGCTCTGCCTGTGCACCCAACTTACAGGATCAGTCTCTCCTCCATCAATTTGTCCACTACTTGTCATGCTATAAACTTGAGCCAGAGACTCTTTAAAGTGATGCGTTTGGATGCGTTTGTGTTCCATCATCTTGTCATTGCTCACAGAGTGCTGATTCTGTGGGAATTCTGAAACAAATGTTTTTTGACGGCTCGGGTTTTGTCTGATAACACTTAAACTGTTGCTGAGGGATTCTGCAGGACCCTGAGTCAAACTTGTGAAATCCAGAATTTTTCCTGGTTGCATCTTACTTGCGCCATTCTGGACTCTGACCATAGAAAACGGTTTTGTTTCCTTAAAGCCATTGCCATGCCTTTCTGCGGTTGGAGACAGAGCACTTTGGAGTTCATCACTATGCGATGGTAAAAGAGAATATAAATGTCCTGCAGATGTATCCTTATTCACCTTTGATAACTTCCAGATCTGTCTTCCACTGTCAGATTTCTGTCGATGTTTAAGCAAATTCATATCACAGTTGTACAAAGTTCCAGTCTCTTCTTTTTTTAGAAGACTGCTTTGAGGAATCCTGTATCTATCAAAGCTTTGACCTTCATACGGGGAATGGGTGGTGAAAATGCTGCTTGCTGGCCTCATTCCAGCCCCCTGTACTTTGGTTTGTCTAATTTGGGGCCATGTCTTATCGAAGCTGTTCTGACTGTAACTAAAGCTGCCTCCTGTCAACAGAACAGGATGGGACTGATGGGCGTCTGCTGGTGCTAGGACTTCATTTTCTTCATACAACAGACCAGCTGAGGAAGGAACCTGTTGTGCCGTATTCTGTCGTCTTAGGATGCTATACTTCACTCTCTTTTGGGTTATGGGTACTGCTGGACCAGCTGAAAATAAAGGATGCATTACAAAAAAAAAGAAAAATAGAAATTCATCAGTATAGAGAATTGGTGGTTAAATAAAACATAATCCAACATACTTTGTATATATATATATATATATATATATATATATATATATATATACATACATACACATATATATATAAAAACCCACAATATTCATTAGTCAAAATTCAATAGTCAGATTTACTATCATTCTTTCTGAGCCTTTAGTGATTAAACCGACCCATTCTTTCTCTATTGAACAAGGATAAAATGTAGCTTCAATGAAAAAAACAACAAAACAGGGATATAAAGGCAAAGGATTGATGCTTTTTTGGAATTTTCAATTATTAAAGATCATTGAGAACAAACACAGGGTTAAAGTTGTAAATTTACCCCCACCAGTATTGGAATACATATTTAACAAATAATACAGTTTTTTTTTTTTTTTCAATCCATCAACAAGATGGCTAAAGGATCACTTTCCTTCTCACAAACAGTGCGTCCATCTCTGACCTTAACATACTTGGGTTGAGGTCAGGAACAGTTGCATTTTTTCTATTAGTCACAAGCATTTAAAAGAACTGTTCTAAATAATACATTTACATTAAAAGCCCATGATCAGATAGTAACTTTCCATCTTATAAAAAAATGACTTTCACATGACAAGTTAGACAATATGTGTAAAGAATATGCTTTGAGTATCCTTTTAGAATTAAGTCTGTGAGGTTGGTTGCTAATATACAAAGAAATGTAGAAATATAACCATTAGAAAGGGTTGATTAGATTAGATTAGCTTTATTGATCTCAGCGGAGAAATTCACTTGTCTCATCAAGTTGTTGATGTGTCTCAACAAGTTTGGGATTTATAATAATTTGAATTTTGGATGTTATTGCTTTTAAAGGGGCAAATATATGCTGGAAATTTTTCATGGGCTTGTATAAATATCAGTTAAATGGGGTCACAGTCGATTTAGGTTAAATTCTAAAATAAAACAAAGTTTTACTTTATATTCACCTATGAAGTTTGCCACATTACTATACAAGCATTCATTTTGCACCTTGGGCTCATTGAAGCAGTATAAATAAACTAAATTATATATTGGAATCGGCAGAAATCAATTATGTAATTAATATAAGCGGGGAAACAATTTCTTACAAAGAAAAACACTTAAATTTTCCACCACATCTAAAAGCCCGACATGAGGCGCTTGATCGTTTTTAAACAACCAGTATATGCCTATGCTCACCTCTTGCAGCTTCTGGCAACATAACAGCTGCACAGATCACCAAAAAAAGTCTGCAGAGAGAAAAACAGAAACTGAGGTTTCCCTTTACCTCCTAAATAACATTTTGTAATTAAGGTTCCTCAGTTATTTTATATTGTGTGTTTAGCTGCAAAAAAAAAAAAACACCTTTACCTTGAAAGAAACCCAAAACCCTCAGGCATGATTGAGTTTAAACGATTCTCAAAGGAAATATGTAAAATATGGGAATACTGGTGTTTCAATCTCTGTTCTCCTGCAGAGAAACTCTGCTGCTGTTAATTGGAGACAATGCTGTTCACCTGGCTGCAGGTAACCTACTTCCTCCTTACTGCTCCAAGAAGGAAACTCATTTTTTTTAACTTTCATCTCATTTTAGTGTTTCTTTGTTGCATATTCAGTTTCCCAAAGTTTTCAGTCAGAAAAAAAAGACAAGCAAACAAGTATTTATATCAAGAAGTAATTTATTAGTCTTAAAATACAGCATTGTAAAAAAAAAAATGTTTTGTGCATAAAAAAACTATAAATATTAAATAAATACACTTGTGGATGATTAAAGCTTCTAATAAGCATCCTTCTCTTGAAGGGAAACATATCCCTTTTAAGTGCACCATTGGAATAAAGCACTTTAATAAAGATGAATGCATCCAGTCTTGCCAGCAAGATTTCATGATCTCCATCCAGTTCAGTTCTGTCAAATAATATCACATTGTCCGGGGTCTGTGGGTTGGGCCATGCAGCTCAGAACATGTAGCAGGCCATCATGGCCATACTTCTCAGCTCATCGTTGGTCATACACTCTGTAAGAGACAAAAAAAAAACAGGTCAGCAACTCCTGTTTAACTGGATGAATTGGGCTGATTTAAGACTTTAAGATTAATTTAGATAAAACCGAATGGGTCAGCTTCAATCTACATGAAGGTAATTATAAGATGTCCTTTTATTAATAAAGTATAGATTAAACATAAGACACCAATGAATAAATATCGAGAAAAAAAGGGTCACTAAAAGTTTGACATTTTAAATTCAACATTGTAGTTACGCAAATGGAAAAGCGTTTTCTAATTGTATATTTAAAGTTTAATTGTATTTACCGTATTAATCCATTATTAAATACTGCTATTTGAAAATGGATTTTTAAATATCATTTCTGAATTGAGATGTAAAAGCCAGAATTATTTTAACCTGATTATACTTTTCCTAATTGCACATTTTAAAAAAGTTATTCCTTATTCCATTTCAAATCCTTTGGTGCAATGGCATTTTATTTGTTTGTTTTTTTTACCCTCTCTATTTACAGGTGCTGGTCATAAAATTAGAATATCATGAAAAAGTAGATTGATTTCAGTAATTCCATTTAAAAAGTGAAACTTGTATATTATATTCATACATTACATACAAACTCATATATTTCAGATGTTTATTTTGTTTAATTTTGATGATTACAAATGACAACAAATGAAAATCTCAAATTCATCATATCAGAAAATTAGAATATTGTGAAAAGGTTCAAAATTGATGGCCCCTGGTGCCACACTCTAATCAGCTAATTAACTCAAACCACCTGCAAAAGCCTTTAAATGGTCTTTCAGTCTAGTTCTATAGGCTACACAATCATGGGGAAGACTGCTGACTTGACAGTTGTCCAAAAGACGACCATCGACACCTTGCACAAGGAGGGCAAGACACAAAAGGTCATCGCTAAAGAGGCTGGCTGTTCACAGAGCTCAGTGTCCAAGCACATTAATAGAGAGGCGAAGGGAAGGAAAAGATGTGGTCGAAAAAAGTGTACAAGCAAGAGAGATAACCGCACCCTGGAGAGGATTGTGAAACAAAACCCATTCAAAAATGTGGGGGAGATTCACAAAGAGTGGACTGCAGCTGGAGTGAGTGCTTCAAGAACCACCACACACAGACGTATGAAAGACATGGGTTTCTGCTGTCGCATTCCTTGTGTCAAGCCACTCTTGAACCACAGACAGCGTCAGAAGCGTCTTGCCTGGGCTAAAGAGAAACAGGACTGGACTGCTGGTGAGTGGTCCAAAGTCATGTTCTCTGATGAAAGTAAATTTTGCATTTCCTTTGGAAATCAAGGTCCCAGAGTCTGGAGGAAAAGAAGAGAGGCACTTCATCCACGTTGCTTGAAGTCCAGTGTAAAGTTTCCACAGTCAGTGATGGTTTGGGGTGCCATGTCATCTGCTGGTGTTGGTCCATTGTGTTTTCTGAGGTCCAGGGTCAACGCAGCCACATACCAGGAAGTTTTAGAGCACTTCATGCTTCCTGCAGCTGACCAACTTTTTGGAGATGCAGATTTCATTTTCCAACAGGACTTGGCACCTGCACACAGTGCCAAAGCTACCAGTACCTGGTTGAAGGACCATGGTATCCCTGTTCTTAATTGGCCAGCAAACTCTCCTGACCTTAACCCCATAGAAAATCTATGGGGTATTGTGAAGAAGAAGATGCAATACACCAGACCCAACAATTCAGAAGAGCTAAAAGCCACTATTAGAGCAACCTGGGCTATCATAACACCTGAGCAGTGCCACAGACTGATCGACTCCATGCCACGCCGCATTGCTGCAGTAATACAGGCCAAAGGAGGCCCAACTAAATACTGAGTGCTGTACATGCTCATACTTTTCATGTTCATACTTTTCAGTTGGCCAACATTTCTATAAATCCTTTGTTTTTATTGGTCTTCAGTAATATTCTAATTTTCTGATATGATGAATTTGAGATTTTCATTTGTTGTCATTTGTAATCATCAAAATTAAACAAAATAAACATCTGAAATATATGAGTTTGTATGTAATGTATGAATATAATATACAAGTTTCACTTTTTAAATGGAATTACTGAAATCAATCTACTTTTTCATGATATTCTAATTTTATGACCAGCACCTGTATGTTTTGTGATCCTTCTAGCCCCTGAGCACGCTGAAAACAATCTAATCAATCACAGCTTCTCCTCAAATGTAACGAGCTCTCTCATTGGTCAGTTTGTGAACCAACTGTCGCAGTTTAACCAATCACACTGTATGTAAAGAAATTAACAAAGCTAGTGAAAAATACCATACTGTACTGTAAATACAGTCTAAAATATACTGTATTTTAGAGCCTTAGTTATAGCCTTTTAGAGCTTCTCTACATTGGTAATTTAGTTATTAATTTTTACGTTTCAATTCCCTTCGAATTAATTTTAATTATTGTAAAGAAAAACGTTAATGTAAAAAAAATTATGATATTCCTAAAATCATGGTAACTGGAGGATACTATAATTGAAAGAAACAACCAAAAAGTTATATAATTCTTACCATCTCTTTTTTTGCCGCTTATCTTCATCCAAACTTTCCTCCAGGACCGGCGGAGCCTCCCACATCTGCTCCCCGTTGAGGAGTCGCCCTCCTCGGATCGTGTCTCGGGAACTTCCCCCTCACTCTCTGGAACTTCTCCTTCCTCCTCCTCCTCCTCCTCTTTCTCACGGTCCTCTCCCTCCAGGACTCCCGCTGCTACCAGCCGCTCCAGGGCGGACTCATCCACCCTGAGCTCAGCCTTGAAGCTCCCCTGTCCGCTCAGGGTGGTGGTGTGTCGGCACAGCGGGCAGTCGATGGACTGTTGTCCCCCCAGCGGGCGGCTCATCGCCCGGAGGCAGCTCTCACAGAAGCTGTGTTTGCAGCGGAGCTCCCGGGGACAGCGGCGAGCCGCGTTGTATGTTCGGTAGCAAACCCCGCACTCGATCTCTGAGAACATCTCTAACAGTGGGTGTGTGTATGATCCTGCCTGGATCTCTCTCTATTTATCTGACACTGTTGGAGGTAGTTTCACCGGAACGGGAGGGGCCAGACCTCAATGAGTCATTAAACTTACATGATGCAATGAATATGACCGGTGACGTGACGGATCCCCACGCGCCAAGTGGGACTTTAAACTTAAAGTGTTCTATTGATCGTTTAAGCATTACTGAATGGGTATAATCACTAAACATAGCGGTTCTAGACTAAATTTACCTATGGAGTCAGTGTTTTTTTGTCTTACTTTTTCATGAGGGCACAACAAATAAAATAGATAACAAATTAAAGTAGGCCTAAGCCACAAACTCAAGTTGGCAGATTCCTGATCTATCAGATTAAAAACTGTTATGTATGGAAGCCCGTTTCTGCCACATGAAAATAAAAAAATGCCAAATAGAAAGTCATAATTATGAGATTCAAAGTCATAATGTCATGTTTTAAAGTCATAATTATGATTCCGTAAAAATTCAAAAATATCCACTGGACTTGGTTTTCAAGATTTGAAGACGTTTCGCCACCTCTCCAGGAAGCTTTCTCAATTCAAATGTCTGGATCCGCAGTGAGTTTGAGTCTTATATGGACAAGGCCTTGTATTGCTTGGAAACATGCAATGGTAACCGATGAATGGGTCGTTTAGTTCCATCGCTGGCCTGTAATATCTGAACCTTTCTATGATTCTAGGGGTCGGTTGTTAAAGGGGGGATTGCCATTAAGGGGGGGATTGTCTCCTGTAATACCTGAAACCTGTCTATGATTACGGAATGACTATGACCTGGATGACTGAGAACCTTCATCAGCTTATTGCACGTCATAATTATGAGAAACAAAGTCATAAAAATGAAGTCGGAATTATGAGAAAAAGTCATAATTAGGAGATATTTGTGTTTGTTAACTTTGTAACTCATAAGTATGACTTTGAAAGTTTAAATTATGACTTTGTTTCTCCAAGGTTTCATAAAAAAAAAGTATAATTTTTTTTAAATTAAGGCCTTAATTGGCATAAAAAATTCATTAAATGTGGTTATCGTGGCATTTACAATGCTTTATTTAGAATTTTAAAAACACGTTTTATAAAAACAATTTCATCAGATATATTGTATTGCAATTTATTTTTGCGGATCGTAAAGCTGTAAGAACCTTGAGGCGGAGAAAAATAAAGCGTATAGGAAAATGCAAATTTCAACAAAAGTGGCTGGAAAACGATCTATATATATACATATATATATATATATATATATATATATATATATATATATATATATATATGTATATATATATATATATATATATATATATATATAGAGAGAGAGAGAGAGAGAGAGAGAGAGAGAGTCATTGGGAATTGTTGATGGCTTTAAAATAGGGATGCACGATATTGGGATTTTGGCCGATATCCAATATGCCGATATTTTAAAACTCATGTAGCCCATAACCGATATCGATACTGATGTTACAGCTGGACAAAAATAAGTAGTCATTGAAAATAGCAGTTTTGTTATCCATTTCTGACACTTTGAAAAATAATATACTCAAATATATTTTCATATGCTGATATCAAATTTATTTTTTAAAACGCGGTATCGATCTATTTTACTTTTTAAAATCCTGTGAAATTTCATCGTTCTGTTACAAACTCTCGTGATATTTTGCAAATTCCTGTGAGATTTTGTTAGTAAAATAGATCGATACCGCTTCAATATATCAACATATAAAAATATGACAACATTTTGTGAATTTTCGGGGGATTTTGTAGCATAATGATGACATATAACAATATTTCATTAGTAGAAGAGATTGATATGGTGTTTTTAAATAGCGATATATCAGCATATGAAGATATTGTGATATTTTAATGTATCAATATTTTTTCCCTCGTTTTTAGAAGTTTTTAAGTCTGTAAAAAAGTTTTTGAGGAAGAAGAAGAAGTAGTATTTTTTTTTTAGACTTTAGAATCTCAGAAGCTGATCAAATATTGGGTTAATAAAATTATTTCTAAAAGCATTAATTTATAGTTACTCATTTCTCTATAAACACTGTTCTCATAATGGGGGGGTGGTGGCCCAGTGGTTAGGGCATAGAGCTTGGAATCCAGAGGTTCTGAGTTTAAGCCCCACTCCCACAGACTGCCACACTGGCTCCCTGAGCAAAGACCCTTTACCCCACATTGCTCCCTGGGCGCCCCATGATGTCAGCCCACTACTCCCCAAGGGAATGGGTTAAATTCAGAGGTATATTTCTCTAATGTGAGATCAGTAAAGTTCAATCATTATAATTATGACTTTGAATCTCATAATTATGACTTTGTATTTTTTACTTTCATGTGGCAGAAATGGGCTTCCAAAGTGATCCTATCTTAATATGGCTGAGGTTTATCTTTAAATAACTGTCAAATTTTAAAAACAAAATATCAAATTGGTCGAAGCAACAAATCTGTTACAGGGTTTCCTGTCAGCATAGCTGGTGCCAATTTCCAGCAGTCTACGGGCAAAGGGTGGGGTACACCTGCAGACTTTTTTCAACATAAATCTTCTTATTCCTTTGGTAATTTGTCTAATCTAACCGGTTGAATCAAGGCAAAATATACACAATTAAAGAAAAAACAAAACATTTCTGCAATGTTTGTTTTCAGTATAGGAGCCAGGGTCTGTTCTATAGGGACATTGGCTCCTGTTGGACCATGTCAAGAACCTCTCATGATTAAATAAGAACTTTCCTTGTCTAAATGGTGTTAGAAAGGAGTTAGACCTCTCTTTTATTCTTCAAAGTGTGACTGTAAAATTACACTATTGATCAATATGGTTAAATAGTTAACTTTTAACATGTTTATTGACGATACAAACAGCTGTAGACATTTCTATAGCAACACCATTCTGGCGGGGCTAGCTCTATACCAACTTTTTTTTTTTCTCTCTATTGTTCCTGCTGGCTCTGATAGTGGGTGTTTTCTCCATGACGTCTTCATAGGCTACGTCAGCCACAGAAACAACCTATAATCCCACCTCTTATCCGTGTGTCTCATGCATGAACTCCTTTCATGGCGATATATCCGCTAGGATCTGGGCCAAAAATCACAAACTGAAAGACCTCAGTGTGGGTGTGTGTTATTTTGTCCACTAAGATCTTTGGTACATATTTTTTTTCTTCTTCCTGCTATTTTATGCTGCTGAACTTACAGTAGTAAGTAGTTTCAGTCATGCTGGGTGCAAGAGTAAAAGAAAGAAAGTGTGTGTGTGTGTGTGTGTGTGTGTGTGTGTGTGTGTGTGTGTGTGTGTGTGTGTGTGTGTGTGTGTGTGTGTGTGTGTGTGTGTGTGTGTGTGTGTGTGTGTGTGATGCGTGTGATTGCATCAAGAAACAAAGAACTTTTGGGAAGTTTTTCTGTATTTGAATCAAGATTGAAAATGACCCTTTTTTAAAACAAGACTGCATAAAGAAATCAAAGCTCACACACCCTGGAGCCTTCCCGTTGAAAGCTTATGAGCTGCCAGTATTTAAAAGAGAAACATACGTCCTCAGGATTATGTTTTACTTTTATCAGTTGCTGCCTTTACACTGCACTAAAGTGTACCAGAAAAGAAAACCCAGATTGCTGGTTTTCAGCTGTGAGTATATATTTTTTAAATATACTCATTTACAGCCTATGTGATCAGAAGGACAGACATGCAGAGAGGCAACCAAGGTACTGCCTCCGATAATGTATCCAGGCTTACTTACAGTAGTTTGAACTGTTATTCTCAGAAAGGACTCAGGTTATACTGCATACAACAGGGCTATGGCTTTAGGCTATCAAACACAAGATTTGATCATCCATCCATCAATTTTCTCCCGCTTAGTCCTTGTCAGGGTCACGGTGGGGCCGGTGCCCATTTCCGGCAGTCCATAGGCAAGAGGTGGGGTAAACCCTGGACAGTTGCCTGCTATCGCAGTGCAAACGAGACACACAAAGACACACAATCATGCACCCACACTCACACCTCATGTCGATTTAGAGAAGTCAAATAACCTAACATTCATCGTTTGGACTGGGAGGAAGCTGGAGTACCCAGAGAGAACCCACACATGCATGGGGAGAACATGCAAACTCAATGCAGAGAGTCCTAAAAAATAGAGGAAACACATAAGCAACACAATATAATTTCAATCTAGGGCTGGATGATATGGAAAAAAGGCATATCATTAAAAAAATGCATATTGATCAATATTGACAATTATCTAAAAGATTCTAGACACTTACTTCACAGGTTCCATTCTCTCTTTATGCTGTGAATTGAGAGCCTGAGGTAGGGGTCGGATGTGCGACTTGACCAGAGGTCAGATGTTGTGGCGTACTAAGACACAGATTGCAGCTCATTTTGAGCTGATTCCCTGCACTCAAATCACAAAGACAGAAGCTGTCTTTGTCTACTTTGTATTGGCAGAAGTTCCTGAAGATTCCTCGGACGACGTAGAAATGCGCCGGGGCAACACAGCTCGTTCTCTATTGGGTATGATCGGCTTAGATGATAAAACATGGTTGTGTTACCAGACGTTATTTTTACTGGCTCCCTGCAAATTTGACAAATTACTGTGGTTTGGTTTCTGTCTAACTTGCTATAACCAAAATTATTGCCAAACTGGCGAGCTTCTGAAACCCTTCTTTGGGTTAATTTTTTTCGCCTCTCCTGCTGCGACATCTTCACATGCTCTGTGTTGAGGATTGAGAGACTGGTGCTTTTTGACAGCATGCCTGGGTCCGCAATTGTGATTGGTTGGTGGGAAGTGGTGACCGTAGCATCAACCGACATAATAGGCTACAATGAAAAGGAAGGAAAACTGTTTTTCTATAAAGAACTTTTATCAACCCTTTTTTTTTATTGCGCCACATGCCTTTTGATCAATATATATTGTTATTGAAATGTCGTCCAACCCTACTTCAATAAAATCAAACTTTTGTGAAATCAAACTGTCCACTTAGGAGGCAAGCCTGATTGGCAATCAATTTCACAAGTGGAAAATCATTGCCAGAGGTATATATATATATATATATATATACATATATATATATATATATATATATATATATATATATATATATATATATATATATATATATATATATATATATATATATATATATATATATACATAATTATCCAAAGGACCTTCATTTTTGAAACTGTTTTAGTTTACCACATTTTCTAGATGGCTTATATGACACTAGGATTCTTTCATCCAGTCTGCCATCTGCCTAAGTTCTCTAAATGTATTCTATTATCATAGTGTTAAACAGGTACAGACTTGTCTAAGGTGTATATCTGGTTTTTAATATATTTTGGGAGTTGCACTATCTACCCTTAGGGTGAACCCTCTTAGTATCAAGACTGGCAACTGTATTAAAAGCCTTCCAGTGGTAAAACATGCCATGGAATGATTGACATGAAATGAAGTTGAATTGTTTGGAAATACCCTTGAAACCCTTATCCTGAAGCTTTAAAAACAAAATTGTGGCTCTTTGAAATTAATAGATTGAAGCTCTAGGTGAATTCTCACATGTTGTTCTACACTGTAGGTTGTTCTTATGTTATCTGAAAATCAGCAAGGATCAAAGCTTTTATTTTTTTTTTATTTTGAAGGTTTTTGATCTGGGAAAGCTGAATAGCTTGTTCTCTATTTCTAACTGATGCACACCCAAATGTACGGTACTCATTTCGGTCACACCCCTCCTTCAAAAGCTTCCGTCAAATTTTTAAAATACACAATCTCTGCGGTTGGAAAATACCTGCAAAGTTTAGTTTGGGTTAATGTAATTCCTTGGAAGTCTGAGCTTGATCAGTTGGAAAACAAACCAACGGTTATTTTATTTTTCCAAACTCAACCACTAGCTACTACCACTGATTGCTACCAGCTCAGGCCCAGATCCTCTCTTAGAGTTCAGATGAAGTGGACTTTCTTAGACCATGACAATAGTGTCATCTGGAAATCACTGAGAACACTGCACCACACTTAAGGTAATATTTCCTGTTCAAGTTAATAATGTTAGAATGCCACATGGTTGAAGATGAAGAAGATAAGTTCTTAACCCCAGTCTAGAAGGTTATCTGAGGAAGAAAACGACAAGGTTAGAGCAGTTCAAGGAACTGCTATTTGAATGGTCAATATCTGGGTTCGATTTGAGTTGTCGGTTTTTCCTTCAACAGCTTTGCAAAACCAGACAGGCAAGTAAGTGAGTTGGGGAAAGGAAGAGAGACAATTGGGAGAGGCATTGGACAACTGAAATTAGTAACAAGGAATTGCTTGTTTTGGCCTAAGGATTCAAGAAAGATTTGAGAAAAGTATCAGGTTATTTGCTGTAGGTTGAAAAAGGGACAATGTGTCAGAAGGTTGTACAATCTGGTGCCATAGTGAAGTTCTGCTGGTCTTTTAAAGCTGTGGGTTGGTGTAGTGTCCCGTGCAAGGTTTGGCAAGTTTGAGCCTACTTTAATTATCATTGGGGGGAATAAGTAGGGTATAAGAAGGACAGGTTTCCACTCCATCACCGCCACATATGAACACACAGGACAAACATGGATGGAAGATGAGTGACCAACTAATAAAATGATCATTCTTGGTGAAGAAGGGCTGCACGGTGATGCAGTGGGTAGCCTTGTTACCTTGCAGCAAAAAGGTTCTGGGTTCGATTCCTGGCCTGGGGTCTTTCTGCATGGGGTTTGCATGTTCTACCCATGTACTCTAGCTTCCTCACACAATCCAAAAACATGTTAGCTTCATTGGCTTCTCTAAAATTCCTTAGGTGTGAGTGAGTGTGTGCATGCCTATGTGTTTTTGTGTGTCTCTTTGTGTGTCACCCTGCAACAGACTGGCGACCTGTCCAGGGTGTACCCTGCCTCTCGCCCATAGACTGCCCAACGATAGGCACCAGCCCCATTGCGACCCTGACAAGGACTAACCGTGATGGATGGATGGGTTGATTCTTGGTGAATATTTTACAACGGATAAAGAGATTTTTCTCTTGTAACCTTGAACCAGATATGATTTAAAACCTTTAACGTGTCCCACGCTTGTTAAAACTTTTAAAAACATACTGATCAAAACAGAGTCATTACAAATTAGAGTAAATCAAATTAATATCTCAGAGACAGCCCTCGCTTTATATCCCGGATTCAAACAATGGATCTGGTCAGCTGGTCCTTCAATGCAGTTGATCAAATATTCTCAACTGAAAGACAGGGAAAAGGGGATCCGTCCTGTCCTGCAAGGGCATACTTCGTGGGATACACCATGGACTCCTGGAAGGCTTGGAGGATGGTGTGTTTTACAATGTTGTCACTGGAGGATGTCGAAGATGTATGGGTTTTTCGGATTTATGATACTGGGATTTCTTCTGTTTGGATTTAGAGGATACTTGATGTATCTACAATTACAGAGGATGTCGGCAGCAATTTGGGCATTGATCAGGCTGCCGGCAGTGGTTGACACGCTCACAAAGGCAGTGAACAAGCAGGACCGTGAGCTGAGTCGTGCCTGCGGTGGTTGAACTCAAAGGTGAGATGGGATAATCTCTTGGACGTGCACGCTCGCTTCAAGGCGGAAAAGCCCAACAAATTTGAATATTGGATACGCCATGTGGAGCTAGCAAGAAATGACCAGAAGGCTGACAGAAATTTCCTGTGCAGCCTGCTCTCAAAACATTAAATGTTATTTTGGATTTGGCCCCCCCTCTTATCAAACCTCCCCCTTGGCACCTATTGGAACACTCCAATGGGAACATTGTGCGGCACGCATGGCCTCAGTAAATTGTTCCCCCTGTTACCCCCCACCCCCCCCCCCCCCCCACCCCCAGCCCAATGTATGTGAACGGTTTGTACTGAAACTGAAATCTCGATTACAATGCAAATTGTACTTGAAAATAAAGAAATTAATTGATTGATTGACTGGAGTTTTGTTAGGATGATAGAACTTGCATTTGGTCATTTTTAGTTTAGTTTGGCCCCAGCTGGCTTAGTGTGCTGACAGGAAAGACTTGAGTAAGAGGAAGCCATGCAGGAAAAGTCCACCAGCTGTTACTAAGGCCTCCAAACTTGGTTCACACGCTCATCTTTCCTGCTCCATTGACTGTCAACTAAAGCTCTTGACCTATGCTGTGTACTTAAAGACTTATCCGCTGCAGGAAAGATAATTACTCATTTTGTCCTCTTCAAAAAAGGAGATTTCCTTTCTGCTTTCAAGACATTTACTCATACGCTTTCAGCAGAGCCTTGTTAAAGAAACAGGCTGAACTATCAGTATAGGGAGAATTATATCAAGCTCTTACCATAGGAGATTTATCCCACAGAGTTTTTTTGGCCAAGTCAACACAAGTTGTTTCTCTAAATATAGCTGAGTAAGCATTGAATGGGTGCCCCGATGTACAGGCTGTACTGTCTTTTGCAGCTGTAAATAACTAACCTGTTTACACTACTTCTTCCCACTGTGAACATGTACCTTAGCACTTTTATTTTACTCTATTGATCTTGAACCAGAATACACATGCATTTCTGAAACTAACAGAACAATTTTTTATGTACTTTTAAAAGGAATTAAGTCATTAGTCTACATGCATTTTCTTATAATAAAAAGCCAGATGTAAGTTCAATAAATGCTTTTTGACCTTAGGAAAATATGGGGTTGAAATTAATTCTGTTACATGTAAGATTTTGAGTGCTTCTCTTCTTGTTTTTACAAGTTCAGTTTTACTCCCTGTTCTTATCAGAACCTGCTCTACCAATGAGCTCTGGATCATTTTTCATATCAGCTGTGCATAACAGCTGTCTTCTTTTTTTTTAAGATAAACTCCTCATACAGTAAAATTTCCCATCGTCTATGTAAGATGTGATTGTTTTAACATCAACAAGAGCAAAAGATAAAGCCGGTACGTCGGTCAGTAATGACCCCCTGATTCACATTTTTAAACCACAACACGCTGACTGTGAGGAACCATAATGGCATAATGTGCAAGCTGAGCACTTTAAGTCATGATAAAGATACTCTGATCTGTCATTTTCTGTCCCTTGTGTGCCTGTTACCTTCTCATCACTAAGGATTTAATTACTGCTCCAGCCAAAGAGACACCTCATGAGGGACCAGGTGGAGGAGAGGAGAGGAATCAGGTGTGGCAGAACAGAAAGATAGCTCTGGAATATCAAAGGTTTGGCCTGAAGACACAGAGCCGAGAGGTGATCTGCCCTGACATGATAAGATTTGTAAATCTGTGTGTGAGGGAAAGCACCAAGCAGGTTTTAAGGAGGATTCAGAGATTGCTAATTACAACGCTCCACTGCAGGTAAGTTTCCATCTTATCTGTCTTAAGGGATGTCTCTTTTTTTGAATATTTCAGTTAATTTAGCAAAGATGAGACTTGTCTTGCTTTATATGGAGTAAAAAATGAAAACAATCCTTGATTTTGCTTTTTTGTTTTTGCTAATTTAGGAGCAATTTGATGTTGAAATATGAGAGGATAGGTTTCAGGTTGCCATGGGATGTAACAAAGGAGACCGTATCTCTGAAGTAACAACCACACCTCCCCCAACCCACCCTCAGCCTAAGACAGAGCACAGATTGACATATAGTTGCTCCCATATTGGTAAACAAACAGCAGATACATAGGTGTCAATTTAAGCATGAGCATATGCACTCACCAGCCACATGTACCGGACAGTTTGAATTATTCACATGGAATCTGAAAGAATTATATCAAAGAGTCCAAATTTACTTTAAATTGTAAAGTGTGAGGTATTTTTTAACAGTGGAAGATTATTACACAAAAGGTTCTTATTGATGTTTTTTTCTTCTTTTGGACTGCAGCAATTTATGACATGTAATAAATGTGAAAAATCATAACAACAATGCTTTGGTTGAGATGCTTTACCTGCAAACCGTCTAACCCAAATAACTCAAATTTTTGTTAAAAAGATTTGACATATGTCCAAAACATCTGTTTTTGCTTTTAAAAAATTGAAAGATTTGTGATGTTAACAAATTAACTGAATCTACTGATAATGAATGGCAAAAAAATTGTAGTTAAAGGGCCTAAACAGTCCTATTCTTTACCATCTATTTCATTGAGATGCACACGCATGCTTCTCGTTTGCTTTTCTGCTAAATGAGACAGAAAACAGGCAAAAGGGGAGAATACATTAACACTCTTGGTCATTTATTGTGCTATTTCATGGAATCGTCTGAGTTTTCCATCAGCTTGCACATACAAGCTGGTCTAGGAAGGGCAGTTGTTGTCACCTGCAATTTTTAATTATTAAAAAAATAGAAATAGTTTAAAAATGTAAACATGTACAAAAGATGGAAGTTGGCGGCAAAGAGACAAGACAGTGATCGGCCAGAAATTGTAATTTAGGTGGTCCTGCAATTAGAGGTGGACTGTTTTGATCAGGGCTCAGACAATGTTTGGTAAACCTGGTGGGTTTGGGAGCAGGGGTTTAAACCTGGTTCAAATTAGTTTGGACATTCTGAATTAGCTAAACAGTGTTAAAATAAACCCACATAAATCTTAGATGCTTATATTTTCATATTATATTGCATAACATAGTTAAACAATCTGAGGTTGTAAAGTGAAGCATAACAGCAAAATCTAGCAGATATCCAGCATATAATGTAATGTAATGCAACTTGGCTAATATAGTATATTGTAGTCATGCATATCTTGACTTACTAGTACAATGTAGTGTGTCATAATGTTGCCTAGCAATGGAATTTGTTGCATAACAATTTTACAAAGGAAAGATAACATAGTATCTAGGGTTACCATATTTTGATTTAGGAAAAACAAGCACACTTTGGAGCGGGGTGGGGGGGCGTGCATAGAGATAGAGATGTCTGTGGCATGCACTCACTTAACATAGACCTATGTAATCCTACAATAACATGATATTTACAGTTGATTTATAAAAAAATGCTTTTCAGTAAAAGTCAACAGCAATAACTCCAATAACAATTGATACTTTCATTCAAAATGTATTTATTAAAAATGCTTCAAAATTCCTGTAATGAATGAAAAGCACAATGAAAGAAATGATGTCTCATCTAAACATCCCTCACTTAACAATAAAAGTTACTAACTCTCAACTCCCAATAACAGATGATACTCAGCCTCAGCAATGAACGAAATAATGTCTGTTCTGTAGGCTATTGGAAAAAATAAATTAACAAATGAGCTAATTAACAAAAAATACCTCTTGTGTAGCAAAAATTATTCAAAATGTACCAAAAACGAACAAACATATCAATAGACTATCTTTACTTTCGGTGTCCAGGTGGCTTTTCAGATCCCTTGCACCTCCATTGGACACAGAGACACATGTGCCTGCTTTGCACACTGTGCACAAGGCCTCCCATTTGTCTCCACCCGGTCTGAAAGCGGGGAAACTCTTTTGTAAATCGTTGGTAAACATACATTTGCGCTTTTGCATGTTGTTGGCGTACTGACAGCCACTCAATCTATGGCCGTTTCTCAATTCACGAGAATGCGAGTACGTACTCGCGTTCTCGTCAAGTCCGTTCTTGGCGAGAACGCAGGAAGATCGGACTTGACGAGAACGCGAGCACGCAAGCACGTATGTGTATTGTAACAGAAGCGTACTCGTGACGTCATCTGCTGGTCACTCTGGTCCGCTCAACGTCTGACTTTTTATTTTGCACTAACTCTGTAAACAGGCCACACAGGGAGGCTTAAATGTATAATGTTATCGCCTCAAACGATTTCAAAACGTACTTTTGAAGAACAACAGCAGCAGAAAAGGGAATGTTTAACTTACCACTGTGAGCGCTGTCTCGAATCAAGCTGCGGCCGCGGGGCATTCTGGGGAAGCGGTCAGTCTGAAGAACGCACAAGTCTGCTCTGATGCATGCTCGATAAAGAGGGCGGGGCGAGAACAACATCCGGGGATTTGGTGGGTTGTCGATCTGGCGTTCTCGAGAATTTGAACGCTACTCGGGCTGAGGCTGATGACGTGTCACGAGTACACGAGCACACGAGAACGCTCAAGAACGCATGAGAAACGGCCAAGATTCTGACTAAGAACAGGGCTTCCCGCACTGACGCGGCTCAGGGATTACGTCACACGCAGCATCGTGTGCAGTGCCCTAGCGCCTGTAAATTTAATGGTCCAAATAAGGCAATTTAAAAAAATCAGGACATTTCCTCACTTTCTGAAAAAAACCCGGGATGCCCGGGACAGGACGTGAAATACGGATATGTCCCGGGAAATACGGACGTTTGGTCACACTAATAGTATCAGCGCATATTATTGGCAAATATTGCATTGCACATAATGTAACATGTAATGCAATTGCAAAGTGCAGCATAATATGGGATAAAAAAAAACTAAAGCAGGGTATGAAAATGAATAGTAGAGTGATATAGCAATGCTTTAGAAGACATTAAACAAAAAAGGCAACAACACGGTATTGCATAGAATAAAACAAAACAGCTGTTAATACGCATGGCAAAATACAATATAGCAAATAAAGAGTTGCATGATAGTATAATGTTGAGTAACATAACATACAATAGCATTGCAAAAAAAAATATTACAGCATAGGGACAATTCATTTAAAATACTGTAACAAAACATAGAGTTAACATACTTGAAGCATAGGTTAATGAAATATCATAGCACATAAGAGCATAACATAGTTTAGGCTAAAAAGCCTGGCATAAGATAGCACAACACAACACAGTATATTACAGCATAACCTTTTTGTAAAAATATATGATACAGAGTCACATTGTAGAGTAAACATATGATCTTTAGTGGGATCTGTGGTTAAAATCAAAGAAGCGAAACTGAACACATTCTGTTTTACTGGAAAACCCAAACTTTTCAGATGAACTTGAAAAGTTGGTTCCCCAATTAACAATAATAACAATTTCCATTTCTTGCTTCCTGTAATTTATCCATCTAGGTTTTTTGTGGGTTTTTTTTTTTATACGTAAATTCCCTTTTCATGGCTTTGTCGTATTCTATGTACTTCCCCTGATTATTGATGTTCACTCAGTCAGCAGAAAGCTCCTTTGAATGACCTAACCAAAAATCAGCGAACGTGCTCCGGCACAGATAAACATGTAGAAAAAGGAATATAGTGACTTATTAGCTTCTTTCACATATCTTTTTTTTTCCTTTTGCTTCCCGCATGCTGTGCAGTCATGCACACACAGCATGAAGGAGTGGCTTTAAGTGGGGAAATGCCGTAACTCATGACTTGAATCTGTTCATTTAACTTGTACAAACAAAGAGGTTATTAAGGAGGGAACACATGCTGGTTACAAACAGCCTAATTTCCTGGAACTCTTTCAGTTGGAATAACAGTTTATTCTTGACCTTTTTTTCTCTTTTCAGATCTTCCCAGCTTTTGTGAAAAAAAAAGCAAAAAGCAAAAATAAAATCATCCAAATCTTTCCCTAAAGTTCAGCTCTGTCAAGTCCTCATGCTGGGGGATGTTGTCCCAGGGTCTCAGCAGGGAGAATCAGCAGCAGCTCTCTGCCCCACCACTGGCCCTGGGGAGGCCATGGATTTGGAATGTCCAATCTGCTACCAGGAGTATAACCAGTATAACAAAAGCCCCCGCATGCTTGAGTGCCTCCACGTCTTCTGCACAGAATGCCTGCAGAGGATCCAGCTCAACTCCTGTGACCCCACTGACCCTGGCGGCAGCGCACAAGCCATCCCCTGTCCCCTATGCCGCCATTTAACCCCTCTCCATACCGGAAATGCCCTTGCTTTACCCTGCAATTCTCAAATCATGTCCAGGCTGCCCCGGGTGGCCTTCCGGATGCCTGCAACAGTTGCCACCCACGTGGCCACAGTTACACAGCGGGTAATGCTCTCGTTGGAGGGCGGCAACAGCAACAGCAACAGCAGTGATAGCCGCTATATCATCATGCCCACAGTCAGCCTGCAGGTCCAGCAGATGCATCCAGACAGGCCGTATGGAACGGCTCCTGGCCTGGTGGGCGAGGAGGGGGTTATTCAACAGAGCAGAAGGACCCTGATGTGTGTGCAGCTCCTGGCCGTCATCTTTTGGGTGCTGTTTGTGATCACCTGTGTAGTCGGCGTGGTGTTTGGCCCACATTTCTTTAACAGGCATTTCTAACCGGTTACTTCAATAACAGATACTCATAAAGACTAATTTAAAGTTGTTTCTATTTAGACTGTGAGAAACTGAAATTAGTGACAGATGTCCTAAGAGTAGATGATTGCTGTTCTTGCTACGTTCTTTTTACATGGAGGAAGAGCTCCCTCTAGTGTGTTGTTTGTATAGTCGCCCACTTTATTGGATTCACAAGGTGCCAGAAACATTCCTTAGAAATCTTGCTACACATGATATTATCCAAAAGTTGCTACAAACCTGTTTGTTGCACGTCCATCCATCAATCCATTTTCCGTCGCGCTTATCCCAAGCGGGGTCAAGAGGGGTGCTGGTGCCTATCTCCATAATATAGTACCTGGACAGGTCTGTTGCACATCCATGGTGCAGATTTTCCATTCCTTCACACAGTGGTGGACGAGGAACTCAATTATAGTACTTGAGTAAAAGTATTAATACTCTTACTCAACTGCAAGTAAAAGTTGCTCAGTCAAAAATCTCAAGTTCAAGTTCAAAGTAATTACTTTTGAAAAGTACTTTCAGAAACCAGCTGATGTATTGATGCGTGGAACCACCTGTTACCAATTCTACACTACCTGTAAAGAACTTTAGCATTAAGGTGCCACAAAAAATAAGGACAGCTATTCTGATTTTTCTTTTTTTTTAAACACACAAAGAAGGGAAGCAGAAGTGCCTTGATTCTCCTCAGACATTCACTATGGAAAAGAGGTTTAAGGTTGATGAATCTATTACTAAAAAGAAACTAGAACTCTGCTTTGAGAACTCATCCTACTGAACAACTTGGCCACATGGCAGAGAGTAACGCCTTAATAAAATGTATAAACTACAAATAATATCTACCCTGAGTTTCTCACATAGTGGAATGTCTTTGCATTTTTAAAACAGTGGAGTCCAAATTCAGTCCTCAAAGGCTGCAGGTTTTAGTTCTTCTCCCTGGAGGTGCTACTACATCCCCAGCATGTCAAGGTTTCACATCTGTTTGCTAATGAATTAACATTTGACCGAGGTGTGTTGAAAAAGAGAGATTACTAAAACATTGAGGATATCTGTTCTTAAGGAGGAACTTTGTGAGAGACATAATGTGGCCAATTGCATTTCAAGAGAGAAAAACAGCAACAGTGGGTTGCAAAGTTAAGCTGAGCCAAAAGGAACGAGTAACAACTAGCTTCTTAGAAATGTACTCAAGTGAAGTAAAGATGTACTTCAGTACAGTAATCAATTAAATGTACTCTGTCACTGTCCACCACTGCCATCATAAAGCTGCTCTGCTGAGCTGATCAAATTCTGTGATCAGCTTAAATTCTCCTCTTACCGTATGTATGCAGACGATACAATTCTATATTCGTTTGGACCCTCTCTAGATGCAGTTCACGCTAAATCAGCCTGATTTTATCAGCTTTCAAAAGGCTCTTTGTGAGTCACAGCGGGTCATCAATGCCAGTTAAACCAAAGCTATGTTGTTTCTCATAATTCTGCTGTAATATCCCTCCTATTAAAACCCTGGATGGTAATACCATAGAAGTTGTAGATGCATTATTATTTGGCTAGACAAAGACCCTTATTTTAAACACCAAATTGCATATTTGTTTAAAAAGAAAAGCATGCATTTTTTTTTAAATCACAGTTAGACTAATGAGAAACAATCTATGCTGCTTGTCCAACTACTTTAGCTAAAATGGGCCGATTTACCATGTTGCTCTGAGGTATATCACAGGTTTATTCCCATACGACTCACCGTTGTACTTTATTCACTCTTGCTGGATTTACTTCACTACATTTTGAAGAATGGAGGATTGGTATATTTTATATGCAAAGCCATTTTATTAAAATTACCATCATATATTTATTAATTTTCCTTTTCCAGAACACATACAGTCTCAGGTCCAGTAGCTGGCTGTGGTTTAAGGTACCCTGTGTGCATAACGGAGTAAGGAAAGCTGAGGCTAGAGCCTCTTACTCCTTTATCTAACAAAAACTAAAAACTGGTCTTGCACCTGTAACATTTATTCATGATTTTTTTATTGTGTTTTATGTTTTATTTCTTTATATTTTAATGTAAATAATTCAACTTAACTGTTACTTTTATGAATAATGTTCATGTTTGCATGTTGTCTTGTACCTTGTATGTTTTTTTACTTGTTGGGCAGGACATCCTTGTAAAAGATATTCCCAATCTCAATGGATTTCTTTCTTGGAAAAAATAAAGGTTAAATTAATAAATTAATAAATCTGATGATAAAGAACAAAATACCAGTTTTCATGTTCTTTTCTATGGCCATAATAAAATGGCTACATTCTCTTATAGGGATGGTGGGTCATAAGGCTGTGATGCTTAAAAGATGTTTAATATTTGCTGAAGAGTTACTGCGCCATGATACCCTTACCATAATACCAGCACCACTAGCAGCCTGAACTGCAGAAAAAACCTGATGATCATTGCTTAAATGTGGTTTACCATCTGAATATTGTGGATGAAATTCCGACTCAGTTGACCAGGGAGTATTTTTTCCCAAACTTTCATGGTCCGATTAAAGTAAGAATCTGTGAAAGCTGCCTCAGTTTTCCATTCCCAGCTGACAGGAGTGAAAACTGAAAGATGGTCTCTACATAATCTGGTTGTAATGAGGGTAATTATATGAACGTCTGTTGTCGCTCTATCCACTGGAACCAGTTTGTCCATTCCCCTCTCCCCCCTTACAAAAGCTCCTTTTTGTCCAAACAACTACTGTACACTGGATATTTTCTCTGTAAATCTAAGTTAAGGTTGTGCAGGAAAATCTCAGTAATAATATAGCTATTTCTAAAAAAAACTTTAAACACTTCATAGGGCACAAAAAAACAATACAGTGCTCAATGCTCTCTGTGATAACTAGCAGTAGAAAGTGTACCTAATTAAGTGGCCGGTTAGAGAAACCTTTTATTTAATTACAAGCGAGGTTTAAAAATGTTATTACACAGGATGTAATTCTACGATAACTGTTCTGCTAACGATTTCTGCTTTACCTACCCAAATGTCAAAAGGCACAGCAGTGTAAAACTGTTTTTTTTTTTTCATATTATAATCATAATTATTACTACAGCAACACATATATCTTCCTAGCCTGACGTAGTCCGACTCAATTCTAGTCAGAATATGAGTCTGATACTGCTCCATAGAGCTGTGATTATGGGGCGTGTTTTGAACGAACCAGGGAAAAAAATGCCTCTGCACTCAATTGGATAGACCTACAACCAATAAGAGCAAAGGAGTGCGTGACCTATCTTAAGCGAGGCATAGTTGTTGTCCACAAAAATCAAAGCGTGCAGTTTCACGCCTAGAATAAGAAGATGAGACTTGATCGCGTTTCTCTGTTCCTCTTTTAAAATTAATTTGCTGTCGATATCTTCTAGAATAGACCTAATAGCAGAATCTACTCACCCAAACTCTCCAGCGGCAGCCATTATTGTTGTCACCCAAGCGCGCATTGGTCACGTGGTTGATAACGTTACTCTTGATCATCTGTCCATCATCGTATAAAGCCCGCCCTGACAATTTGATTGGATCGCCTAACAGTGGGCTTTAATACTCGCGCTACTATGGAGCAGAGCCAGACCGAACTTCCCCGAACTCAAACCTTGTGGGCGGGACTAAGTTCGGACTGGCACCCAGGCTAATATCTTCCCTTTGTCCTATTATTAATTTGTAAAATAGTTCCTGGGGTGAAAAATAAGCAGAAGTTTTCTGCAGGCCCTTAGATTCCATAATGGTTAGGTAATCCTGTGCACTTACCCTTTTTGTGTCTGTATGTATTTATATTTCTTTTTATTAGAAGTGTTCAGTTGTTCAAGATAGGCAGATTTAGCAGAAATCATTTGAAACCATTTTTATAAATATAATATTCATCATTAACATTTCAGCTGAATTTTAATCTATTTTAAAAATTAAGATGAGAATGTAGAAAAAGATCAAATCCATTCTGACGTTTATTATTTTCATTAAAATTCAACATTCATTAACATTAAAATGCACCTTTCCTTATCTCTCTCGTTAAAAGTGTTATTAAACAAATACAATACATTTATAAATATAGTACAATATTTTATTTGCATAAAAAATGCAGAAACTTTGAAGAACATAGGCCTTAACAAGGAGGATTTTTTCTTTTACTTTTCCACAGAGGAACCCTGAGAATACAGAGGACCAGGAGAGTCACTGAAAAAACAAAAACAAAAAAATTTCAATCATACTATTAGAAATCAATTTTTTAAGGTGTTTTCTAATTGCAAAATTTAAATTGAATTAATAAAGAGGGTTTGTAAATTGTATTTATTAATCCATTTTTAAACTAAGTGTGGCGGTCTAACCAATGAGAGAGCTGGTTACATCTGAGGAGCAACTGCGATTTGATTATCTGGTTTTCAGTATGCTCAGGGACCAGAAGGGAAAAAGGTAAATGGAGAGGGTAAATGAAAAGATAAAACAGAATAAAGTATTTCCTTTTTAAATGTGTGATTAGGAAAGATATTTATAATGAGATTTATAAATAGTTTTTTTTTATAAATATTCATTTAGAAATAGTACTTGATAATACATTTGTGTTTAATACATGAAATGTACAATTAAAAGACATTTTTCAAAAAAGGTTTTTTAAATTCTATAATTCAAATGTACAATAAAATAGATTTTTTTCAGTGACCCCAGAGGCACCACCAGGGGGTGGCCAGGGGTGGCCATGGCCAACCTGTGCAATGCCCTGGCCATCCCACGGGCAACCCGACCCGCCAGTGAAAATGGTAGTAGCATCAGTTTAGCATTTCATTCCATTATGCACACTATGACGTAACATTAAACTATCACACAATAAACCAAGATGTGAGTAGGTGTTTCCTTTTTTTCTTTGTTTTTTTGAGTTTTTACCGCACTAATGGCTTTATTTTTCAGACAGTAGGCTGACAGGAAAGGGGGTACGAGAGAGGGGGAGAAATATGCGGCAAAGGAACACAGGTCTGATATGAACCCGGGTTGGCCGCATTGAGAAGTAGAGGCTGAAATTAGGTCCTCTGCATGTGTGTTGGGGATGAACGCAGAGACGTCCCTGCCCCTCCGCAGACACTCTGCTGCACCTCTCCCAAACTGAAGGTGACCGCAGACAGTGCTGCAGACAGGAGGCTTCTGATTATAAATTGAATTATTACTGATATAAACATAACAGAAACTTAACTTTCAAAAAAAGAATATATATATATATATATATATATATATATATATATATATATATATATATATATATATATATATATATATATATATATATATATATATACACATATATATATATATATATATATATATATATATATATATATAAAAAGAAAATCAAAACTGTGTAAGAAATATTTTTTTTATGCTTAGCACTCCTTGAGCTCCCTACCTGGTGAAGAGAGCCTGGGACAGCACGTAAAAAAGAAAACTTTGGGGGCAACGTCATGACGTCACACGCCGCGTTGGCCCGCAACAAGCGGTGTAACGTTCCTAGACCCCCCCTCCCCTTTTCCCTCCGCCTCTTTATGTTTTTGTTGGGGGAAAAGTTGTTGGAAGTTTTAGCCGTGTGGATGTAGCGTGTTTTTACCGTTTTCCGCCCCTCGGTAACGGAGGGAATGAGCGTCGGTAGGAGGGAAAAATCGCCCACGGAGGTTTAGGAGGACTTTTCCACAGCTTTGTGTCCCGTGAGCTCGTGCTGAAAAAATCTCCGCGGCCCCCTCCGTCAGAGCTTCGTCTCGCTAGCTACCTAGCTGAGCCCCCCTCCTCTCTGTGTCCGGGAAAACGTCCAGCTTTACCAGCGCAGAGATGGCGGAGACCAAAATAATTTATCACATCGACGAAGAGGAGACCCCGTACTTGGTGAAGATCCCCATAGCTGCAGAAAATATCACCCTGCTGGATTTTAAACAGGTCCTCAACAAGCCAAACTACAAATTCTTCTTTAAGTCTATGGACCAAGACTTTGGGTGAGCTGCTCTGATTTTACTCTCTAAAGTTTTCTTTGCATTGCCTGAAAAGTACAAAAATCTTATTTGATCAAAGTGAACCTGATGCATGATCAGGAACCGAATCTGCAGTGAAAACAATCATTCTACACAAGGGCTGCTGATAAACATCATTGGCTTCCTGTAGGTTTTGGGACATTTCTCACTAAACATCATCATCATCACAATAGGAGGCATTCCCTGTCTCTGCTGCTTTTTCTTTTTTACCCCTAATCCTCATCCCTCCCTCCCTCCTCCATCATCTGGTGAAATCCTTGCCCCTTCTTTCCCTCAGGACTGAAGCCAGAGTTTTCTTCCCCCCTCCTCCCTACTTCTCCAACACTTTGGCCTGCCAGCCATCCTTTCATTCCCTGGCTTCTTCTGTCCCTCCACCTCTTCTCTATCAATTAATCCCTCCCCTGTGTGGCTGCTGTGCATTTTCCTGCAGAGGAATGTGTGTTTGTGGTTTATTCACCCAGTGAGACCCTCAGGGCTTCACTTAAATGCATTGTAGTTTTATAATAGTTTTTTTCCCCCTCCTTGTCAGATGGCAGCAGAATCTGTAATGAAGAAGCATGCATAGTCAAAGATAATGACATTTATGTTGTTTTTTTTCTGTAGTAGAACACAGAATAGTGTGCAGTTGTGTATTTATGTTTAGCATATTTACCCATCTTGAACTGATGTTCTTTGTGGAGGAGCTGCAGAGAAACACAGCTGATGTGAGGGAATCCTCTTATCTTCTGACAGTCCATAAATGTAGCCCAGGGCGGTGCAACCTGCAGTCACATAGCTACAGATGGTTCCTCTTAATAACTAAGGTTAAAAATGATAAAAAGTAATATTCTTTAGGTCTGTTTTTCTTGCCATAAGTTGAAAACTTTGTCCTTTGTTACATAAATAAACAAAAAAAGGGAACAAATTTTAATTTACGTCCGCTGTTTGCAAATGGTTTATATTTTTCTTTAGTTTAAAACCTAAAAAAGGCAATGGAAACGACACATTAAAGCATTTCCTTCACTAGATATTGATCCAAAAGCTATAAGGGTAAAACATGGAGGGGGCAGCATCATGCTCTGGGGATGCTTTCTACAGCTGAGAAAGCTAATCTGTTTTTAGGGGAAGATTGATCGAATAAAGGACAATGCTGGCAGAAAAAGGGGAATGAAAACTAGGGCGGTCAATTAGATTAATTAATTGCACCCCAAATGAATGAGTAATAAAAAATATTTATGATTAATTCAGAGTGCCAGCTCAATGCATGAACAGTTCATATTTGGCCCACTGAATGACCCCGGGCAGGGGGTGGGTGTAATGCACATAAAGCTGTTTTCCAACATCAACAGAAGACATGTTGTCATTTTCCACCTGTATCACTGGCCAAAGCGCGTTGTGGACGTAACAGATGCGACTCAGGGGGAGCAAGGCATTACAAGAGCCTTTGAACTGCAAATTTGACATCTAAATGAATGAAGACAGGACTGTCAACCATAGCAAGTGATTTGTAATTATTGTAAAAAACCAATTACCTTATAATTGAAGCGTCTTCAGTTTGACATATATAAATGGAAAACATGTTGGGGAAAGTTCTAACCAAGGAGCCACTGTACAGAGCTTAGTAGGCTGTGGTTGAGCAGGGGTGCGTGGAAAACTTAAAGCTACAGTGTGTAATAATTACAGGCATATAAAGTCAGAAATTTAATATATTATACATAACTATGTTATTTATCATCACCTATGAGCTCAGCCTTTTAACCATAATATTTGCGTTGCCTTAGAATTCGTTATTTATAATTACATAGGAGCGGGTCTCGCAGCCATGGAGGCTGACATCTTTGCGCTACGGCAAGCGCAGAGGCAACAAACTAGCGATTGCGAGATCTCCCATGACGCTCGAAAATAACTACGGCAAGTTGAGAGAGATGAACTGAGACGGTACTGAACAGTAGATGGCAGTATTATGCCTGAGAAGCGTTTAGTCTGCCTGAAACCAAAGAAGAAGAAGAAGCAGGTATACTGCGCCTCAGTAACAAGAAAGGTGAACAAGGCGGCAGGCGTGAGTGACTTTGCAAACTGTTTGGCACTGTGTGGCCAAACATCAGACGAATGGAGGATCATGCCTACTCTGTATCACAACGAAAAGCGGCGGACACCGAACCCCCGTCATCTAAGAAGCGGAAACACGACGAGAATAAACGCAAGAGTGACAAGAAACGACAAAAAACACGGATCAACATTGGCACGGCATTTACACGATGGAAGTCACTGATGGAGGAAAAAGGTTTTCAAAGTGACGCTCAAGTTGCCAGTTTTCTGTTGGACAGGTAATTAATCCTACACACACAATTGTCTAATATCACTGCAGTTTTTGGAGTACAGGATGCTCAGACCTGTCTAAAACAATAACATGCTGCGTGATGATGCTGTTACTCTCCAGTATACTTATTCAGCAACGTCCCTGACGTTTCATAGGTAATGATTCAGTAATTTTCTGTAAAAAAATTTTCTGGATATATACCTCGGTTACTTCTCTCCGGCTCCTTTGGAGATCTTCAAGCCTTTCGTCCTCTGCTCTCACCCCGCTGGCACCCCTCCCTCGCCTGGCCCTAGCTGCACGGCCTCCCTGCCTTCTCCCTCGTCCTTTCCCTCTTCCTCGCGTTGTAACCCCCGTGCCACCAAAATGACTTGGACTCTGTAAACGGGGAATATATATTCTTCCAGCGAACACAATCTCGCTGTTAAACTAATGACTACAATTACTTCGTCTGTTTATATCACCATGCAAAGCAGCTCACCAAAACGTCACAACGACGTAGAAAAAATAACGGGTATATTTATTATCTTAAGTCTACATGAAATCTATACCCTACACAGACTAATGAAATACTATCTGTAAAATTATCTATGTAAACAAACCTCATTACTTGAGAAGGTAGGTGATTCCGACGTTGTGGAAGACATTTTGTCCCGTAACGCTCGCCGTACTGTTGTGGGGGAGAAGCGGTGGGGGGGAGATGTTCATGTTGCTGCAGTCTGCAGTCTGACCGCTAGATGTCGCTGAAAATTACACACTGTAGCTTTAAAGGACTGCGACCCTTAGGACAATTGTTCCCCTGAACTGCTTTAGCGCATATGAGATTAAAATTCGATCAATTAGATTGCAACTAACGATTATTTCACAAATCGATTAATCTGTTGATTTTTTTTTTCAATTAATCGATTAATAATCATATACCAAAAGGTATCTTAGAGACTTTTTTTTCAAAGAATGAAAGTAGGTGAAACTAAACCTTTTCCTCTTGTGGGGATCTTGATAGAGCATATTGACAGATGAAAAAGTTTATCTTAAATAAATACATTTTGCATAATTACTGCTTTAAGTGGGTCGCTCTGTCAGCTAAAAACATGTTTTAGAGTCTCTGTACTCCATTTAACCATTAATTGATTAATAAATTAGTTGATATTTATTTAAATTATAGATTAATCCACTCCTACATTTATTAGATCATTTTTAAGCGCCTGATAGCCCTAGTATAGACATGAAAAGTGTATAAAAAAGGACAAGATAAAGTGGTGAAAAAATTTAATATATAAGTACTCTACAGGAAGAGCAAAATAAGTTTTGAATATAGATACCGTGCAATCACATAAAAAAGGATAAGAATAATCTCTGTGCATTATGCAGAACTGCTAGAGGGTTTACCCTAAAGACTCGCAGGGTAGGGCAGTTCTGCAAAAAGTGTTGAAAACCATTCATCAATTTCCCACCACTTGTTAAGTATCCTGTGCTGCTATTCATTAAGATTTGTCTTTGTTGTATTTTTTTAATCTTGCAAAATGAAGCCAAATGTAAAGTAGCCAAAATCTGCATCCTAATTTAAGAAAATCTGCAGAAGTAAATGTTAAAGCAATCTAAGTGCTCCATCATAGCTTTGATGACTGCGTGTTTTTCTCTGGGACTACATTAGAGCTGCTTGACATTAGGAGGATGGGAAGCTTTGATATGATTGTTGCTGATTGGCTTTAGTAAATTGGCTTTAAATCTTACATCTTAGAATTAAATTGGCTGAAGGTTTTATGGTAACGTGTGGGGGAAAAAAATGAATGTTGTGATTAGTGTTTTGTTCGATGGACGTATTTAACTTTTCCTCAGAATAATAATACGCTTTAAATGGCTGCCTTATTTAATTATTTTCTTGCTCCTTCATTGCAAATAATTAATCTCTCCATTGTTTGCTGAAGTTCCCATTATCATCTATATGAAGGCCGGGCATCCACTGGGGCAGCTAGTTAATCACATTACAGATAATGAAATTACAGCAGACCACAAACTATTGCTCATATGTGCAGGGATTAAAGTATTCCGACCACAGGCCAGATTTCCAGCTCGTAGCGTTTGCCCTTGGGTATAAAAAAGTAAATTGACTGTAAAAAAAAAAAAAAAAAAAGACAATCAAAATCCCCTTTGCAATTGTCAGCCAATGGTAACAAAGGAGGGCATTGAAACTAACAGTATTAGCCAATCAGAAGAAGAAGAGGGCGGGTCTTAGGAAAGCGTGTACCTCCTCTTGGTTATGTTTTATTTAAAGGAGAAGTTCGGTTTTTTACACTTTAAGCCCATTTTCTGTAGTGTCCAGGATGAAATCGAATGATCGACACCAAAAGTTTGACAATTGCTCCTGTCTCTGCTTTTTGGCTCATTTAGAATCACCCCCTGGCTGCTTTAGAATGGCTTGCATAGAGCATGTCCGATAATGTCCTTAAAACAACCTTAAACGTTCTTTTTTTAAAATATGCTACTCACCGTGTCGTCAGCGCTGTTCAATGACGTTCCAAAAAAAGTTTCGTGAAGAAAAAACGTTCCTGTAGTGTTTTATTTAGCATTTTGTAAATCCCATTGAGTTCTGTAGGAATAGTCAATATTCCGCTGCCACCGGAAACGGAAATGGGGCCTGTTTACACGGTTGTAGTCTTTTCGCTTCACTCTGTGTACTCCGACGTCGAGAATCAAGAATCCACCTTTCGTATTCCATTTTCAGAGTTTTTTAAAGTGTTTAACAGAGACGTTAGCACCTATCTGATCTTTTCATGGCTGTCTGAACAGCACAGATCTGATTTTTTTCCAATGCGACCCAGGCTACTTGGCTATGTGGTCCTGAATCCGATACGAATCTGATCTTTTCAAATGCGGCCAGGTCGCATTCATCTGACCAGAACGTCATTAATACCCGACAAAGGTCACTATTCTGCTTCTTGCTACATAGAAGCGGCAAGAAAAACAAACACCATGGCAGATGATGATGTGGAAAGCAGTGTTTATGTTTAACCATCTTAAAATGATTGAGGTTTTAAGGTTTGGAAAGATCGCTAGATACGCTCCGGCACTACGTCCATGTTTACTTCCATAAACACGAAGCACGACGGCCTGTGACGTCATTGCGTCCTCTACTGCGCATGCGGGACACTTAAGCTGTATGACTGCAGTTCACACAGGAGATAACATACAAGTCGCATATATTTTGAAATGTGGACGGCAACGCAAAAAAAATCCGATTTCACAAAAAAATCGGAATTGACCATCAAGGCCTGCAGTGTGAACGTACCCTGAATGTTTTGAAAGTTAATGAAAAGAACTCGAGGAACTAAATGAATGTATTTAAAATGTGTAGCATCTCTGTTAACTGTCCATTTCCCTAAAACCTCTGTAATGTGATTTCTTTTGGTGAGTTCTCTGCATTGGTACCAACTTATTGGATGAGTTGTACTAATTTGTCTAACTTCTTTAAGGCGACAACAGCGAAAAACCTTTTAAATTAAATATAAGAGTAAAATTGTTTAAATAAAACATAACCAAAAAAATAAAGTTGTGCAAATAAAACCCAAATAAAAACTTAGGCTTTTATCCTCTTTTTATTAAGCAAACGATAATATTCCTTAAGTCTTATTTTCTGTACTTTAAGAACCTAAAAATGCAGGATTATGTGCTAATCGGTGCCTAATGTAGAACCTGAATGCTGCAGGTTCCAACATGAGATCCAAGTTCTTCATTTCAAATGGCATCATTTGTCCACAGCCTGCATGCTTGTTATATTTATACCTTCAGATTCATCCTCTGGGACATCACAGTTTATCTTCAGCAACCTCCACTGATCCTCTCCCAGATTAAAGTTGGGACTCTGGATTGGACACTCCAGAACATTCATCTTACTTCCATTCTGTAGAAGTTTGTTGGTTAACATAAAATAGAAAAACAAAAACACCTAAAACCACTAACAGAAGTATGATGACAATTTTGAGCTGAAACGTAGTTTTAATTGTTTATATTCTGAAACTTTGATAGTGACATCAAATGTATTGAGATTCTGATCCTTTCAGTGATTTATAGACTAACAGAATGATTTTAAGGTCTGTTCTCTGAGCTACAGGGAGCCTGTCTGATGTGCTCTACTTTCTTAGTTCTAGTGAGAACATGGGCAGCAGCGTTTTGGATCAGCTGCAGCTCTCTGATGGACCTTTTAGGCAAACCTGTGAAGATACTGTTGCAGTGATCAATTCAAATAAAGATAAATGCATGAATGAGTTTTTCTAGATCCTGCTTGAGCATTAGTCCTTTATTTCAGCCATAATCAGTGGTTTCTAGCTGTAGTAGGGGAAGCTGTGAGCTCACTGGTCTGAAAGTTATTACCTCAGTTTTGTTTTTAGGTGCGATGAGGTTCGAAATGTAAGAATTTTTCTGTCTTGTATGTTTGCACACGTTTCCAACGTCAAACCAAAGACCAGTCTTTACATCCCAACCAAGCCGACTGCTCCGAACTCTTAACCGTACTGCCTCAGAGTCAGCTGTCCAATCAAAGCTGGGGTAATTTTCCTCCCCCCTCCTCTTGGATAATGGTAATAGTGTGTGTTTTCATTTGCCCTGGTACGAGGCCAGCTGTCGGCCGGAGCCTCGTGTGTGGCGGTAGGGGAGGGGAGGAAGGCCAGAACTGGTGCTGGGACCATTTGCTGGGTGTGTAGGCTGTCTACAGGAGGAAAAATGAGTGGAGGGGAGTGTTCAGTTAAAGTTACGGGATATTCATCTGTGTGCTGTCGGTGATGATCAAGGAGCCGCTGGAGGAAGATAAATGATTAAAAAGCAGATGGTGCCGAGTGTGAGGAATGTAAGAGCAGGAAGAATGACGTGAAGTGGGTTTTAGCAACCTAAAGCTTTAAAGACTGGATCAAAACCAGCTTTAAAACAATATGTACCTCTAACATGCATCTGTTTCATTTATGTACTGTGTGAAAAACCTTTGGGTGTGTAGTCCTGCTTCGGATTCCCACCAGGGTCCACAACAATCTGTTTTGCTAACTACTCCTCTCCCACAGAACCAGCTGCTTGCAAAAACCCAGAGCAGCAACATTCAGATACATCCCAGTTGTTGACGCTGAGAAAATAAACTGATAAAAGCTTTTTGCCTTGAATTCCTGTTTTGGGAAAACTGTTGACTAATGAAGCCACATGTTTTTCTCGTTACAAAGAGAAGATGGAGGTGGAAGTACTGTCAGTTCTGTGTTTAGGGTTTGTCCTTTGAAAGATCCCCCTGGAAGGTATGAAATTAAAACTCTGCGCTACAACTACTAAAGAAAGTGAATAAACGTATCATTTCACAAACAAAAATGTAAATAAGTGTGTGGGATTCTTTTCTTTAGTATTAAATCTGCATGCTTGAAATGACTCCCTTTCCATACGTCCGACTGTCTGCCTGCCTTCATCTGCTGTGTGCAGCTCGACACATCCTCCATCAAAAATAGCCTAGATGCGTATTTTTAGCAGAGCACCAGGCGGTTCGTGGGATGCTTCTGAAACTCGCCGCCTCTATGAGGAGAACGCGCCTTGTTTAGAGCGCCTAGGGTCCACAGCGGCTGGACGTGGATCAGTCCCGTCTGGAGAAACCTTCTTAGTATGATTAAGACGTTTTAGCTGATGGCAGTGGTTCATGACGCTGAAACGAGCCAAATGTTTTATTTGACATACAATGAAGCCCAAGGGGATAATGATGGTGGAAAAGAAAGCGCTGTGAGGCTGATGAGGGTTAATGAGCGTTACCGTGGCCTCAGAGATGCATATATCCTGGGTTTGTGATCTATACTACATGTTTCCCCATTTCCTGTCTAATTTTACTCATAAAACTGACTAGTGTTACAAAAAAAGCAGTTTATTTGGATGTTTCAGGATTATTGTAGACTCTTTAATTCGCTGCATTTCCTCTATCCTACTCAGCTGTAACGGTCTGATGCCAAATGCATCACTTTAAGGCTGTGAAAAAGAGTAGTTCTTGCTGCTTTAACCTTTTGTCTTTTCCCTTTCTGTTTTTCCAGGGTTGTGAAGGAAGAGATTTCCGACGATGGTGCCAAGCTGCCTTGTTTTAACGGCAGAGTTGTGTCATGGGTGAGAAGTTAGAAACATTTTCAACATATGTCTCAAGATGTAAAAAATGTGCTGATCTTTTTTTTTTATAAAAAAAAAAAAAGTTTTAAGACTTTGAACAAAAATCTGTTCACTTTGAATTGAAGTATCTGATGGTAAAACATTAGACATTCAGATTTGGCTTTAAGGTCGGTGTGTAGTTTCATTGGAAATGTAAAAAAACGGCTGAACCTGAATCAGCCAAACTGTTTCTCTAACCCTCACACTACTAATAAAGAAATGGTTCTAAAACTTTTTACATTTTAAAAACAGAGATTAGAAACCATTAAACAGAAATGAATCAAAAATACATTGGTATCTTCTGAATCAACAAACCACTGACCTTGTGGTCGGCCATTTCTGGGCTGCTTTCTTTACGTCTCATTCCTATAAAAACTTGAGTGACTCTCCTTTGACCTTTTGAGCTGCAGAAAAGAATTATTGGTGAAATATTTTGGAGATGGCATGCTAGATCCAAAGAACACTCCGTAGCATCCAAGACTTTGTTCTGACTGTCCACCGCTGCGGATCCTTCGCGTTGTTTTAATACGGCTCCTCGTAGAGAGGCTCTTGTCTGCTTCAGTTTCCTTTTGTGGCAGAAGTTCCTTTAGATGGTTTATGTAACTTCTTGTGTTTGTAAACTGTCTGATTGACTTATTTAGGCCTTCTCAATTCCACCTTTAGTTTTCCTCAAAGCCAGGCTATAAATAAACACAAGCATAAGGGCGTTTGAGACATTTTACATGACTAACAGTCATTGATGTCAGTTCATCAGTTCACACTCTCAGTACTTGCACAGAGTTAATAGATCAGCTGAAGATGCCATCGTCACACAGTCCCCTCCACATTATCCTACCTGGAACACCTGGAATGCGGCGATGTGGAAGAACAATTGTCAAAAAGACAAACTTTTTTCTGATTGAAGCCTTGTCGATATTCTGGTAATGTACAAAAAACACAAATTCAAAAATTCTTTGTTTCAATTGGATACGATTTGCAATTAAAATCCATCTTCAATCGGTTTGACGTTATAACTAATTAAAACCTACGCCCCACGATTTACATAGCGTATGCCTGACATACAAAAAATATGGCAAAAACTCTGGCATACGTTGGATAAATCAGTTTTGCATAGGTTATGAGCGCGCTGAAGCACGCTAACACACTTCTACGTACGTCAAATATGCCAGCCTATGCTCATACATGGATAGGACTGGGTATAATTCAAAAATTTTCGGTGCCGGTACCAATACTGATACCTTCACTTCGATACCGGTTCCTGAACGATACTTTTTTCGATACCAGTTTTATAATATCAATTCGAAGAAAAAGAAAATTACACAACATAAAAAAGTACAAATCTTGAGTTTTATTTGAGGCTCCGATTTTTTCCATTTACATTTTTCCTCTTACATAAAAAAAAAAATCAGTGTCTAATATTCACTGTTACATTGTGAGGACCTTTTTACTTAGCAGTTTTCCTTTAGAAAAATTACCATGTCTGACAAACAAGCCCGTTGAATGGGATCCTATTGACAGCGCTCCGCTGGTATGTGGGGGTCTGAGCGGCTCTGACAGAAATATTGGAAGGCAGGATGAACTGACTGCACTGATTAAGTTTTCAGGTGGATTTTCTCACTTAAAAACATAATAAAACTACTTTATTCCCACTGATCACAGCAAATATAGATGCAAGGCAAATAAAGGATAGAGTAGCTCCGCCCAACGCGCGTCAGACACACTTTTCGACCGCGCAGCCAGAGCAGCAAAGCTTCTTCAGCCGCGCGCCAGAAACTGGTACAAGCAGCAAAAAGGAAGCAGCAGACGTGATTTTGCTGCTCCTGCTGCCTCCATATTGAAAGCAGCATTATTCACTCCGCTCTGGCTTTGCTCTGCCCACGGGCTGCTGAGAGGAGGATGGTCGCGCTGGCTGCGGTCCGCTCTTCTTGCAGTCAAACACCGAGCAACTTTCTGCTCTTAAATTGTTTCCGTGCACGATGTATTGCATTGCACACTTCTGGCATCAGTCTTAATAAAGTGAAGCAGCACTTTTGACCTGGGGGGCATTTTAAAGGGGTTCCACAACGCTCACAACCAGTTCACAACAGATACACATGAACCCTGGCTGTAGGCGTGACCACCTGTGTATTTTTCCTGGATGACGCAATCACATTAAGTGTTACAGCCAATCACCGAAACTTGGTACCGAAAGACGAGGCATGTTTCGATACTCTGTAGAACTGAAGCATTTCGGTCGGTACCATAAAAGAACCGATGTTCGGTACCCAGCCCTATACATGGGGCACAAGTAACAGATAAGTTGTCTGATCATTGACAAACGTTAAGTGTAAGTTACTCATAATGTGTGGTGTCTAGCTTAACCAAAACCTATGAGTAACTTCTGCATAACTTATGCTTAACTTATCAATAACTTATCTCCAACGGCTATCAACGTATCTGACTTGTTCCAGACGACAACTGAACGTGTTTCTAACTTAGAACTACTTTATGAGGGTGTATTAAAAGTGTTGTGGTATAAAAGGGGGAAACAGTCTGTTCTTCTCCACACTTCATTGGCATCATGTGGTGAGCGTGAAGGTGATGGATCCGCCGTGCGTTCACAGCCACGACCAACAAACTTCCTAGCAGACATGACCCTGAATCTGCTGCAAATACACACCTTCTTTCTTTCTTTTTTTTTCTTTTTAATTATTTACTTTTTTTTTTTGCGGGCGGTAAACAGCAGCTAGATTAATACCGCGATCAAAAGACATCTTTTATAGCCTATTAAACTAGCCCAACCCGCCACGCCAGCGGCAAAAATAATTTTTGCCTGTGATCTTGGTCTACCCTCAAACAATGCCTAGGACCCTAGAACTGGGGGGCCAATCACAACGCAGAGATGCGTTTTGAATTTCTGGTTGCAAAGTCGGCGGGGTTTTGAGGGCATGACGCGACGCTGGAGAAAGCACAAATGGCAAGATGGCAACAACTATTGAACAGTTCTCGTTTGACTCAGCTTTGGAATCAGTTTTGGAAGGATTAGACTTGGGGTTTTCATTGAAACGTGAGCAGGAAGAGGCTCTACGCTCATTAATTTTTAAGAAGGACGTATTCGCCGTTTTACCGACAATCTGTTTGTTTACACTCCCCCACTAGCTTCCTGTTGCGCTTCCTACGTCACAGTCAGTTGAGCTCATTGGTCAGCGCGTTGGCCAATAGAGCCATACTCTAGAGCGCCCTCTTTTAGCCACGCTTGCTTCATTCACCGTAGCAGCAGTCCTAGACGTCATCCCTCTCTTGTGCATGTGATGCTGTGTGTTTTGTAGATTGATTTTACATGGATATGTAACATGTGGTACTGGTGGATTCAGTCAGTACCTATAGGAATACTGAATGATTTATCCTTCCACTTCCTAGCAATAAGTCAGCATACAGGCAAGACTCTGCAAAAACTGATATAAAAGTAATAACTTATAAAGATGTATTAATTTGAGTAGGCAAATACGATGATCTGACCGTTAAAATAAAAATGATCAAATACTATGCACTTGAAACAAGATAATACAGTTATTTCCTTTACTTCAACCATAAATCATTTTAATTCATTTGGAAATAGACTCACCTGCGAAAATATTAAGGGGAAAATAGACCTACTTTAGGAAAAACTGACAGTTTTCTGCAGTGCAGGATTGTGGGGCTGTGCAGATGACAACTGTCATCTCGAAGACCAAAGAAGTGATGGTTAGATTTAAAAGGAGAAAAAAAATCTACATCATGGTCCTCTAACGTAGCTCTATGTTGCACAGCCTGTGAACAGATACAGTAAAGTGATTTGCCAAGTACAGTTGCAACATTTTCCTATCCTCCCAGCTGTTTTTTTACCCCACCCTGCTGCTTGGAGCCGAAGAAAGGCAGAACTTTGGGACTTGGCCTAGAAAAGCAGGTCTGAGGCAGAAGCATCTGTTAAATCCATAAGATGAGAAAAAAAAATAACATTAAAGGAAAATAAGAACAAAGCTTGCAGAGCAGATGAGCTGATATGTGATCCCAGTTCTGTCTACATGTGCTGATCAATCCGATTTGGAGTTACTTTTACAGGCAGAGCTGAATTATAGAAAAATGCTCTTTATCACATCTAGATTTTGACTGCTACTTCGCTGTAAACATGAAGAGAAATATAAAGAAAGTGTTTCCCAGAATATTTCATGGGCTGTGCAGCAATAAAGTGATGAGAGGACTGGATCACAACCATTAATCCTTCTATTTTCCTGGCTCCTTCCCTTTCCTGTCTGTTTTATATGCCCTGTAACCTGATGCCGTGTGGCTTTCATCCTAATTGTCGCTGTTCGTGTGAGTGGCCAGATTTCCCCGCATAATGAAGGGAGGCAGGTTAAGTGTAGGATAGCGTTTCGGTTCACCCTTGAGACGATTGCCTGAAAGGAGTCGAGTGTTTTCATGTCAAAGTAATTGACATCAAAGCCGTTTCCTTCATCTTGCAGATTTTCCTCACTTTCTGTCTGGGTGTATTGATTTGTTTCCATTTGTTTTATTGTTCTGTTCAATCTTCCTGTTTCTCTGAGCTGAGTTTTCCCCCCCCTGTCTGTTGTCTTAGTTGGTATCATCAGAGACTCCAGCTGCAGAGCCTCCTGTTGCAGTGGTCCCCCCTGTGGAAACGGCCTCCCAGCCATCACCACCTCCGCCTCCCCTGCCTCCCCCGCCTGCAGAGAGGACCGGGGGGATTGGGGACTCCAGACCTCCCTCCTTTCAGTGAGCAAAGCACTTGTTTATCTTCACATAAACTCTGTCAGACGTAACCTGGATGCTGAATTTCAAGACCTTGAACTTAAAGTTTAGTGTAAACTAGTTTGTCCTTTTATTATACAGGGTTTCCACAGGTCATTAAAAATAATTTTATTATTCTTTTTTTAAATTAAGGCCTTAATTGGGATTAAAAATCATTAAATGTGATTGTCGTGGCATATAAAATCCTTTATTTTATAATTTTTTAAATATGTTAAAGAAAATTTTACATATGTTATATACACATATTCTTGAATTCTATTCTATTCTATATTCAGATATATTATATTGCAATATAAGCGAGGAACTGCTTCCGGTTGATCGTAAAGTTGTACGTTCAGAAAAGAAGCTTAAGGCCGAAAAAAAAACTAAAGTGGCTGGAAAACGAGGAATTCAGGACATGGCTGCAGCCTGTCGACGGTACAGGGTCATGGGTACTTGTTGATGTTATTAAAATTGTTTCTAACAGCATTTAAAGCACTAAAGTATTCATTCCTGTATAAACCCCGATATATAAATCTCAGGTTGTCTGTATGAAGAATACAGCAGAACTTTATTGCTGATTGGATCGAAAAGCTTTGAAAAATTTCAGTTTCCTTTAAGGTTCACTTAACAAAACTTCTCAGTTTTTTTCTAGGCTGCTCCTAAAAGTAGGAATGATGAGATGTATTTGTTGAGGCCAAGCTAATGTATGTTTTTACAAAGTCAGAGCATTGATTTAAAAAGTGAATTCTGTGAGCTTAGGCAGTGAGAAGTCTTCAAAGCTAATCCAAAGGGGGGAAATTAGAGTCAGTAATCCTCCAGAATAACCATTAGCTATTTGTTTGGTGGGGGGTCTGAATTTGATAAGCTTTTTCTGTCCCGCTCTTACAAAGGTAGACATGATGTTAGCTAAACTTTGCTTTTAGGTCGGACTAGGATTGAAATTTCTGGTTTGTTAGAAAACAAAATAACTTTTCTTTCTACTTCTAAATGTTAAGGACCTCTGATCACATGATATTCTTAATCTACAGGGTTTAGTTTTATCATCCAAGCAAGAGCAACTTCTGTAAATCCATGAGGTTTAAGGATGTGTAGAAGTGATCGGAGCATCCGATCACTTCTACCTGTTTGGCAGGTTGGTTTATGTGGAAGAACCTCAGATTCCCATTGAGATGTACGATAGAGGAGGGGGGGTGATCCTACAGAAGCCCAGCCCAGCTGCAGAGAAAAGGGGGAGTAAGAGAAGAGATTGTCCACTAGCTACTGGGGGAATTAATCAGCAGTTAAATTCCCTGTTGTAGCTTTTCCTTCCTTTCTTTGTATTCGTGATTGTTCTGGAGTCCAGACAACAGCGAGCTTTACGGGGAATAAAAACCAGCTGAGGTGAATATAAGCAGATTTGCTTGTACGTCTCACATTCAGCCAGTCACATGATTATTGTTGAGCTGAAGGTTGGGATTAAACCGGATTTGCAGTGAAAAAGCACGTTAACTCTCTACAAAATGAACAGAAAAGCATTTACTGACTAAGCACTAAGCAAACCTTAGCCTATCTACTGACTGTGTAAGAAAGACAGCTTTGGAGTCCCCCCCCCCCGATGACTGTCATTGAAAGGTCTCGATTTGCAGCTGCTACAAGTGGTGGGTTTGTTAGTTCTGCTGTGGTTTGCATGGAACCACCATGTGACAAACAAAAGCTTCCATAACTAAAGCTTTATATTTAGCTGATGTACTGAATGAAAAACTATGTGCTGCTTTCCAATCATCCTCTTTATTTTTCATCTTATTGTTTTGAAAGGACTGTGAGGTTGTAGACTTCATCAATTTTACCTTCATCAAATACTTTACATTGGCACTTTTGTTATATAATCAAATAATTCTCAGACTGTTATGTATTGTCCTTTGAACACATGTCTGACTAGCTGTGTCAAAGTGTGAATCAAGCTCAAGTAATGGTTAGACGGTTAACTCTGCACATATATAAAAATAAATTCACAACAACTTCCTATTAAACCTTAAAGGTGTAGTGCAGGATGTTCTTTTTCCAGGTGGATCATCAAAATAAGAGCTCCTCCTAATTGTCAGTCATATGGAAGTAATTCTGTGTCGCTAGGATTTGAATTAAAAATGCCACTGAAATTTAAATGTTGTATGTTTGTACTTACTGTTTCAGTGTTAAAATATATTCAGAACACATTTTTGACTTAATTATTTCTACACAGTTGAAATTTAATTTATTTTAATAATAATAATAATACATTTTATTTGTATTGCACTTTACATTTCAACAAAATCTCAAAGTGCTACAAAATTCATATTTTCTCTTCAAGCTAAAAATTCACATTACTATTTCAAAGTGATTACATTTTCAATACTTATTTTTCAGTGTTAAAAAAATCTGCATATAAAAAAATTCAACCTATCAAAATTCAAACTTAATATTTTCAGCCTCCTGAGATTCAACTGGCTCTATTTCACTGTCTTAAATTCGGCGTCTAAATTCAGTGTAAAAAGGGAAGGTCACAGACATTAGCAATGGATTGTGGTGTCCAACACCCAGCCAATCCTGTTACGTTTTCTTAGTCGCGTCGCGTGACGTGACGCTTGTAGCGCTCATACGGAAGGAAAACCAGCATGTCGGAGCCGGTCATGCTAGCTAACGCTAACTCAACAGTGAGTTTATTACTTTCATTTTTATGTAGTTGAGTTGAATTTTTTTTATATGCAGATTTTTTTTAACACTGAAAAATAAGTATTGAAAATGTAATCACTTTGAAATAGTAATGTGAATTTTTAGCTTAGAGAGGAAATAACAAATGAAATTTCAACTGTGTAGAAATAATGACAATTAATTTTTTTTAGGTCAAAAATGTGTTCTGAATATATTTTAACACTGAAAGAGTAAGTACGAACATACATTTAAATTTCAGTGGCATTTTTTATTCAAATCCCAGCGACACAGATTTATTTCCATACAATCATTCTGTTGATATGTTTACGTAATGCCGTCCAATGTGCTCTTCCCGTTTTCACTTACTTGGTGAGTCTGACATCGAGGAAAAATTGCAAATCTTCTTTTGGAAAGTAAGCTTGTATGAGCGATGCAAGCAGCAACTTTTAAACAGCGTGCACAAGTAGAAATGGGCTTGTGTTTAACAGACGTTACCTCTCGGGAGCAGGTAAAGGGTTGTACATGTGAATTTTTTTTTAAGTGGAGGGGAGGGTCTTTTCAAAAATTCACGAAGATCCTCCTCTATACTTTTTAAGATAAAAATCATTAAACTCAAAACAAATTTTAGTTAAAAACTTTTGACTAAACTACTGAAACTCAACTAAACTAAGTTATCATGAACACAAAGAAGAAGGAGTGAACATGTTCCAAATCCATAATCAATAAAATAATGAAATAGTGTCACAGTTCACAGCAAAGTTGTTATGTTTGAGAACCAAGGTTTATCTTGAAGAAATAGAAATGAGGTCTGATTACATTTAACTGATTTAGAGCAACTGGAATGTGTTCCAATCAATTCACAACACAAATTCAAGATTCTTAACCTTGTCTGAATGTCCCTGATGGAAAAGTTATGTTGAAGACCACCTAGCTTATTTAGCTAGGTCTGGTGAAGCAAGTTAGAAGCTAGCAGACATGTTGGGACTCCTTTTTTTTCCTTCATAATTTGGTAATCAAATGCAATGGGCGTAAATATCAATGTGATATTACTGTTTAAACCCTTAGTAAAAGAAAGTTTGCTTAAGCCTTATGAAGAATAGTTAAAAATATGAGCATGGGGAACAGTTTGTTCACCATTAGCTTCTTTTTTAGCTTTCTTTACATGACAGCAAAGACCTGAAATGATCACAGACTAGAGAGGAGTCTATGTATGATTCAGACCGCAGACGCCGTAAAAATCTCACCTATGTTTCTGATTAAGTACCATGTTTAGAAGTTAAACAAGTCTTTTTTTTTATCAAAAAAATTATACATGTATGTGTATTTGATTTGCACAATAGTTTTATAAATAATAATCTTGAGTATGTTTCATGATTTTGACCCATAGATGAAGGAGGAGCGACTGCAGGGGAAACGGTAAACTCATGAGGAATGGATTTTATTTAGGGGTGTCCAAGACGAGGGGTCTTAATACAACTACTCTTCAAATTTGTGTATTTGTGGGTGGAGGAAACATCCTGGAGGTGCCATGGTAAAACAGTCCTATCACTGAGCACAACAAACTGCAAATCTAACTGGTTTCCTGGCTTTTTACTGGAACATTGCGACGTCAGGTGTGACATCATTCCTCCCCCTGAAGTAACTTGGTTATAAAAACAATAATACAAAGCGATATCTAATGTGTAGCAACCATTTTATTTTATTTTTTTTTTAACGATTTTTTTAATTTGGATTAAAGACAAACAAATAGGAGGAAGTCTTATTTCATGATGCAAAAAAAAAACACACTGAAGTGGAAGACAATGGCTCCTTCTTCACACTATGATGGAATTACCTCTATGGGTTTAACATCCAGCACAACATTTGCCTTTGTGTCTGTATTGGGTTTCGTCTTCATTATAAAACAAATCGCTGCTTCTACCTGAGCCGCCGATGGATCTGCTGTTATGTGATCCTCTCTGAGAGACTCAAGCCACAGGAGATGAACACTTCAGTTTCAGACTGCTTCTGGATTCATTGTAATGTGATAAGATCATATCAGATGTTTGTATTAGAAGTGAAAAACCTCATTGAGGTGACAGGTAACCGGATCATTGGCTGTAACTAAAAGCTAACCATCAGGTGCGCTTTGTTTAAAGACAGGCTCATAATGTGTGGAGACAACTCCTCCAGGTTATAGTATAACCTTAAAAAACAAAACAATGCTATAATAACCAAAGAAAATAGTTTAAATATTGAATTTCAGTGTGGCTCTTTGCAGTCCCAATGCTACGGGCAGCGTGGAGACGTTGGACGAGCAGACTGAAACCGAGTCTGTGGTTTCCTTCAGGAGGGAGAGGCCCCGGCACAGAGAGAACGTGGAGCAGCATGGTGAGAAACTGCACATCTCAGCGTTCGCAAAAACAGTCCATTATCACGGAGATTTATCCAGATTGGGCCTCCCTCCATCCTCCAAACACTGAGAGATAAAATCAAGGAATGTTCTACTGTGGAATGTTTTCCACTCGCAGAGGAAAACAGAAACAAATAAAAAACTTGAGAATATTTTCTTTTTTTCTTCTGTTTATTTGAAGGCCCCCGCATGAACGGTCAGAGCCGCCTGGAGCGCCACCTGGCAGGATACGAGAGCTCCAGTACGGTGATGAGCAGCGAGCTGGAGACCACCAGTTTCTGTGACTCTGATGATGACGACACCATGAGCAGGTAAAGGATGGAGGCTTAACCTGGCTGCTTGTGGATATATTTCCTCTATGTAGTCAAACTGGTTTTACCTTTGTTTGCTTCACCGTATAATCTGTAAACTTTAGTTTTTACTTTGGCAAATTCTGCATCTATTCCAGGACTGAGCATGAAAAGTAGCCAATTCACTCATTCAGGTTCCCTACAGTTGGGATGTACCGATCAGATATTGATATCAGAAATCGGTCCGATACTATGGAGGACCAACTCTGCCATATTTAAAAATAAATACAGAAATAAATAAATAAATGCTCAATAAATAAATAAGCATACAATTAATTGCCACCAAAAATACAATAAACAAATAAATGTAAGTAGAAATTAAATTATACAGTGAAACATAAATGTATATAACTCTTAATTAGCTTCTTTATTAATTTGCCTCTGTAATATTTACCTTATTTATTTATTTTGTCCTTTATAATCTTCAACTTTATTTTTTATTATATTTTCAAGTATTTATTTATGTGCATGTTATAATATTTTTGTCTGTTTTATTCTTCCTTTGTATTTTTTTACCCTAGTTATTAGCCGCTAAAAATAGCCGCTAAAAATATTTATATTGGAATTAAGGCTGGTTGATTAATTAGTCAAACTTTTGTTCATGAGATTTCAGTTTTTTGAAACCTCCCAGAAGGGTTGTTTTTTTTTTTTGTTTTTTTTTTTATGCAATATAAATAATTTATTTTGAACCTTAAAATGAGAAGATAATTGATTAATGATTAATCTTTAGGAATTTTTTTTAAAATATTTTTAAGCCATATTGCTGACCCCTAATTGAAATATATTGGCCTGCCTCTAAAATCTCTGATATTAGAAATCTCATAGAAACACTTCACCTCCATTCAATTTAATTTAAAGTTTATGTAACTCTGGTGAATGGGAAATGGGTCAGTTGTCCTCATACCTGATGTTATGTATTGTTCTCTTTTGGATAAATATCACTTTATCAAGCCTTTTATAACTTTCAACACTTTAAAATAAGTAACAAATGTATTTCTGATCTAGGCGAATGAAGTTTAGCATTTTTTTTTGTCACTATTTAAAAGGATTTCAGCAAAATGTTTATTTGTTGGAGAGAAGTTTCACACTCTGTCTAATTGGAGGTCAGGGAGGATCATGGGACACCTTCCAAATGTGCTTCAAGTTAATGAGACCACAACTACAGGCTAAAGGCCAGAACACACCAAATCCAATTCTGAGTCCAATCCAACAGAAAATTGTCGGACGAGGTCATGGCGTTTGACGCTCATTGAAAGACAATGGGGATTATCACACCTGACATGATTTTTACGAAAAGGAGCTGTATAGGTCCCAATGAGATAGACCCCAGGTTTATTTTAGTCAGACTATGCAGCAATTCAGAATCAAGAGATGCGGTTACATAGTAAAAAACAATCCGCTTTGTGGGAAAAATACAAAATAAAATCTGTTAATCGCACGGGAGAAGAGTCAGTTTTAGAGTCGTGACATTGGGTATATAGTAAGCGGGAAAGACTTGTGCAAAAACAATGAATGAAACATTAAAAATATAATACTTTACCCATGATAGTTCAGAGAACAGAAAATGGTTATAGTAGTGATCCTCTTTTAGCCTCGCAGAAACAAGGAGGTTACAGAAAGCGCAGTTTATCAATCTCCTTAGAAAAAATTATTTCAGAAGTAGGAAAAACACTTATATAGTAAAATGGTGATCCTCTCTCAGCCTGACATAGATAAACTAACGAGAGGCAGAAAAATCAGATGAGAGCGGCGTATCTCTCACCTCTTTAAGAAACAAAGAAAAACTTCAATAAACTTCCCAGATTCACCTCTCTGCCTCAGTCAGCGTTAACGCTAGGTATATTCGCCAAAGTCTTGAATCAATTCGATTTTAATTAATAAAGTTCTAATTGATTAATTTAGATTCGATCTGTTTTTACAATAATGAAAGTGGTTTAACTGTGTTTCAAAATACTCATGTATTTGATTTTTTCCTATCGCGTTAAACACAAAGTGCAAACTTGTAAATCAGACAGTTTAAACTTGATATGTGAACAAAACTGTCTCAAAAGTGCAAACTTGTTTGTGAAAAGTGGGAAAAACATGAAGCCTCACTCACATGCATGAGCTGCATTATCTCCACTGCACAAACCATATGTAGCGTTTTCTGTAACAACTACAGGGTGTTTGCTGGTCAGTCCCCATTTGTTTATGTCTTCAGTTAACCTATTGGCTATATTTGCAGCTGTCTGGCTTGAAGTGATCTTGAGTGCATCTTTCCTGCTCACTTGAATGTGAACGTCATGTACTAATCGATCTCATTCCCTAGACATAGATTTTGCAAAAATGTAAAGGAATCGATTTTTTCACCCAGCCCTAGTCAGCATATATATAGTCAGCAATAAACGTCCCACAACGTTTATTGCTGTTTTTCTTTTCTAAAGATGTAGATCTCTGAATGTTTCTACTATAGGCACTTGAACATTCTCTATCTGATCTGGTTTGAGATGCTGCACAGACTCGTCAAGTGGGGCTTTGCTTTATAGAATTCGGCAGTGTTGTTTTATTTATTTGTTTTACAACTTTTCATAATCTATCCGAGTCAAATTTGGAAATTGTTTTAATTTGTGTATAGCACACAGAGAGAAGTGAAAGAAATCTGCACAGATCTGCTCACCCTGCCTAGTCGGAGCCTCTCTATGCGCAGTCAGTGTGACATAGAAAAAAATGGTAGATTAAAAAGTCATTAGCAGGCATGTGTTCAGGCATGCAGAGTGATGTTTGAGCTGTAGGTCAGACTGCGGTGGCAGATGTACCAGGCATAGAGGTTTGGGCCGAGCACACAGCCTTGAGGGGCACGTTGAGCCTAGCATTCAGGACTTATGCATTATGCTCATCTCTTAGATGATGTGTGCATTTGAAAGTTGAAATAATGTCAACTAATGTGAAAAAAACACGGTTTAAATCTGCTTTTCTCAACATACAGGTTTAGTTTACCTCTGGATGATGATGATATTTTAAGATCAGTATGTATTAAATCCAAACAAACTAGCTTTAGCTCAGGTCATCTTGATGCATCAAGGGGATAAACCATTAATTCCAAAAAAAAGCAAAATCCTTTTATCTCAACATAGAGAAACAAAAGAGTTTGAAATAGATTTTTTAAAAATCTTTATAAATTATTTTAGTTAGTTAAGAGTTACTATATTTATTTCTGCCAAGGATTGTATTTTTTAGAAGACTTTGTGTGCCTGTCTCTCTGTGTCCAGAATAACTTGAAAAGAAGTTCAGTTCAATCTTTACCAAAGGTCCAACTCAGTCAAACAACAAATTTATAAAATGTATTTATAAATGCTCAAAAAGTTAAGCGTTTGGACTAGTTCATAGCTGGTTTTCTTTGGGATTTCAGGCAACTTTTATTTTCATGAAGTCTTAATTCATGCAATGAAAAGGAACAAAGGGAAAGGAAAGTAAATCTGTTTTCAGATGTAGTTCAGGTAACTCCTGTCTGACTCTTTCATCATGTGAACCTGCAGGTTCAGCAGTGCTACGGAGCAAAGCACCGCCTCCAGACTTCTGAAGCGACACCGCCGGCGGAGGAAACAGCGCCCCCCGCGGCTGGAGAGGGTACCTCTAATTTTGCATTCTGTTTCTCTGTTTAGAACTTGGTAAAAGTAGCACAGTTATAGTAATTTAGTGTGTTTTTACTTCAGGCGTCGTCCTTCAGCAGCGTGACGGACTCCACTATGTCCCTGAACATCATCACTGTCACTCTTAACATGGGTCTGTACCCGCTTATTTAGAGAATCGTTTTACGACTCACAAAGATGAGAGGGTGAATTTATTTTTAATAATCTGCTTTGATTCCTGGAAAATGCAGAGAAGTACAACTTCCTGGGTATTAGTATCGTGGGCCAGAGCAACGAGAGAGGCGATGGCGGCATCTATATCGGCTCCATCATGAAAGGCGGCGCCGTGGCTGCAGACGGACGCATCGAACCCGGGGACATGCTGCTGCAGGTGTGGAGGGAGGGATAACCATGGAGACGCTGTCGTCTCTGATGATGTTTTTGTGTTCGAATCTGCAGCAGCTGTTTTTATTTGTGTTTTTTCATATTCACGTCAAGGTGAACGACATCAACTTTGAAAACATGAGCAACGATGATGCGGTACGCGTCCTCAGAGAGATCGTACATAAACCGGGGTGCGTTTTTCACTCTCACAGTCTGGATGGTTCTAGTTCTGCGTTCTATGACATGAACTGATCTCTGTGTCCGACAGACCAATCATACTGACCGTGGCCAAGTGTTGGGACCCGTCTCCCCAAGGGTACTTCACGCTGCCTCGCAGTAAGTACATCGTACATCTGAACTTATGGCGGGTAAAAGTTGCAGTGGGTCAGCTGTGCCGTCCGCTTCTCCCTCTGTCTGCGTAGATGAGCCGATCCGACCCATCGACCCCGCGGCGTGGGTCAGCCACTCTGTGGCGATGACCGGGGCTTTCCCTCCCTATCCGGGCAGCTCCTCCCTCAGCACCATCACTTCCTCCTCCTCCGTCACAGAGACCGAACGTAGGTCCTAACCTTTCACCAGCATTTCCTCTCATCTTCCTAAAGGATTTTTCTCGATTTCTTCAGGCTAATAGGTGTTTTTTATTTATCTTTTCTCCTCCAGGTTTCGATGACTTTAGCTTGTCGCTTCACTCTGACATGGCGTCAGTAGCCAAGGCGATGGCTTCCCCTGAGTCAGGTCTGGAGGTCAGGGATCGCATGTGGCTTAAAATCACCATCCCTAACGCTTTCCTGGGTAAGAAAAAACAAAAAAACCCTGAAAACTTAACTCTCTGTGTCTCACAGAACATTACAGGTCGGCCATTATGTTCCCTGAATTAAAACCGTGTGACCTGCAGAGGAAAGAGAGAAAGGAGGGGGGAAAAATCCCAATCCCACAAACGGGAATGCTTGTTCTGACTGGAAACATGTGCCAAATTGGAATCACCTGCAGCAGTTTGTCCAGATTAGTGTTTTTTCTTTTGATTTTTGTTTCCCAATGTGTCATCAGATTGTTTTTCCCTGACTTTATAACGTTCTGAAATCCTGCAGCCCGCAGATTTTAAGGACGAACTGTTATCTAAGGATTTTTATCTGGGAATTAGGATATTACTATCATTTTAATAGAATAATACATATTGTACGTAGATTGCTATAGTACTAAAATCATGGCTTCAGGCCATAGGGGTGTTAATCATCAGCTATGCTTAGATAAACATAAGTAATCAGAGTAAAGATGTGTCATGTAAACATGTCCGTTAGAATATTCTGATCCAGTATTGTGGGATCAGAATAATACATGTGTAATGTAACTGAGATGGGTGCTTTATAACAGTTAACTATCTGATCGGCTGCATGTAAAGACTTGTCATGAACAAGTTATACTGAAAGAGTCAAGCTGACCTGAGACCAGCATGCAACCCGTGTCAATGTTGAGTGTTTCCTCCTATATGCTGGATACTATCAGCATATTCTTGGCCTTTTTATTCAGATTATTTATGTCCATAGAAATGGTGCAATCCGATTATTTGTTTTTTTCTTTAATCCAAACTCATCAGAACACATCCATTCCTGAACCTTTGGGCCTGCAGACATGGCTGCTGTCTGTAATGTTTCTGTTTTCTCTAGTTCTTCAGCTTCAGGACTTTTATCTATTTCTAAGCACTGTAGCTTCAGTGCTGACTATACGTTTAATCGTTTATCATAAGCCCAGTGACGCATTTAAACTATGTGGATAACAGGATGGACTTTCGTTTTTTTTTTTTAGGGTGTAGATTTTAAATTCAAGCTTAATCACACATTTTAGTTTTTGCACTCAGGGATCTTTGTTTTCCTTTGGCTCTTATGTCAAACATCTAAATAAAACAGTTGATAGTTATTAATATTAACTGATATGAAAAACTTACAGCGTGATACAGCCTTGCATTCGCCCCTGTACGCCAATTGAAGAGCCTCCAAGAATCCATTCTCTCTCTTTCTCTGTTTTTAAACCTTTTTTTTTTATCCAGATAAAACCACTTTCACATTTAAAATCTCTTCCAAGTGCAACCGGTTCAGAAAGCTGAAACATTTGGATTCCTATCATCACAGAAACTCTTATAGCTTTAAAACTATAAAATTGAGCATTCAGCTTGACTGGTTTTTAATTAAGCTATTTTCTTCAATGTCTTTCAGAAGGTCTTTAAATTCACCGAGTTTGTTCTGTTGTGGGAGTAAATGTGTGATAAAAATCCTGAGAGTGCAGTATAGGGCAGTTTTGGGGCCCAGCCATAGAAGAGGTCAGAGAAGCATGTGTTCTGGACTGCGGCGCTGCTCACCAGAAGGGAAACACCTGCTTCACATTTCAAGCTCAGTAGGAATTTGCAGCTGCCCACTTTGCAAAGTCGGACTCCTCCTGGAGAAATGTTTACTAGTCAGACAAGAAAACGACCAGGATGTATGGTTGTCATGACAGGAAGCGTGTTTGCAGGCGTTTAAATGTGTCCTTAAGCACGGCGGAAGCCGCGTCATGCTGTGGAGTAGATTAATCCCAGAAGATATTAAAACATCAGCTAGGTGTGGATTCTGCTGGGTGAGAAACAATTTGAAAGCATTTTACTGTTAAGAACAGTTTGTGGAAAGGTCACCATGCTTAGAGATGCTTATTGTTAAATCCATATTAATACATGTTCATTTATTTTGGGCCTGGGTTCCAATGAATCATTGATAGTGAAACCATTTATGCTCATGGTGACTGTGTAAACATCTGGAGCTGTATCAGCGGTCACTGTCCTTTGTTGTTGTCTTCCTTTGAGAATCACTCTCTGTTTTTTCAACCTCAGGCTCAGACGTAGTGGAGTGGCTCTTCCATCACATCGAGGGGTTCCAGGACCGCCGGGAAGCCAGGAAGTATGCCAGCAACCTGTTGAAGGCCGGCTTCATCCGACACACTGTCAACAAGATCACCTTCTCCGAGCAGTGCTACTACGTGTTCGGAGACCTGAGCGACTGTGAGAACTGTGAGTGGAGGGATCTGTTTATAAACATAAGATAACATAAGGACATCTCCTCTAGGTCAGTCTGTGTTCAGAGGTTAAATTGTGTTCTTGTTTTTTTATCCCCTATCCAGACATGGCCAATCTGTCACTGAATGACAATGATGGCTCCAGCGGCGCCTCCGATCAGGACACCCTGGCCCCCCTGCCGCTCCCGGGCGCCTCCCCCTGGCCTATGATGCACACCTTCCCCTATCAGCCCTACGCAGCACATCCCTACTCCAGCCAGCCGCCTCCGTACCACGAGCTCAGCAGCTATAGCTACGCCCCAGGCAGCACGGGCAGCCAGCACAGTGAAGGTGAGCTCGTCCTTCGGCCTTACTGTTAGAGACACAAAGTACAGTTCCTAGATGCAAAACTCTGAAGTTGAAGGGTTTCTTAGCTTCATCATCGTCCATCAACATTGGAATAACCCAGAAATGCTCGTAGTTTTTAAAACAGAGCCCTAATCAGAGCTTCATCTGCTGACTGCAGCTCAACCAACAACCCCTCTTTTTGAGGGGGTGTAAGTTGGTCTTTAATGAGGAAGTGCTGTTGGTCCATGGTCTGTGTACGGGCCGGCCATTTATTTTGATCTTGTAATGAGGAATCTAAAGCGGAAAACGGACCCATTTTCCATCACGCTTATCACTGCTGGGGTCGCGAGGGGTTGCTGGTGCCCATCTCCAGCTGTCAATGGGGGGGGAGGCAGGGTACACCCTGGTTGCCAGTCTATCGCAGGGCAACACAGAGACAAACAGGATAAAGACCCTTTCACACACTTACTCACACCAAAGGAGAATTTAGAGAAGCCAATTAAAGGAATAGTACACCCAAAACATGATTAGCCTTCATTTTCTACTCACCCCCATGCTGAACAACACTCTGGAGTACTTTTTTGATATCTCAAATGCATCTGGAGATCTGGGAGGCTTCTTGCTGTCTGCTGACATTCAAATAATGGAGGTGCCCAGCGCCCGAGGCAGAAAGGTCCATAAAAGTCCACAAAAAACGTGTCAATATTCCTCCATACTGCTCGTCCAATGTATTCAAAGTGTCCTGAGTGGGTAGCATCCAGAATTTACTCGAAACGAAGTCATTTAGAATGTTTTTAGAGCATAAACAGTAGTGTATAGGATTTCCTGAAAGCGCGTTCACGAGTCTACGGAAACCGCGGCAGACCAAACCAGATGAAAGTGCGCATTCAGCGTCTGCTCTGCCGATAATGCAAGCGTAGAAGAAGAAATGTGCTGTTTACCTGTGCAAAGAAAGAAACAACGAAAGAAAAATGTCTGAGGACTTCAGTGTTGAGGAAGAGCATGAGTTCTTTGCCGAGCTGAATGCGCACTTTCATCTGGTTTGGTCTGCCGCGGTTTCCGTAGACTCGTAAACGCGCTTTTAGGAAATCCTATACACTACTGTTTATGCTCTAAAAACATTCTGTGATTGACACTCCATCAGAAGCTCCTCCGGCTGTGATTGGTTGTTTTGACTCGTCCCGAATTATTCTTTCCAGATTGAAATTGAAAGCAGTTTTTTTCACAGGTTACATATCACATGTACTGCTGTCTGGGGTAGGGACAGTTTTAGCCAATATGACAAAAAAGTGATTTTTAAAAACTTACAGACTTCAGCTTTAAGTCCTGACTTTTTAGTAAAACACTACCTATTATTTTTGGTACATATCTGCCATAGGAATTCTTCCCATTTTTTTAACCCACATGCAACCTGTATCTGATCTTTTCTTGACGGTCTGAACACAGATCTAATTTTTTTTAAAAAGCGACCCAGACCGCTTGGCTACATGGTGCTATATCAATACGTATCTGTTATTTAGAGATGTAAACGTCCACGCAAACAACATTGGATAGTGAGCAGTAAGGCCTGCAGTGTGAACGTAGCCTCAGCTGTTGTCTGGGCTTCCTTGTCATTCATGCCTTTTGCTTGTAGAACAGGTTTATTCCCTAATAGTCGTAATAACAATAATGAGGAGGGAAATTTATTGAGAGGGATTGCATGCGTATGTTTTAGTACTGTATTGTACCACATCCATAGTGGTGCGGACACACGATATGACGCAGAGGATGTCCAAATTTGTTTTTTAGTTTTAGTTTTGAAATTAAAATATATATATAAAATCGGCCTGCCATAGCCCACTTCGTATAAACTTATGCATTAGCTCGAGCAACGATCTTCTCCTTCTTCATATTCCTCTTCTGTAGCGCTGTTTCTCAGTCTTTTAAACACATTCTTCTTTTTTTATTTTTTTATTCCTTCATTAAAATCTCTACTTCCAATTCGGTGAAATAGGCACTTCCTGTTGTCATGGTGACATGTCGAATCGGTGCTCCACTGATAATGGCTTTTAATACTTGTTACACACCTGCTTAAATCTGAGTGGACCTACTTAGAGTTGATTGAAGTAATTGATAGCAGCCGTTGTGAAACCGAACAATTTCCGACTTTAGGTAAGATCAATTTAGAGTTGCAGATTTTAATCTGAACTAGTTAAACCTGCTTCATGAAACGAACCCCAGGTGATCTTGCTGCCAAATCACAATCTAGCTTCACTTTAATATTTGTTGATGTCTAGAACTTCAGACACTTATTAAAACATGCAAACAAGCATTACGAGCCGGTTGATTTGGAAGTTTGCATTCAGTTTGTCAAAATAATATTTAATCACTTATATTAGTGGTTAAAAAGTCTTTCTAGAAAATATTCTGTTGTCTTTCCTGTTTTGAACAGTGGTGAATTGACCTCAATGTCAAAAGATAAACAGCCAGTTTCTAACTAAATCAGATTTTTATTTTAGCTCTAAAGTCGTGTTCTGCTGCTTCTGTGTTGGAGCCAGATTTCACATCCAGGTGTAAACATGCACTGAATGTTTCGTACCGAACCTAAACATGTTTTCATCATAACATGCAGCACACCCTTATTAGCAGCCAGGATTGTTTCCAAAATAAATTCAGCTTTAAATAAAGTAGCAACATTTAAAAGTCCCTTTTTAAATTTGAATACATTTATTTAAATCAAACATTCAAAAAGATTTTTTTTTAACCAACCAAATAAGTTTCACTGATTCCTTGTTTTTTAGTAAAAGCATCTAAAAAAGTAAATTTTCTTTCTGTTTGCACCACTTCTGGCTATTTTGATAATTTTTTTATTGATGATTTTTCCTTCTTTCAGGGAGCCGAAGCAGCGGCTCGACCAGAAGCGAGGGCGAGCGTCGACGCAGCAACAAAGGCCCCGGCAGCACTGCGGGCGGTGGGGAGAAATCCCCCTCTGGTGAAGGCGGCGGCGGCGGCGAGTCCCGCTCCGGCAGCGGCAGCGAATCCGAGTACTCCACCCGCGGCAGCCTGAGGCGGGGCCACGGCTCCTCGGCCCAGAGCGAGCACAGCCACGCCTCGTCACAGCGCTCCCACCACCACCGGATGCCGCAGCCTCCCCACATGTCCCCTTACCCGCCGGGCATCCTGCCCTACAACCCCATGATGCTGATGATGGTTCCCCAGCACCCACACCCGGCCATGGCCGCCCACGCTCTCCAGCACCCGCAGCAGCTATCGGCTGCCCCCATGCACCAGGCGCTCCCCCCTCCTCCTTCCTCCACCCCAGGGGGACCTCCCGGGGCCCCTCCTACCCGCGACCTGGGCTCAGTGCCTCCAGAGTTGACCGCTTCCCGTCAGTCGTTCCACCTGGCCATGGGGAATCCCAGCGAGTTCTTTGTGGACGTCATGTAGTTCTTTAACTTTTCTTCTTCTCTCCTTTTGTGTTGAGTGATAGTTCATGTGTACGGTTCCTTTGATGTGACGATTATCTGCTCAGTGAGCTCACACATGCCCATCAGAGTAAGGGCGTTTGTTACAAATTAGGTAAAAACAGGGTTGAAAATGACAAGAATTTTAAAAATCTAGCTGAGATCAGATTAGGTGTGGCAGTGAGTTTAATTCCCCCCCAAGTACATATCAGGCACACAGCTGCCTGAATGGTTCAGAAAGACTCTTATGTTCTGCTTCCTCCTCCTTCAAGTAGCTTCAGAGCCAGGAAACAGACCTACAGAATACAGCAGGACACTAGAGGGCGCCAGGTACACCTTATGCTGGAGGAAAGGGGGGGTATGCTGTCATTGTAGCACCAGATTGATGAGTGCCTTACTTTTTTGAGACATTATGGAACACTCCAGGTACATAAAATGTTTGACAATGAAAGTCTCTGTATATAGATACCTACAGCTCCTATGTAAAGCGTTACGCACTAATGTGAAAGGAAAAGGTCCAAACATGTCAGTGGGACTCGAGAGAATACATCTGATTACTCTTGACCCCCTTAGAGGTACCATGATGTTCTGAATGTGATACCACATGCTAATGGCCAATGGCGGTACCTGTTTAATTACATTCAGTGTATATCTTTAATGTGATCCAAGCTCCTCATCCTTCGTTTTTATCTTTCTGACTCACATTATTCACCTGATTTTTTGTTTTTTTGTTTTGTATGCGTGACTTTATAAATCATGTGTAATCCAAATATCAAGGTGCTAAATGAAGAGTGGACATTACAAAAAGAAAGACATGAACGCTTCGGGCGCTGTTTGATTACATAACACCACCTTTTGTTTGTGCCTTTCAGAATAAATTTGATACTAGCTGACTGCCTGACTGTTTAGATTTTTTGTGTTTATATTTTCTGGCAGGTTTGTTAAATTAAACAGAGCGGCAACTGTTGGTTTGGCTTTTCAAGATAGAAGAACAATTTCACATTTCAATTTTAAGTTGTTTTTTTTTGTTTTTTTTTATAGAGAACCAGCAGAAAGTATTTTATTAAGTTATAATCAGACCATATTGATCAGATCTTAATCTGGGGCTTTTTTTTTGGGTCAATTTACTTGATTATATATATATATATATATATATATATATATATATATATATATATATATATATATATATATATATTTATTTTATTTTTTTTATTTTTTTGCATCAAGATAATTTAAGAAAATTTCCAAGTGAAGTTATTATAGTTTATGCACAAAATAGTTTAATCATTATAATAAAGTGGAAAGTTACTGCTCCCTGGAAGTGAGAAAATAACTCATTGATGATTTAAAAGTTGCTCTGAATATGTATTCTGTCCAGGAACCTTTATCTGGCTGACCACTAGGGGGCGCTGGTGCAATGACACCATTGTAAGCTGTCGCTTTAGTCCTCAGAAGAAGCCATAATAACAGCGGTAGCACCAGCGGCGGAAAATCAGATCCAGTGGCCATTCGGTCCTTTTTACTCGGTCAGAGGATAAAGTTTTATAATTATTAAGTTAATATCTAACATTTAGAGTGCCTCTGTCATAATACTTTATAAGAAACTTGAAGGTTTAAACGTATTTACTAGATTCTAAACGGAGGTATTTACAGTCCACCCTGTAATAGTTACGAAACAGTCGCTGTTAGCTGTGTGTTGGCACCTTTTTACCTCTTTTATGTCAGCTAATATTTAGTGTTTGCTTTTGCTTTTTGTCTTACTCGATTAAAATATCATTTTCAGAACAAAATAAATCATGCTGCTTCGTAAGGTCAGCCAGTCTTCCGCTGTTTGCGGATCCATTCTCAGGAATCCTGCAGTGCTGTCAGGGTGAGGAAACGCTGCTGGCAACGTTTAAGCTTCTGATCTCCGCCTGTAATGCCTCTAAAAACTGAAACATGGTGTTATATTTCTTTCTTTTTGCGTTAAGAAGCCAGCGTCAAGCCGCGGTGGTACTCGCTGTACCAAACGGTCGGCTCTACGCCAGTCAAGCTGCTCAGGTATGATAAACATGTTGGTTTTTTAAATAAACATGTTAGTTTTAATATTTATCTGGTTTAATATCTGCATAAATCAGCATTGTGGATTGTTACTGTTTGTACTGACTGAAGGAGCTGTAAAGTATGCATGATATAACAGCCTCGGTGTGGAATTGGGGGAAAGTTCACTGGTCACGTGACTCAGTTATTAAAGGTGACATACAGCAGTTGTTTAGGCAAAAGTTCACATCACAGCTATGGAAGGTTATATCATCTAAACTAGACCTACAAAACCTCCTTCCAACATTTTCTGTCTTTATATACACATACATATAATGTATATATATTTGTATATGTGTGTGTGTATATATATACAGGTGCTGGTCATAAAATTAGAATATCATGAAAAAGTAGATTGATTTCAGTAATTCCACTTAAAAAGTGAAACTTGTATATTATATTCATACATTACATACAAACTCATATATTTCAGATGTTTATTTTGTTTAATTTTGATGATTACAAATGACAACAAATGAAAATCTCAAATTCATCATATCAGAAAATTAGAATATTACTGAAGACCAATAAAAACAAATGATTTATAGAAATGTTGGCCAACTGAAAAGTATGAACATGAAAAGTATGAGCATGTACAGCACTCAGTATTTAGTTGGGCCTCCTTTGGCCTGTATTACTGCAGCAATGCGGCGTGGCATGGAGTCGATCAGTCTGTGGCACTGCTCAGGTGTTATGATAGCCCAGGTTGCTCTAATAGTGGCTTTTAGCTCTTCTGAATTGTTGGGTCTGGTGTATTGCATCTTCTTCTTCACAATACCCCATAGATTTTCTATGGGGTTGAGGTCAGGAGAGTTTGCTGGCCAATTAAGAACAGGGATACCATGGTCCTTCAACCAGGTACTGGTAGCTTTGGCACTGTGTGCAGGTGCCAAGTCCTGTTGGAAAATGAAATCTGCATCTCCAAAAAGTTGGTCAGCTGCAGGAAGCATGAAGTGCTCTAAAACTTCCTGGTATGTGGCTGCGTTGACCCTGGACCTCAGAAAACACAATGGACCAACACCAGCAGATGACATGGCACCCCAAACCATCACTGACTGTGGAAACTTTACACTGGACTTCAAGCAACGTGGATGAAGTGCCTCTCTTCTTTTCCTCCAGACTCTGGGACCTTGATTTCCTAAGGAAATGCAAAATTTACTTTCATCAGAGAACATGACTTTGGACCACTCACCAGCAGTCCAGTCCTGTTTCTCTTTAGCCCAGGCAAGACGCTTCTGACGCTGTCTGTGGTTCAAGAGTGGCTTGACACAAGGAATGCGACAGCAGAAACCCATGTCTTTCATACGTCTGTGTGTGGTGGTTCTTGAAGCACTCACTCCAGCTGCAGTCCACTCTTTGTGAATCTCCCCCACATTTTTGAATGGGTTTTGTTTCACAATCCTCTCCAGGGTGCGGTTATCTCTCTTGCTTGTACACTTTTTTCGACCACATCTTTTCCTTCCCTTCGCCTCTCTATTAATGTGCTTGGACACTGAGCTCTGTGAACAGCCAGCCTCTTTAGCGATGACCTTTTGTGTCTTGCCCTCCTTGTGCAAGGTGTCGATGGTCGTCTTTTGGACAACTGTCAAGTCAGCAGTCTTCCCCATGATTGTGTAGCCTATAGAACTAGACTGAAAGACCATTTAAAGGCTTTTGCAGGTGGTTTGAGTTAATTAGCTGATTAGAGTGTGGCACCAGGGGCCATCAATTTTGAACCTTTTCACAATATTCTAATTTTCTGATATGATGAATTTGAGATTTTCATTTGTTGTCATTTGTAATCATCAAAATTAAACAAAATAAACATCTGAAATATATGAGTTTGTATGTAATGTATGAATATAATATACAAGTTTCACTTTTTAAGTGGAATTACTGAAATCAATCTTTTTCATGATATTCTAATTTTATGACCAGCACCTGTATATATACATACATACATGTGTGTGTGTACACTGTGTGCAAGTATTAGGCAAGTTGTATTTTTGAGAATAATTTTTATCATTGGGCCACAATTGTGTTCTTAATCAACCCAAAAGACTCCTTGATATCAAAGTTTCATTATTTTGTAAGTTGTTTTTTTTTATTTTCTAGATTTGGCCATTTTATGAGGATGTCTGTATATGCAGGTGAATAGTACTGTGCAGAATTATTAGGCAATGTAATAAAAAACAAATATATACTTATCTCACTTGTTTATTTTCACCGGGTAAACCAATATAGCGACTCAAAATTCAGAAATAAACATTTGTGACATTCAAAAACTAAAAACAGATCAGTGACCAATATATCCGCCTTTCTTCACCATGACACTCAAACGCCTTCCATCCATAGATTCTGTCAGTGCCTTGATGTGTTTGCGACCCACATTGCGTGCAGCAGCCACCACAGCCTCCCAGACACTGTTCAGAGAGTTGGACTGTTTTCCCTCCCTGTAGATCTCACACTTCATGAAGGACCAAAGGTTCTCCATGAGGTTCAGACTTTCTCTGGCCAGCCACGCTGTGGTGTATTTTGATGTGTGTGAGCATTGTCCTACATGAATATCATGTTTTTCTTGAATGATGGCGACTTCTTCTTGTACCACTGTTTGAAGAAGGCGTCTTCCAGAGAAACTGGCAGTAGTTCTGGGAGTTATTTTTGACTTCATCATCAACCCGAAAAGGTCCCACAAGCTCATCTTTGGTGATACCAGCCCATGCCAGTACCACCTTGCTTGTCTATCTCCAGCTGTCAATGGGGGAGAGGCGCCGCTTGCTTGTCTTTTGTCTTGTGTGTCTTGTTCAAAGGTGGCCTTTTTTTGGCTTTCCTTACCTTGGCCAGGTCCCTGAGTATTGAGCACCTTGTGGTTCTCGGCACTCCAGACATGTTGGAGCTCTGAAATATGGCAAAACTGGTGGCTAATGGCTTCCTTGCAGCTTCACGCTTGATTCCTCTCAATTCATGGGGAGTTATTTTGCGTCTTCTTTTTTCAACACTCTTCTTGCGCCCCTGTTGGTTATTTGCCATGAACCGCTTGATTGTGTGATGATCCTGCTTCAAACCTTGGGATTTTCCAAATTTGACTTTTCAGAGTCTGTCAAATCTCTTTTCTGACCCATTTTGCCAAAGGAAAGGAAGTTGCCTAATAATTAAGCACACCTTATATAGGGTTTTGATGTCATTAGGCCACATCCCTTGTCATAACAGAGATGCACACCACCTGGTAGTTGGCTTTCAATCCTATACAGCTTGGAGTAGGACAACATGTATGAAAAGGATGATGTGGTCGAAATACTCATTTTCCTATTAATTCTGCACACAATTTATATATATGTATGCATGTATGTGTGTATATGTATGTGTGTGCGTGTGTGTGTGTGTGTATGTATATGTATATTAGGGGTGGAACGGTTCACAAAATCCACGGTTCGGTTCGATTCGCGGTTTCGTAGTCAAGGTTTTCGGTTCGATTCGATACATGTTGATTGTTACACCGAAATCCCACGAAAATGTATGAAATTAATGAAAAAATCCCCCCAAAAAATAATGGATTGTAATTATCTTAAATGATCCGTGGAAACCCTGGATCGTTTCCGTATGTTTTGCTGCTTTGAATTTAATCATCTCGCGCATGCTCTCTACCATCTCCAAGGATCTCAGAGCGGAGCGGAGGGAGCCACAGTGGAGGCTGTAGGCTTTGCTTTGAGCAGCCGGTCAAAGCAGGGCAGAGCGGGGGTTGCTGATGGAGTATGTGGGATTTCGGGGTTAGCATGACATGTTGGTCATGTTGCTGTTAGCATAAACAAAACGTGTTGCACAATGCTTGCACATCGTTGCACTTTTATCCACAACTTTCTTTCCGCCGTCATCGTAGGTCACTCTAAATGCAAAGCGGTCCCATACAGCAGACCTATAAAGTGCTGCTGGCGCGTCTTCCAACTCCTGTTCTTTCCCACTCGCCATACCCCCACAATTCTCCACAACAACTGATTTTTTTCCCCTGCTACACCCGGCTACGCTGCTTCTCTTCTTCTTCTTCTTGTTTACTACTGCTGGTTGGCTTTGGTCACAGTACCGCCACCTTCTGCTCTGGAGTGTAAACGCTTCCCCTATGAGAAAAAGGAGCAGCGCATGAAACGAACGCAACACACGCAAATCGAACCGAGACAGTCGAACCGAACGGTTTGGACGGTTTTCATAAATCGTCCCATCCCTAGTGTATATGTATATATTTGTGTGTGAGTATGTATATATGTATATGTATTTGTCTTGGTCTATCACTTTCATCTGCTCTGTGATTAGTCACAGATAACTCAAACTCAGTTTCTTATTATCCTGCTCTTTATGAGTGTAAAAGATGCGAACATTAAAAAAAAGCTCTTTTAAACTGTTTACCTACAGTCCAAATATTAAGGTAATAAATAATATATAATAACTAATATTATTTGAATTCCTTACGGTTGCAATTTAAGCTGTTGGTCATGGTCTGACATATTCGCCAACCTCATATTCGAGTTGATTTGGGTAGTCAGACCGCCTCCATGGCAACAGGTGTGTGAAAAGCAATATTTTATTGCGTGACTACTTTACATCGGTTTGGGAAATTATCCTGTCAGATCTTCTGCAGTACAAGGTCATATAGCAAGATATTACCTCCCCTATTAGGGCAGTGGCGGCTTAGTGGTTAGGACACTGGGCTTGGAACTCTGAGTTTGACTCCCACAGACTGCAACTCTGGGTCCCTGAGCAAGACCCTTAACCCCACACTGCACCCCGGAAGCCCCACGATGGCAGCCCACTGCTCCCCAAAAGGATGGGTTAAATGCCGAGGTAAATTTCTCCAATATGAGACCATTAAAGTTCAATTAGACTTGGACAAATTTTATTTGTCATTTTGTTTACACAAGTGTAAAACAAAAAGAAATTTCATTTGGAAAAGGTCTCTGGACAATTTCATCTTTTTTAAAAGTGCAGCCTTTTTTAATATAAAATTATCATTATATTTGAAGCTTTGTTTTTGAATAAAAATACCCCAGAAGAAATTACATAACTGGATTCTCTATACATCCTAAAATTAAAGAAACATTAATTGATGGATTAATTTATTAATTTATATAGCACTTTAAAACCAGAAATGGTCAAATTAGGAAAAAAAAAAATACAAGCATAAAAGCAAATGACAGTAGCATCAGGATTGTAGATAAAATCATAATTGGTATTAAAAAGCGTCAAAGATGTGAGAAAGAATTATCACTGGAAGGAAGTGAATTGATTCAGCTCTTTGTAGATGCATACACGAAAACCCCAATAAAAGTTGTATCTAAACTTTATAAAAGCCTACAAAAACGAAATGGAAATAACTCATTATATATAAAGTCCAAATGGGAAGCAGAGTTAAAAGTGAAACTGTCAAAGAGTGACTGGCTTTCAATGTGCAAAACACAACACTACTCGACAAGCTCCAGAGGCTGGAGGGAATTTGGATGGAAAATTTTAATACCCTACTTCATAACACCTCAATTACAAAATAAATTATTCCATACTCAACAACAATGTTGGAGGCAATGTGGACAGATGAATGCCAGTCACTGTCATATATTTTGGCAATGTACAAAAATACAAACCTACTGGGATCAAGTTGTTAAGGCTACAGAAGAAATAATAGGATACAAGATACCAAAGGACCCATGAATAATGTATTTGGGCTGGCTGGAGAGTGAAGGAATACACCGGAAAGACATCTATCTTCTCAAAATCTTGATAGTGGCAGCTAAAAAAGCGATTACCAGAAAATGGTTTAAAAGTGACCCTCCACACTTGACGCAATGGATTTTAATAGTAGAGGAAATCTTCACAATGGAGGAAATGACCTACCACCTAAGGATCAAGTACAAATACCTGAAAGAACAGTGGAGGAAATGATTTGATACAAATCGGAAAGGACTTACCCTCAATAAGACTTGAACGACAGATAAACCTTTTTTTAAGACTTGTGTGACCCCCACATTCACTAAACTCGGACTCTGTTATACCTTTGCTGTATTTTTATCGCCCTTTTCTGTTCATATTCTTTTTTTTTGTCTGTTTGTTTTAATGTAAAATAAAATAAAAAAAAAAACTAAATAAAAAGTTTAAAAAAAAAAGCGTCAAAGATGGCTGTTCCTGGAAACCTCTTTTGAAGGTTGATTTTGATGATCTAGAAGGAAGTAAAAGCCCAGATTAAAAAGTTTTGTTACGATGAATTCTATGAACTTTGCCCACATGCTGGATCAGACATCAGGGCTTCAGGTAAACATCGATAGGAACCAACCAAAGCTTGGAAAATGTGAAGAATAGTTTAAGAGTTTAGGAACTTTGCATGAATCACAGCAGTGCTTAAAGTAACAGGACCATAATCATTTGCTTTTATTTATATACAGTTGTTGGAGGCCAAGGAAGGGACTAATAATTACTGCTGCTCTGATAAGGGACTCTAAATTCCGTCCAATTTGTATGTTAGCAACGAGCACCAACAATTCAATTCAATTCAATTCAGTTTATTTATATAGCGCCAAATTCACAACACATGTCATCTCAAGGCACTTTACAGTTCAACCAGATCAAATTGATACAAAGTTTTCTATCTAAGGAAAACCAGTTGATTGCATTGACTCATTGACTCAAATACAATCCCCCAAACTAAGCATGCTTGTAGCGACAGTGGAGAGGAAAAACTCCCTTTTAACAGGAAGAAACCTCCAGCAGAACCAGGCTCAGTGTGAGCGGCCATCTGCCGAGGCCGACTGGGGTTCAAGGAGACAGAAGCAGAGATACAAAAAGCAGCTGTAAAAGGCGGCCCCGTCCAGGAAACACACAGCCAGGCAGACGAGCTCCGAGGCAGCTCCCATGCCAGAGGACGAAGAGAGCACATCCACTCAGTCACGGTCAGAGAAACAGACCACACTGGAAAACAGGCCGATCTCCAACATCTATTAACAAGGGTGTTGATAGAAGCAGCACAGCTGATATTTTTTTCCAGGATGACGTCACAGCCAAACAGGAACAGACGAGGCAAAGCTACTCTGAGGAAAAGCAGAGAGAGCAGAAGGTTAGAGATTGAACTAACAGATTCTGCAGAATAGGAGAACAGAGAGAGAATGAAGCAGAATGATGAAATGGGGGTCCCTATGTCCTCCAAAAGTCTAAGCCTATAGCAGCATAACTATAGAGATAGCTCAGGATAACCTGAGCCACCCTAACTATAAGCTTTATCAAAAATGAAAGTTTTAAGCCTAGACTTAAAAGTAGACAGGGTGTCTGCCTCACGGACTAAAACTGGTAGTTGGTTCCACAGGAGAGGAGCCTGATAACTAAAAGATCTGCCTCCCATTCTACTTTTAGAAATTCTAGGAACCACTAGTAAACCTGCAGATTGAGAGCGAAGTGCTCTGTTAGGAACATAAGGAACAATCAGATCTCTGATATAAGATGGAGCTTGGCCATTTAAGGCTTTATATGTGAGAAGGAGGATTTTAAATTCTATTCTTGATTTAACAGGAAGCCAATGAAGAGAAGCCAGGATAGGCGAGATATGATCTCTCTTTTTAATTTTCATTAGAACTCTGGCTGCAGCATTTTGGATCAGCTGAAGGCTTTTAACTACAGTTTGTGGACTTCCTGATAGTAAAGAATTACAATAGTCCAGCCTTGAAGTAACAAATGCATGGACTAGTTTCTCAGCATCACCCCTGGACAGGATATTTCTAATTTTTGCAATGTTCCTCAGATGAAAGAAGGAAATTCTAGAAACCTCTTTGATGTGGGATTTAAATGACAGGTCCTGATCAAAAACAACACCAAGATTTTTTACTTTATTATCTGAAATCAGTTTAATCCCATCCAAATGAAGTGACTGGCTAATCAGTTTCTTTTTCAGAGACTCTGGTCCAAAGACTATAACTTCTGTTTTGTCTGCATTCAGAAGCAGAAAGTTAAGAGTCATCCAGGTTTTTATGTCTTCAAGACATGCCTGTAATCTATGTAATGGGTTAGCTTCATCTGGATTTATAGACAGATATAGCTGGGTATCATCAGCATAACAGTGGAAATTAATCCCATGCTGTCTAATAATTCTACCAATTGGGAGCATGTATAAAGTAAAGAGAATTGGTCCTAGCACTGATCCCTGTGGTACTCCACAGGTAACCTTTGAGCGTGTTGAAGATCTATCATTAACATGAACAAACTGAATTCGATCAGATAGATAAGATTTAAACCAGTCTAGTGCTGTTCCTTTAATTCCAACAAAATATTCAAGTCTTTCTAAAAGAATATTATGGTCAACTGTATCAAATGCAGCACTAAGATCCAACAGGACGAGCACAGATACAAGTCCATTATCTGAGGCCATGAGAATATCATTAGTGACTTTCACCAGAGCTGTTTCAGTGCTATGATGAGCTCTAAAGCCAGACTGAAACTCTTCAAAAAGTTCATTATGGTGGAAGTGATCGCAAACTTGTTTGGCAACTACTTTCTCAAGAATTTTGGATAAGAAAGGAAGATTGGATATAGGTCTATAATTGACCAAGTCATCTGGGTCAAGAGACGGTTTCTTAAGCAGAGGTTTAATTACAGCAACCTTAAAAGCTTTAGGTACATATCCCTGTAACAGAGATAGATTAATCACATCTAAAATGGAGGAGGAGATCAAAGGGAATACCTCCTTAAATAACCTGGTTGGAACTGGATCTAACATACAAGTTGAAGGCTTAGATGAAGACAATAATTTTGCTAATTCAGAGAGTTCAACTGGATCAAAGCAGTCTAAACCCAGTTCAGATTCCATGACTACCTCAGGTACAATCGCGGATAGAGGAGTGCTTATGATCTTATTTTTAATAAGATCAATCTTATTTATAAAGAATCCCATAAAGTCATTGCTGCTAAGAGCAGGTGGAATGGACGGTTCAACAGAGCTATGGCTCTGGGTGAGTTTGGCAACTGTATTAAAAAGAAATCTAGGATTATTCTTATTCTCCTCTATTAATGAGGAGAAGTATGCTGCTCTTGCTTTACAAAGGGTCCTCTTATACAGCAGTAAACCATTTTTCCAGACTAGGAAGGACTCTCGCAGGCCTGTGGAGCGATATTTTCTCTCCAGTTTCCTAGCATTTTGCTTCAAAGTACGCAGCTCTGCATTAAACCAAGGAGCAAGCTTTCTATTTTTAACGGTTTTCATTTTCAAAGGAGCTGCGTTGTCTAAGGCAATACGCAGAGAACTAGCAACCCCATCAACAAAATCATCAACCTGTGAAGGGGAATAAGCTAAACTTTTGCACTCTGCAGCACTGCTCAGTGACACAGAGGAGAGAGAAAGTGAAGCAGATTCTTTAAAATTTATAACTGCACTATCTGATAAAGATCTACTAAAATTGAACCTTCTTTTGGGGGAGGAGAACTCTGTTAAAGTAATCCTGAAGGTTATTAGAAAGTGGTCAGAGAGGACAGGGTTGTGAGGAAATACTGTTATTTCTTCACATTCTATGCCGTATGTCAGCACAAGATCCAAAGTATGAAGATGAGAATGCGTGGGACTATTCACATTTTGAACAAAGCCAATAGTGTCTAAGATAGCATTAAAGGCTGCTCTTAAGCTATCGCCTTCAATGTCAGCATGGATGTTAAAATCTCCCACTATGATGACCCTGTCAGCAACACAGTTGCTTTGCCAACATTAAAATGTCAGGTTTATCTAACCGAATCTCAATGACAGTTTTAGCTCTCTTCGCTTATCTTCAGATTGCCATAATCAAATTTATTCCAATATACTTTTGTCCTTGTCTAATGAGATTTGGTGAAGAAGAAAATAAATAGTGAAATTTCAAGAGAGGTGAACACACCGATCATCACCCTACAGAACTAACCTCCTCTCTCTCTCTCCTCACCTTTGCTACAGTTGGCTGCCTGCTCCTATTTTATTATATATTTTTTTCCATCATGGCATATCAAGATTCGGCCTAGTAATAGATGCTGTATTAGCTCCTCTTCAAGGCTCTTAATTGGTTGTTTAATTTCTGTTGATGTAAACTTCTCTGCTCTGTTTCTGCGTAGGCCGTGTTGGAGAAGCCTGCGGCGGTGGGCAGCGATGCTGCGGCTAAAGCGGAAAAGAAGAGCGTCGCTGCTGTAGGTTTCTTTTTTCCTGATTCCTGTTAAATTGAGGGATCCATCACAGGGAAAAGCACATCTGTAGCCAGAAATGTTGTAAACTTAAAGGACATTAAATTCTCCAAAGCAGCTGTTGTATGAAGCTTGTAATCACCAAACCAGGATTTAACCTGTCATTGAAGGTTTTAATCTCTTTTTCTTATTTTTCCTCTCAGGAATCTAAATCATTTGCTGTCAACATGTTCAAAGGACAGATCGCAACATCTCAAGTGTTTCCTTTCCCTAAAGGTAACCCCATCATCACAATAGGCAGGATTCTCTGTTAGTTTGGCGTAGAAATGAATTAAGCAGAGCTATCTCTGTGTTGTAGCGCTGAACGAGGAGCAAGAGCAGTTCCTCCAGGAGCTTGTGGGCCCAGTCAGCAAGTTTTTTGAGGTGATTTAAAGCCTTAATGTGTAGATTCTTTGGCGTCAGGTTCTCTGCGTCCTCCAAATTTGTATGCAGTCCCTTCATGAAGCCTCTATTTTAGGAGGTGAACGATCCGGCCAAGAACGACGAACTTGAGAAGGTGGAGGATCACACCATGGAGGGTCTGAAGGAGATGGGGGCTTTCGGTCTGCAGGTTCCTGCTGACCTGGGCGGCCTCGGCCTCTCTAACACCCAGGTAGGATGATTGGCTATTACCCTACCGACCCGAATACAGAGCAACCCTGATTATAAGACCAGGACCAGTTTTTAGAAAAAAGACCAAAAAGGCTTATAAACCAAATTTATTTGGTTTAAAGATATTATATTGAAGTGCTAACAATTTCATTGATATTAATTTTGCATTGAAAGTTTGTGAAATAAAAAAAACAACACATTTTTGACACATTTAATTGAAATCTTGCAACACTTCAACTGGAATGCAATCTGAAATTTGCCATGGAACCATTTGAAATTTGACACAGAACGTCTCAAAAACCTGCATGAGTCTTTTACTCACAGACTCCCTTTGCCTCGCTTCGCTTGCTGTCACTCCTACTCTCACCCTGCAACTCTGCATTTTTTTATAAGCTTTTCTTTTGCCGTTTGCATTTTCCCGGTCTTTTTGAACGTGCCATCTTCTGACATTGCACTCTGAAGCTCCGAATTTCTTTGCTGCCTGACAGTCTTTTGATGCATCCACTGCGTTGACCACCATTATTTCAAATTTTCCGTCATGACTTCGCCTCAAACGTCTGCAAACTTCTCTGACTTTTGATATACTTGATATAGTTCTGGGCAGCGAGCATCCCTTTGTAGCATCCTTGTCACTTCTCTGTTGTGATAGAAAGACGACCCCGGCCACCACTAGGTCACTGGCTATATATACATATATATTAAAAAAAATGGCTTCCTCTGCTGTTGCGATTGTGCAGCGACCTCAGACAACTGTCAGCCTGTATAATCGGTTCGACACCGATTATAAGACGACCCCGGATTTTTCTGGGTTTGAAAAAAAAAAAAGAAACTCCTCTAATATCCGGGCCAATACGGTTGTTACGTCACAGGTGTTTAGAAGTCTTTGGTTAAGCAGAAAACATGGTTATAATAAAAAGGGAAGTTTGTCTGGTTTAGTGGTGTTCCGGTCTGACGTATAGATCAAATATTTGATGGTTTTAGAGAGAAAATGGTAGGATGAATGAAAGCTTTGAGAAAAAGAAATCTAAAGTGACGTTTATATCTTCCCTCCAGTACGCCCGTCTGGTTGAGATCGTCGGCAGTCACGATTTGGGAGTTGGCATCACCCTGGGAGCTCACCAATCCATCGGCTTTAAGGGAATTCTGCTGTTTGGAAACAAAGCCCAGAAGGAGAAGTACCTACCCAAACTCGCCACAGGTGATCTAGATCATGATCTATAATCTCTAGATCTGAACAGAAACCTCTGTAGGCACTGAGAATATTATTTTAGTTAAACTTTACTGACTGTGTCCCCTTCTAGGTGAAACCATCGCCGCCTTCTGCCTGACGGAGCCAGCCAGCGGCTCTGACGCCGCCTCCATCAAAACCACCGCTGTTCTCTCGCCCTGCGGGAAATTCTACACTATGAACGGCAGCAAGATCTGGATCAGGTGAGGAATCACCTGCATGGTGCTGGACACGATTTCACCACAAGAGGGCAGCACCACTCAACTTATAGAGTCACACAGCAAGGATTCAACAGTGTCTCAATGATTGTTTGTTTTCTCCTCAGCAATGGGGGATTGGCTGAGATCTTCACAGTATTTGCAAAGACTCCAATGAAAGACCCTAAAACGGGAGAAATGAAGGATAAGATCACAGCTTTCATCGTGGAGAGGAGCTTTGGAGGCGTCTCACAGTGAGTCTTCTAAACTTTCAGACTGGGTTCCTTCACAGTTTTAAATAGGCTGAAATTAGGCTTCATCATTTTTCCAAATTGGCTTTAAGTATCTGTCTCTTTGGGATCTCATTAAGTGGTTGGTAGCAGCAGATGTTGCTCCCACTGAGCCCAGATATGCTGGATTTCCATAAACTGACCCTAAATGTGTCGTATTAAAACCAGCATGTATTTAGAAAGTATCTTAGTGTTTTGATTTTATTGATATTTGGGATCCATTGTTAATTAAAGTGCTTTAAAATGGTTTGTTGGGAATCGTTACTGTTGAAAACAAAAGAGTTAAAGTGTCTTTATTGAATCCAGACCAATGATTTCAGGTTATTTAGACTGAAAATAATATGGTTGTGTTTGAATGATAACAAAGTGTTAATTGGCACTTTTTGGTTTCACGATCAGTGGAAAAAGAGTGATTAAATATAATCTTTTCTATGATGTTATAGAACATGAAAGAGGAATTTTAAAGGTATAGTAGGAAAACTGACTTTTCCTCTTTCTTTTTCCTCCCAGTGGCCCACCGGAGAAGAAAATGGGCATCAAGGCATCCAACACGGCTGAGGTGTACTTTGAGGACGTGCGCGTGCCGGTCGACTGCGTTCTGGGCGAGGTTGGCGGAGGCTTCAAGGTGGCCATGAACATCCTGAACAACGGCCGCTTCGGCATGGCTGCGGCCCTCTCGGGCACCATGAGAGGCGTCATGACCAAAGCCGTACGTAAACGTTTTTGGCACATTGGATTCAGGGCAGAGAGGGAAAGTGGGGGTGGTTTGGAAGGTGCAGCAGCAGAGCTGTAGAGCTTTCACATATAGCTTACTTCTCATATATGCTGTCGGATTTCTCATCCGTCGTTTTGAACCGTGCCTGCGCTGCCTCCAACACCCATCATTCATTTCAGTCTTGCTTTACCTTCGTTGTGGGTTGGTGGGAAATTCCCCGTCTCGTGCTTCACCACAGCCTCTGCTTTCTGCTGAAGCAGCAGCAGTCAGACGCTGCAGATTCATATTGGCTGGCGGTGCAGGGTGAAGCCTCCTATGAGCAACTAGATCTCTAACAGAACCTCATCTGTGCTTAAGTTCAATTTATTCTGCTTTAAAAAAATATAAATACATCAAAAAGCTCAGATAAAGGTAAATCCTTTTATCAGCTACTGCATGAGTCAGGGGGGAGGGACCTGTTTCCTGTGACACATCAGTCGACCCACAGATTTACATAAAATCTCAACTGGCTGCTCATTTATGTGACCATGTGCTTTAGCAAAACTGTACTCCCTGTATATTATAAAAAACAAACAAACTTATCTCTATTTACAGATTATAAGGAGGCTCACTTTTTTGTCATAGCGTAGGTAGGTTAAATAGGTAGAAACAGAACATTATTGCGAGCTAAACGTAAAGTTTTCATTTCATTTCATTTTGTGTTCGCCCTCTGAATAGAATTCCTCAAGTATTTCAGTTTTAAACAATGTAAAAGCATAAAAAAAGATCAGTTTTTTTTATTTAGAACCAACATCTAAAGACGTAAACAGACCTGTGTTTGCAGAGAGCAGAAGCGGCGCTGCTTCGCTGCGTATTTATAAAGAGGGAAATGTCACGGCCTTGGTTCTGTTAAGACAGGAAATTCATAGTTGGCACTACAGGGTTCGTTCAGTTAGCGATGGGTACTGAGCAGAGAACCTTATCTACATGAGTGACTAATTTAATTACTTATATATGAGTGAGCTATGAAATTACTATCAGGCTTTGTTTTTAAAGACACTGATTACTAGATTTTTCTCTGATCTGAAATTAGTACCTCAGCCTAAATTTGATGAATCGTATGTACGGATAGCGTAAATCATTTTCCCGTGGGAAAGGAGGTTGGGGGCGTGCTTCGGTGAAACAGTGGTTTGATTTGACTATTTGAGCTGATGTAAGGAGTCCATTTCTCCACTGTGAGATCAGCAAAGTCAAACAATCGATCAACATATGCATAGCGCATGCTGCTTTGCTGCACTTACGCACTTCAACTTGTCTGCTGTATTCTCCCCTTAAGATCCGCATGCACGTCTTATGCCGATTAAGACCAAAGCAACTGGAAGAGTGCTGTAAAGCAACAGTCTAAATCTCCTTAGTAAATGATAAATGGCCTGTACTAATATAGCGCTTTTTAGGAGACTTGACCAAAGCGTTTTACACTACATTCACACACACACTCACACACTGATGTGTGGCAAACTACATTGTTGCCACAGCTGCCCTGACAGAAGTGAGGCTGCCGTACACTGGTGGCAATGGGCCCTCTGACCACCATCAGTAGACAACGCAGGTGAAGTGTCTTGCCCAAGGACACAACGACGCTGAAAGTCGGAACCGGGGCTTGAACCGTCAACCCTTCGATTTCAGGGCAAACTCCTACATCCGACGCCACTGTCGCCCCTCCTTCCCTCTTTGATTTTTGCATCTAGATTTACTATAGGAATTTGTTTTCACAGCAAAATGACTCCACTATAAATAAGTAACGTATGTTTTGCTTATATTATTGCATTCAATGTGTCTATTATGCATAACGTAAATTAATCACTTCAACAGCAGACATAAAAAATATACGCCTCTCTTTTAGTGGCTATTTTAGTTATTTGGTGTAAATACAGAAAAAAAATCAGGTTCAGTTTAAAGTGCGGATGCATTATAAATGCTCTCATTGATTATAATGGCTGCTTGTTTAAGCAATGATGGCGCTCTAATAGCTGCGCATTAGGCGTTCTATGGCGTATGAACTCTGACTGAGAGACCATTCATTGGTAAAAACACTCCCACAATGGATTTCTGAGCAGAGATTTAGTAACATTTATAATTATTGGTTAAGTTTGGAAGGGGTGCAGCTGCTGCTTCAGGTGAAACAAACACATAGACGTGCCTGGTTTCTGTCTGCTGTGCATCACTCATGATAAACTCTGCACAGTTTCTAGAAGATTTAACAGGTTTCAGCTTTTTTTTTTTTTGATTAAAAGAACAAACGACCCAGGATGAGCATCTGCAACCAGAAAACACAACTTATTCAGCGTTGATCCTGCTTTGTTTTTACAAACACTACTTCCTGATCGATGTTTCAAATCAGAACACAGTTTGAGGCTCTTATTTTGAAGTTTAGAAATTTTAATCCATGATATTTATTTATTTTTTTTTCACCTAAACACATTTGCTGGTTCTTGACCAGGAGCTGTTAAAACTTCACTTTTTTTTGTTATTGATGATTTTTTGCTAAATATTGAAACAAAACCCCATAAATCTAGTCCCTAGTCATGGTTTAAGGAGCTGCTATTTTTGGTCTGTTGTGACGTTATTTTCTGCTCATTCTTCTCTTCATCAGATCGATCATGCAGCCAACAGAACCCAGTTCGGGAACAAGATCCACACCTACGGAGCCATTCAGGAGAAGATGGCCCGCATGGCCATGCTGCACTATGTGACGGAGGTCAGCCCATCTGAAAGCGGATGTTTATCACCCTCTCCTGCAGCCTAATCACATTTCTCTTATACTTGTAGTTGAATTCAGCCTTCTCACACTGTTTAGATCAAAACTGATAGACTGCTGGTTAACTATTGCAAACAAGTTTGCCAGAATGTGCATTAGAATCAAGCAGCTCACAGACGGCATTGTGTTTGCAGTCGATGGCCTACATGATCAGCGGGAACATGGACAGCGGAGCCACAGACTTCCAGATAGAAGCCGCCATCAGCAAGATCTTCGCTTCTGTAAGAACTGACAACTAACACATCTGAACCGACCGGGTCGAAGTAGTGGACACTGATATTTTTATCAACTTTTACCCACTAAGTGTCACAAATAACTCAGCATTCTCCATGCAGTTTTAAAGTTGTGAAACCGTGAATGCTTAGCATGTCTTGTGCAATATGCGCGTTCCGCTTTCTGCCAACGGTCCAAGAAGAAGTAAGCATGTTGGGGTGGGTGGGGGGGCTGATTTTAATATATAGTGGTTTTATTGGTGTATTTTTGTTTCTCTAATAGTGGTGTTTTGTTTTTTGTTTTTTTTACCTCAACAGGAAGCAGCATGGACCGTGACTGACGAGAGTATTCAGGTCATGGGAGGAATGGGTTTTATGAAGGTGAGTGCTCTCTCCACAGCCTGGTCTAAACCAAAACCTAAACCAGACGCGAAAACTTCTTTATCATATTATTTATTATATATTATTATCATAATATTAACAGCAGAAATGTCATTGATGAAACTGCAGGAGGTTTAAGAGGCTCTGTGCTGTAGACCCTCAGCTTGGAAGCTTTACTAAACTGAGCATTGATTTAACCTGTAAAAGAAATGGAAAATGATAGCTATGGTGTTTATATATGTTTTTCTAGGCATATTGATGAAATATGTAGACAGCATTTTGTGTTCTGGGTTCAAATGAACAGGATGTATTGAACTAAAATATTTATATTATATGCACTATAGAATATAGATTTCTAATCAAAAAAAGCAAGCCATTGGTTTCTGAATATAAAATAAATGTTGTTTTGCTGGACCAAGGCAGTTTGTAGAGTTTGCAAACACTACTTAAAGATATAGTGGAGGATTTTCGCAAAAACAACTACAACTGCCATTTCCACTATTAAAAAGAAAATGCACATACACAACCCTGTACAGGTGCTGGTCATAAAATTAGAATATCATGAAAAAGTAGATTGATTTCAGTAATTCCATTTAAAAAGTGAAACTTGTATATTATATTCATACATTACATACAAACTCATATATTTCAGATGTTTATTTTGTTTAATTTTGATGATTACAAATGACAACAAATGAAAATCTCAAATTCATCATATCAGAAAATTAGAATATTGTGAAAAGGTTCAAAATTGATGGCCCCTGGTGCCACACTCTAATCAGCTAATTAACTCAAACCACCTGCAAAAGCCTTTAAATGGTCTTTCAGTCTAGTTCTATAGGCTACACAATCATGGGGAAGACTGCTGACTTGACAGTTGTCCAAAAGACGACCATCGACACCTTGCACAAGGAGGGCAAGACACAAAAGGTCATCGCTAAAGAGGCTGGCTGTTCACAGAGCTCAGTGTCCAAGCACATTAATAGAGAGGCGAAGGGAAGGAAAAGATGTGGTCGAAAAAAGTGTACAAGCAAGAGAGATAACCGCACCCTGGAGAGGATTGTGAAACAAAACCCCTTCAAAAATGTGGGGGAGATTCACAAAGAGTGGACTGCAGCTGGAGTGAGTGCTTCAAGAACCACCACACACAGACGTATGAAAGACATGGGTTTCTGCTGTCGCATTCCTTGTGTCAAGCCACTCTTGAACCACAGACAGCGTCAGAAGCGTCTTGCCTGGGCTAAAGAGAAACAGGACTGGACTGCTGGTGAGTGGTCCAAAGTCATGTTCTCTGATGAAAGTAAATTTTGCATTTCCTTTGGAAATCAAGGTCCCAGAGTCTGGAGGAAAAGAAGAGAGGCACTTCATCCACGTTGCTTGAAGTCCAGTGTAAAGTTTCCACAGTCAGTGATGGTTTGGGGTGCCATGTCATCTGCTGGTGTTGGTCCATTGTGTTTTCTGAGGTCCAGGGTCAACGCAGCCACATACCAGGAAGTTTTAGAGCACTTCATGCTTCCTGCAGCTGACCAACTTTTTGGAGATGCAGATTTCATTTTCCAACAGGACTTGGCACCTGCACACAGTGCCAAAGCTACCAGTACCTGGTTGAAGGACCATGGTATCCCTGTTCTTAATTGGCCAGCAAACTCTCCTGACCTCAACCCCATAGAAAATCTATGGGGTATTGTGAAGAAGAAGATGCAATACACCAGACCCAACAATTCAGAAGAGCTAAAAGCCACTATTAGAGCAACCTGGGCTATCATAACACCTGAGCAGTGCCACAGACTGATCGACTCCATGCCACGCCGCATTGCTGCAGTAATACAGGCCAAAGGAGGCCCAACTAAATACTGAGTGCTGTACATGCTCATACTTTTCATGTTCATACTTTTCAGTTGGCCAACATTTCTATAAATCCTTTGTTTTTATTGGTCTTCAGTAATATTCTAATTTTCTGATATGATGAATTTGAGATTTTCATTTGTTGTCATTTGTAATCATCAAAATTAAACAAAATAAACATCTGAAATATATGAGTTTGTATGTAATGTATGAATATAATATACAAGTTTCACTTTTTAAATGGAATTACTGAAATCAATCTACTTTTTCATGATATTCTAATTTTATGACCAGCACCTGTACATGCCCCTGAGAGGGAACGCCTATTAAACGCGTAGGAGAGCGTGTATTCTCCTCGTGCACGCTCTGTTTAAAAGTTGCTGTTTGCATCAATCATACCAGCTTACTTTCCAAAATAAGATATGCAATTTTTAACCCTTTCCACGGAAAGTGAAATTGGGGGCCAAGCACTTAGGACGGCCTTACGTAAACATATCACCAGAATGATTGACAATTAGGAGGACCACTTATTTTGATGATCCACCCAGAAAAAGAACATCCTCCACTATACCTTTGAGATTTAAAAATTCTCCTGCTAATTGTGACACATTTTTACTTAACACAAAACACATTTTGGATTTTTCTATTGCCAATTATGTAGCTGTGTTTAAAAACCCACAAAGATCAATCAAAAATATTGAAAAGATATAACCTAATAGAAAATTGATCTGATGTTTTCGGTTCACCTTTCCAGCTGATCAGGTGGTCGAGACTCCCGCCATACCTATGTCGTTTCTCACCAATGAGTGGAAGTTAAACTCAGATACAGTCAGCTGAGCAGTTTGGCTGAGTTTAAAGTGAAGCATCATAATGCCATAGTTTTAATTAACTTTAAAGTGTAACTCACCCCATATAAAATGATAACTCCACCCCCAGACAAATGCCAGGACAGGTTGAACTTTACAGAGGTGTAGATGTGATTGAGGGGGATTCCTCATTCTGAATGTGTGGCTGTGGTGTTGAAAGCCTAAATCAGCAGGAACCATTTAACTAAAAGGTATTAGAAATACTTCAGCCACTCAGGGCAGTCCTGATACAGAGCTGAATATCTAAAGATGTGCAGAATCATCAAAAGAGCAAACATAGACCCAGTGAATCTGAAAAAGGAGGCATTAGAAGTCAGTTTACTTAAGTGGAACAGGAGACTAGATAAACTGTCAATAAATGCCCCCTTTAGGCATCACAACCACCATCGTTCTGCAAGGATTGAAATGAACACAAATAAAAGCAACTCAAATCAAATTCTGCATTATTTTTTTAACACCTCCATGATTGCTAGGGGACAAATGATGTTAAAGGTTAGGGGGGGGAAGTCTGATATTACTGCCACCTGAGAGCTGTACTGCAGGCAATTACTATAGATGGCTATTGCTGGTGAAGATTCTCAGTCATTCAGGTCATAGTCATTCTAAAAAAGTAAAAAAATAAAATAAACAAACCACTGGACTTCCAAGTTTGAAGATGTTTCGCTTCCCTTCCAGGAACCTTTTTTAATTCAAAATGTCTGGATTAGCATTGAATTCCAATCCTTATAATAGCCTGACAAATGTATATTGCTATTGGAAGCCTTCTGAGTATTTTCTCTATTCATTTCTAAGAAGCCATGTTTATCGGCAGTCACTCCTGTTGCCTGCTGCTCTGTGGTTAATCGGGGTATCTCCAAGTATCAGAAAATACTCGCTGAATCAATATTAGGAAGACGGGAGGAGCATTATAGTAACATTCAACTTCCCCGGCTGACAATAGCAAGCTTGTATAATAGCAGACAGGTGCCAGATGGTTTCCAGTCAGGCATGCTGGTTGTTTTCACTTCCACTTCTTTTAAACGTTGGGAATCTATAAACTTTGTGTGTAAGTTGGCAGCACGGATAGGAGTTATAGCAACACTTCTCCTGCTTCATAAATCAGCCTGCCTTCAAGAAGGTTCCCAGGTTTTATTATCTTCAGGTTCCTCTAGCTTAGCCCTAATACTGAGCAGGTTATATATATATATATATATATATATATATATATATATATATATATATATATATATATAGTGAGGAAAATAAGTATTTAAACACCCTGCTGTTTTGCAAGTTCTCCCTTTAGAAAGCTGCATGTCCACAGTGAGAGACATAATCAAAAACCCACAAGTCACAATGTATGATTTTTTTTTTACTAGTCATTTTATGATACAGCTGCAAATAAGTATTTGAACATCTGAGAAAATCAATGTTAATATTTGGTACAGCCTTTGTTTGCAATTCCAGAGGTCAAACGTTTCCTGTAGTTTTTCACCAGGTTTGCACACTCTTCAGGAGGGATTTTGGCCCACTCCTCCACACAGATCTTCTCTAGATCAGTCAGGTTTCTGGGCTGTTGCTGAGAAACATTGAGTTTGAGCTCCCTCCAAAGATTCTCTATTGGGTTTAGGTTTGGAGACTGGCTAGGTTACTTCCTCCAGAGTTAGCTATTCTTGCTGTGTGCTTCGGGTCATTGTCATGTCGGAAGACCCAGCCTCGACCCATCTTCAATGCTCTAACTGGGGAAAGAAGTTTGTTACACAAAATCTCACAATACATGGCCCCAGACATCCTCTCCTTAATACAGTGCAGTTGCTCTGTCCCATGTGCAGAAAACAACCATCCTTCACAGTAGGGATGGTGTTCTTAGGATGGTCCTCATCATTCTTCTTCCTCCAAACACGGTTAGTGGAATTACTTCATGACTTTCACCCATGACTCCTCTGGATCATCCAAATGGTCATTGGCAAACTTAAAAAGGTCTTGACATGTGCTGCTTTAAGCAGGGGAAACTTCCCTGTATGATTTCAAATGATGACGTCTTAGCGTATATCCAACAGTAACCTTGGAAACACTGGTCCCAGCTCTTTTCAGGTCATTGACCAGCTCCTCCGTGTAGTTCTGGGTTAAATTCCCACCTTTCTTAGGATCACTGAGACCCAACAAGGTTAGATCTCGCATGGAGCCCTAGTCCATGTTTAGCTTCTTCCGTTTTCTAATGATTGCTTCAAGAGTGGACCTTTTTTCACCAAGCTGCTTTTATCCATTTCCAGCCTTGTGGAGTTCTACAATTTTGTCTCTAGTGTCTTTGGACAGCTCTTTGGTGTCGGCCATGGTAGTAGTTGGATTCTTACCGATTGTATAGAGTGGACAGGTGTCTTTATGCAGCAACAACCTCAAACAATAATGTAGGATAATAAATGGAGTGAAGGTGGACATTTTGAAGTCTAACCGGTCTTTGAGGGTCAGAATTTTAGCTGATAGACAGGTGTTCAAATACTTATTTGCAACTGTGTCATAAAAATAAATTGTTAAATAATGTTACATTGTGATATCTGGATTATTTTTAGATTACATCTCTCACAGTGGACATGCACCTACAATGACAATTTTATATTCTACATGATTTCTAAGTGGGAGAATGTGCAAAATAGCCAGGTGTTTATATACGCATTTTCCTCGCTGTATATAAACGTATGTGTGTGTGCGCATATATATATATATATATATATATATATATATATATATATATATATATATATATATATATATATATATATATATATATAGGCTGCTGTTGGTCTGTGTTGCAACATGCAAAACTGAAACCACTCTCTTTTTCCTTCTTCTTTTTTTTCTTCTCCTGTTTTTTTTTCATACTCTTACAAAACCTGCTCAAAAGTGACTGCGGCCTCATGCTAGCTGAAGAAATGTGGGCGAAGTGAAACTCTGTAAACATTTATGTCGGGTTGCTTAAAATAAACCAGACTGTGCAGCACGGTTGGGCTGGAGCCTGTTCTGAAACTGGAAGGTTAGCCCAGCGATGGAACAACACCTACAGAGTTTTACCCGATACAGAGGTCGACCTTAAACATGAATATTCCCCACAACACTTAAAGCAAAACAAACACACACACACAAAAAAAACTGCTACAGTTAAACATGTTTAGCCAAAATTGTCTGCAGGTGCATCATAATAGACTAGAAAGTTAAACTTTTATATTCTGATTAACAACCAAACATTTGGAAGCTCAGAAAATCTGAATATTACATGAGACTGATAATGATATTTGTTGCCATTGCAGATCTTATAGGATATGTGATCAGAAAGTTGAGTGGAAGGAAAACGTTTATTAGAAAAGTGTAGAGAAGCAGCAGCAGCTTTTTATTGGTCGAATATATCATATAATATATACTTAAGATACTCCACTCTGTGCAGTGATTCTGTCTAATATGAAAGTTCCCCTTTTTGACTCAAACTCTGAGATAAACAATCGTTTCAGTGATTTAATAATCAGTTTGTGAAGTGGTTGTTTAATCACAGACCATTTGGGACTATTCACACACAAATGAGTGACACTGGAAAGATTTTTGCAGATTTCGTGCATTTTGACTCAAAGTTTCACTTCAGCAGAGAAACTTCTCCCTTTGTGTCAGTTTTAGTTTCTGTGCTGCTTTGGGTCCTGGCAGTGAGTGTTCAGAAGCACCTAAAGGGGAAAGAGTCTTTGTCCCACTTTGCCACGGCTGCTGTCGGGGTGTGTCCCACGTAAATAGATTCAAACACGACATTTCACACGAAACTCAAATTGACAATAAACTTCTAAGGTCACTAAAGCAAAAGGAGATGTGATTTCTGTGAAAGTTTCTATAGGAATCTCTTTGTTTTATTGTTTGGGGGAATAATGAAAAGCAAAAATGTATTTATATATAAAGGAAGTGTTTGCTTATGCTCCCGCAGGGATCTGGAGTGGAGCGGGTGATGAGGGATCTACGCATTTTCCGAATCTTTGAAGGCACCAACGACATCCTGAGGCTCTTTGTGGCACTCAATGGCTTCCAGGTACCGTAAGAGCTTTCAGCTATGAATTCAGTAGCATTTGTTGCGGTTGTGAGAAACCGTGTCTGATAAAGCTCGAAAACACAGTGGAGGAAGTTAGGTTTTTTTTTTCTTTTTTTCTTTTACTCTCTGCATTTCATTTTTGCTTACATTTGGAAACCGTTCTTCCTCATTTTCTTCTCTGGGCCTTGCAGCTTGGTTTTAAAATCTGAAGTCTGCGCAGGTCTGCTGCTCAGGAGGAACTGTCATGTTGACAGGACAGCCGTCAGTCGTGTTCCCCTATGAATGCAAAAAAAGTGCAACGATAAAGCAATGAAACTTCCCAACAAACACTTACCTGTGTCTGTTGCTTGTCTTTGCGTTTTTGCAGAACGCAGGAAACCACCTGAAGAGCTTACAGAAGGCGCTGAAGAACCCCTTCGGAAATGCTGGGCTGCTGACGGCAGAGATCACAAAGAGAGCCAAAAGGTTGCTCTACATTTTCTCTCTAAAGCATCTACCAGGAACAAACACAAACTGCTGATGATGGGTGGGAGATATGGAGGCTCCAGTTCCATACAAAGCGCTGCAAGAAGTGTATCTTTTTGCTGTCATTTCCCTTCTTTTACAGCTTATGTTTGTTTTATCTGCCATCTAACACCACAGCGCGTGGGTTTAAGAACAACTTCCTTATTTATAAAGCTGCCTGGCAGAAGATAGTTTGTTCATTGCTGATAGCAGAGAACCTGCATCCAGATGTATCTCTTCTTCTGTGCTATAAGTCTATATTTCATACTTGAAGGGATTAATGGAGTCAGATGTTGGATTAGCATTGGAAGAGTTGATTTATTCCTTTTCTTCTGTTTGCAGAAAGGCAGGTTTGAGCACAGGTTTGAGTCTGCAGGGAAGCATCCATCCTGACCTGGCACAAAGCGGCGATCTGGTAGGTTTGGGATTCTTATTTTTTAACTGACTGTGTTAATCATTATTATTATTCCCCCACTAAATGGAAAAAGGAAGAATTTATTATTACCTAGAGACTATTAATAACAGGAGGTGAAATGCAGCTCCAGACGAGCCGAGCGTCTGGTGATGTCACGAGCTTCTCTTCCGTTTCCCCATATATTCCATATATTCCCGTTCCCCCATATATATTCCTGTGTTTTTCTCAATAACATACTTGATGAGGACACAAGTCCACACTCGCGTTCTTTTGAGTCGGCCAATAAGCAGGCAAGGAATAGATACCGAAACTACTGTTCTGGGTGCTAAGAACATTGTTAAGGTGGTTCAGCAGCAGTACCGTCATCATTAATATCATATTTGTAGTCTCCACACTGCAGAGATATTAGAATCTCTCCTTAAATGTCTGCAAAACCAATTTGCACAGGGAGAAATGAAAGCTTTGAATAAACCAAACATTACCCGCCACATATCTGACTCGATAACCATTTAATGTCATTAATTTCAGATGGAACTAATCACATACTTGGATTATATTAAACTGTACTTAAAATATTCACCTCTGTCCCACGCCATTTACCTTTTTCCGCTGAGCACGCAGCAGCCAGCTTGCTTGGACTCGCAATAAATCTCAGGATACCTAATAATACATAGAATACTCCGACCCATCCTTCAAAACGGACCAAAAGGAGCCTGCATTTGTTGGCTGCTTGATGATGATTCTTCCAATCGAAGTCGAACTCAGTATACATCTCCCTTCCTTCTTTACCCGTGTGTGAACGCTAGCCTGCCTCCCACTGGCATGGCAGATATATTACACCTATTGTAGCTTGGGCTTCAGGTTTCATCTTTACACTTAGGGTTTTTTCCGTGTGGATTCATGAGGATGTAGCCTCGGCAGTGTTCCACAAAAGCTCAAGTGGTTACAGTAAAAATAATCACTGTGTTCTCAGTTGGTTGAGTTAACCAATTTCTGACTGAACTGAATACATGATTTCATCTCTTTCCTGTTTTGAAGGGAAGTGGTCATTTAAAAAAAAAACTTTGGCTTAATAGTTTCCTCAACTAAACAGGAGGTTGAATTCTTTCTTATTACACGTTTCTTGATACCAGTCTCCTCGAAATAAACAGATGTTGGGCTGTTTTCATTTCTAATCCTGTTTTAGAGCCTCAGCCATCTAATGCAGTGTTGTGTGGCACGTGGCCTCGTCCTCTAAGCGTGTTTTTTATTTTTTGCCTGCCTTCCAGACGGTGAAAGCCATCGAGCAGTTTGGAGCCGTCATCGAGGAGCTGTTGGTCAAACACGGCAAGAAGATCATCGGTGAGTGTTGGGGTTTGGCTCGTAGATCTGATTGGTTGTGGTTCGTCATCTACAGTAAACTTTAATCTCTTTTTCAGACGAGCAGTTTGTGTTGAAGCGGGTTGCTGACTGCGCCATCGACCTCTACGCCATGGTGGTCGTCCTCTCCAGGTCTGCAAACCTCGCCTTCTCTCTGCAGTTGACACAGTTTCACTTATTTTTTCCTCCCACTGAGAAGCTCTCACCTCCTCCTTTGCTCTGATTATAAACCTCCATCAACTCTGAACAGATTTCTTGTTTTGTTCTGGGTTTGTTCGTCCCACTCTCTGCAGGGCTTCTCGCTCTCTGAGTCAGAGCCATCCCTCAGCTCAGCATGAGAAGATGCTGTGTGACACCTGGTGTATGGAAGTAAGGCCCTCTACACCACCGAGGTTTAGTTTATGGGTCCAATTTGGATCAAATACAGTTAAATGAGAGGAATATTAAAGTGATTCTGGTTTAGTTTGTTTCCATGGTTTTATTAGTCACTGTGTTTGGGTTTAATCAATATTATTTTAATCCACGTTTTAGATTTTTTTTCCTGTTTTTTTTTTCTAGCTAGGATTGTTAAAGTGAGCTACCAGTGCGGGTCCTTGGGCAAGACCCTTCATGCTAAAGGACAGAACACACCCAATCTGATTTCGCGTCCAATCCGACAGAAAATCACGTCAAACGAAGTCATGGCGTTTAGCACTCGTTGAAAAACAGGAAATCTGTTATTCGCACAGGGAAAGAGTCAGTTTTGCCGTTGCACATTGTGTAAAAACAATAAAGGAAACATTAAAAAGAATACTTTACCCATGTCAGGAGCTCAGGAGGACAGAAAACTGATATAGAGATCCACTTTGAGCCTCGCAGAAACAATGAAGGACACAAAGCGCAGTTTATCAATCTCCTCGGAAAAATAAATTCAGTAAGAAAAAAAAACAGATATAGTAAAATAGCGGTCCTCTTTAAGCCTCACAGAAAACAAAATAACGAGGCAGACAGATCAGCTAAGAACGGCGTATCTCACCTCTTTATGAAAAAAAGAAAAGCTTCTATAACTTCCCAGATCTCTCTGAGAATCACTTCCATTTCAAACCATTCCACATTGTTTATTGCTGTTTTTCTTTATGTTTTCACTTTAGGCATACGAACATTCTCCATCAGTTCTGTGTGGAGATTCTGCACAGACTTGTTAAGTTGGGCTTAACTTCATATTCTGTCCAAGTCAAACATGGGAAATTGATTTTGTGTACAGCACAGAGACAGAAGTGAAGGAAAAAAGGTCTGCTCACCCTCCCTAGTCGGAGCCTCTCTATATGCAGTCAGTGTAAATAAGTTTTATGCAACTGGTGGGTTCTGGCCTTAATGCCTACTTTGTAAGTCGCTTTGGATAAAATTGTTTGCCAAATGCATAAACATAAATGAGCTTTAGTTTAAGCTTTGTGCTTAAGTGTTCATCTTGTGGTTCTTCTAGGCTGCTTTGGTTTCTTATGACCTGTTTCCGTCAGTCACGTTAAACTTAACTTGAACGAAACCACTTACTAGATTTAAAGTGTATCCGAAGGATTAAAAGATTAAAAAACAATAAAACAACATATCTTAAAGCAACGGCTGGAATTCTTAAAGACAAACAAGTTTAACAATTTAAATACAGGTTTAGCTTCTGTCTCTGTTTTTGTCCCCTTTGCCAGGCAGTTGATATGTTGGCTAATGCTAACCAAACCAGTTTAGACTTAAGGGTCGATCTCCATGTGGCTTCTTAGCCTCTTTGCTTCTTCTTCTTCGTGCAAAAGGTTGAGGTCTTCATAAAGATCAATGTTATCAGTTTGAATGTGGGTTTTCCTGTTGGAACATCCAGTTAGGATTCAATTCCAACCTTCTGGTTGGTTTAAGAGGAAGATAGAAAAACCTCCTAAAGAATTCCTTTCTGAAGAAGCACTCAGAGGCTACGTTCACACTGCAGCCCATATGCGACTTGCATCTGATCTTTTCATGACATTCTCAACAACATAGATCAGATTTTTTCCAATGTGACCCATTCCGCTTGGCTATGTGGTCCTGAATCCGATACAGATCTGATCTTTTCCAATGCGACCTGCGTCTGAACAGCCAGGTCGCATTCATCCGACCGGAACATCATTAATACTCAACAAAGGTCACTATTCTGGGTCTTGCTACGCAGAAGCGGGAAGAAAAACAACCATGGCAATTGATAATGCGGATGGCAGCCTTTTTTTAATTTTTTTAGCCACCTTTAAAAGAGTTTTTAGATGCGCTCCAGCAATGCTATTCATGTTTACCTCTGTAAACACACAGCACGCTCGCTTGTGATGTCATTGCGTCCTATACTGTGCATGTGGGATACTTGTGTTGCATTAATGCAGTGCACACAGGACGTACAATTCGCATTTATTTGGAGATGTGAACGGCAATGCAAAAAAAAAATAAAAATCTAATTTAACAATAACTCAGCATTGAGCATTAAGGCCTGCAGGGTGAATGTAGCCTAAAGGCTGGTTTATGCTCAGAAACTAGGTCGTCTGGGTGGGTGTCACAGTTAACGCAGATTTGCCTCCGCCCCTTCCGCAGACACTCTGCTGCATCTCTCCAAAACTGTAGGTGACTGCAGACAGGAGGCCTCTGATTGGTCAAATCTACATCCGCTCTACTCTATGCATGTTTCCTGTTTGGTACCTTACTGGCTTGTGTTGTTTGTATAACCGCCATTGTAGGAAACGTCTTGTGAAGATGGACCGGCTAGAAGAGCGAGGTGTACGAGAACGCTGGGACCCTTTTTCCACCTGGATCCCCGCTCTTTTTCGCCCTCATGTCCCTCCATTGTCACACAAACTTACCCCCACTTCCTCACCGCCTCGGCCGTATCTAAGACCCCAGCTAGTTCGTCATTGTTCCTCTTGCGTTGTGGCGTGGAATAATATATCGCCGACCATGCTTCAAAATTGAGCATAAATGAAAGATATCTGCATCAAGCTCACTGCGACACACTGCTGCGGGAGGATAACCAGCCTTTAGAGGCGTCTGTCGAGGCTTCATGTTAAACAGGATTCACCAAACTGTTTTAAACGTGCTGTTTTCAGACTGTTGAAACTTGAACCCAGCAGGACAATGATTCTGAGAAAGACAGCCCATTTATTTTTCTTTTAGTTATTACATCTTTTACAAATGCTTACAGTTGCTTTTATCCCAAAACCCCTTTTGAGAAATATGAAATTGTATAGAAAATTTATTTTTATTGGTAATTATATTAAATATTGCTTCAAAAATGGATACAAATATAGTTTGATGCTGGTTAATTTAGAGTAAAAAAGTCATAAGCACCCCTGGCTCTGTGCTCTTCCTTTGATGTGGAATCCTAATCAGTAAATGTGGTGATCTCCCCTCTTCCTCCTCCAGGCTCATGACAGGGTAATGCGGGACATAAAGCTCCTGCGCTCCGGTGAGTCCAAACGGCTCTTCAACAACATGAGGTCCATCTCTGCTGCGGTGGTGGAGAACGGAGGCGTGGTGTCTCCTCATCCGCTGGGTTTCTAGATCACCACCCACACCGTTTTGGTTTTCTTTTCTGTATTTAACCAGGGTTTTATTTCCCACACTTTTGGATCTAAATCAGAGCATGACTGCCGAGTCCAGCCAGTTTCCAACCAATTTGAATAAAACCATGTCTGCTCAGTCACATCAGTGCCCTTTCTTTAAATATGTACAACTAAGCTGTGGAGCATTGTAGCATTAGCTACAGCTTTCTGAATTCGAGCGTATACCTCAAAATAGAAAGTGTTTTTGTGGTTAAAGATATCTTCAGTCCTCATGCTTGTGTCTAAAGCAGCAGATAGTTGAATACGTGCAGGGAGATTGTATATAGACCAGCAGCTTTGTACCTTCATGACTGTAGCTGACTGACCAGTAATTCACTGCTGAAAATGTGAATATAAGCAGTTCCTGTTGCTTTACACAACATAATCAATGCAACTCAGAAAATTACTGTTAATAGGGAGGTTATCTAAAAAAAAAAGGCAGTTCAGTCTGTGCACTAAGGCTTTTGAAGGGCATATTTTAACTTTTTGTTTCTATTTTTTATTTGTACACTTGCCTAATTTGTGTTGAAATGTATTTAACAATGTGCTTTGTATGTACTTGGATGCCTTTCTGCACGTTCAGCTCTTATAAACACAAATGTAAGATTAAAACCTTTGCCTTAGACACGTTTTTTCATCGATTCTGGTTGACAAATCTGCTGTGCTGTGACTTGACTCAAAACTGATCAATGCAACAGTCAATTCTTAAGGGCATATACAAATGATGGGGGGCTTTAACTGTAAATGTAGAAAGTGTAATGTCATCTGCATATGTAGTTCTATGGTACAACTGTATACTTCCCCCTCTGATCAGCCCTCTGGGTTCATTCGTGTAATTACACGTTAATACTTGAATTAACAACAACAGATATGATCCCACTGGTTTTAAAGGTTGCTTGATTAAAAATGTTGGATCTTTAAATGTTTTTTCCTTCAGCAGATCCCACTGTAGATCTCAGTGTATTTGTAACGCATTAAGTCTTTCATTAAACATACTTCTGAGCTTTTGACTTTAATATTGTCTCTTTTCTTGAGAACTCATTAGGCTTAAACTACTTTCTTCTCTTAGCTTTGCAAATACGTTTCCTATTAGCAAGAGCAAAAAAAAAAAAAAAAAAAAGCACCCATCTCTTGGTTTCATTTCTGCTATGAGCCTCTTCTAAGGAAGGCTTTGGAGGAATGCCAGTAAGAGCTTCACCAGCAGTGTGTACACAGGTTGTGCTTTGAAACCAAACACGCCCTTGCTACTGTATGTGTGAGACTCGGATCGGAGGAAAGTGCCACATAAGGCATGCGCTGTGAAATGAGGCAGAATTTCCCCTGTCGTGCTTCCATCTCACTGACTCAACTGTCGAGTTAAGACAACAGCTATGCAGCGTCTAATGCGGTAAACCCCAGAAAAATATAAAGGAAATTTGAAGCAAAAGTCAGCATTGTTTGGACAGTTGTTTTAGATCCTGGATAGCTGCACTTAAACAAGGGAACTTTCCTCTTTACAGTCTGTGCAAAGGCTCTTTTAGTTCCTGTTTCATTTGAAATTAAAGATGAACAAATTGAGCACACAACAGAAATAAAAAAAAAAAAATCTATAATTTATACACATCTGAAAATGCGACTCTATTAATGGTGCTGTCACTACTAAAGCTAAAACGGTACTTAAAACTTGTTTAGTGGCCTTTGTAACAGTGTACTGTGAATAGTATATTTAGCTCTGATTGTAAAAAGAGAAATTATTTAAACCTTATATAAATGTAATGAAAGCTTTAAAACATTGGGTTTTTAAGACATGATTGTTTTCAAATACTGCCTTCTATTTGTCAAGCTAACCTACTTTATCATAACAGCCAAACCGTCAAGTGTTGGGAGGTGTGATAATCAGCAATGTGGTATCACAATAAATCATATGAAATGTAGGTTATCATGTCACCATTAAGATTTTAGTGATAACATGAATTCAAATGTTGGCTAATATAATTTAGAAAGTAATTCTGAAGTCGCATAATATCAATTTCTAAAGTTAAACCGATTATTCTTTTTCAGATTTAAATGTTTCCTGCTTTTAAACTGGATTTTGGAAAAGTGGTCAAACCTTCCCTTTATTGTTCTCCAATAATGGGATGAAGGATACAGTTGAAATATAAGCAAATATTTCTAGGTAAACAGTTAACTAAGAAATGTTTGCACTTTTGTTAAGAGGTTAAATTTCTTTGACTTCTGTATTTTGACGTCTATCAGAACGCAGCCAGTAAAGCAAACTTGGATTTAAAAAACGGATCAAAGCTTTACATATTAAATGACATTTTACTTTTTTTTACTTTTTTTTTTATCTTGGGCTGCTCATTGGTGCAGTGGGTGGCACTGCTGCCTTGCAACAACAAGGTTTCAGGTTCCATTCTTGGCTCAGGATCTTTCTCAATGGAGGTTGAATATTCCCTTAGCATGTGTGGGTTCTCTCCGGGTACTCCGACTTCCTCCCACAGTCCAAAAACATAACTGTTAAGTTAACTGGATTCTCTAAATTCTCCTTAGGTATGAGAGTGAGCTTGAATGGCTGTTTGTCTCTGTGTTACCCTACGATGGACTGGCGACCGGTGCAGGCTGTACCCCGCCTCTCGTCCGTAGACCGCTGTAGATAGGCACCAGCACCCCTCGCAACCCCAGCAGGGATAAAGCATGACAGAGAGAAAAAAATGTAATCTTGCTGCTTCACTAACTACTAAACTAGTGGTGTCAAGTGTTTTGAAGGGTAAAAGTAACATGGTTGTGTTTGACGACTTTATTCAAAAGATATACAATTGAATTTTTTTTTAATAATACAGCAGAATTGCCAATGCAATTTCCTGCTTTTTGATCCAAATCAGTTTGCCATGTTAGCCAAACTGAGCTAATGAAGCTAATACACGGATTACTAATAATAATGATTGAACTTCATTGATCTCACACTGGAGAAATTAGCCTCTGCATGTAACCCATCCCCTCTGCATTTAACAATGTGTGCCCTGGCAGCAGTGTGGGGTTAAGAGTCTTTCTCAGGGACCCAGAGAGGAGGGTGTTTGGATCAAACAACCTTGTAACCTTCTCAGAACACAAGCGCGCTGCTCTAACCACTAGACCAACACTCCCCCCAATGAGATAATACATTGATTTAATCTATTCAAATGTGACCTGGTTTAGCCACCTATTGCAGAAGCAACAGCCATCAGGTACCTGAGATCTTTTATCTGTACCGTGAAATATATGCCCACTTTTAATGCAAATATTTTAATTCAACAAATTTCCAAGGCAGCACCTAAGCCATTTTAACCATTTAGAATTAGTCTTGAGGTTGTGATTTGAATTTTTTAACTGCTTTACCCAAAGTTCATTGAATTTAATCTCCTGCTAGTGATCAAGAGTTACAGTTCCTTCATTAAAACAAGTTATCCAGGTCCTAAAGAAGGGAGGTTAGATATGACGTTCTTTTACCACGAGGCAAATTAGTTTTATGCCTGATTGAACTTTATTGGTCTCCCATTGGAGAAATTTACCTCTGCATTTAACCCATCACCTTGGGGAGCAGTGGGCTGCCATCGTGGGGCGCCCGGGGAGAAATCAGGGGTTAAGGATCTTGCTCAGAGACCCAGAGTGGCAGTCTGTGGGAGTGGGGCTCGATCTCAGAACCTCAGGATACTCTATGCCCTAATCACCAAGCCGCCACTCCCCTGATATAACCACAAACATGCCTTCCAATATTTTTCTCCTTCTATTCCATTTCAAAGTATTTTTTTGTTTGTTTTTGTAAACGGGCCAAAGCAGAAGATTTGATCTTGGAACTCCTAGCTCAGAATGGCTTCAGAATCCCGGTAGCCTACTTCGTGTTGTCAGATGGGTCCTATTTCAGGGAATTTTGAGTCTCCAGCTGGGTGTGGTTTGTGAATTTTCACCCTTTGCATTTTGTATTCACTCTGTCAGATTTCTAAATACGTTTGATCATCTTCAACATTTGGTGTGAGAAAAGTCTTTTTTAAGGCACTTTGTTTTTATGACTATGCAGGTCACAACAAGGCAAAGGGAATAAATTAGACTAAAAATGTAATGTTTTAAATATATATATATATATATATATATTTTATTTTTCTGGCTTTCACAATTAAAAACAGTTGAGAAAGTTCACATTCTGAGATGTAATTTAGCTTATTGCTTAAATACTTCATAAAAAGGGGATATGCTAGTTTTAAATAAACAAGTTGCAGATAAACAAGCAGAAAGAGGACCATCTGTTTTTCACCACACTTAAAAAAGGGATGTTATAAAGTCTAGCTTCCTTTTTTTCCCCCAAGGCTAGACATTGAAAAAAAAAACACTATAAACAGTGGCCTAAATTAGCCTTTTATCATTAAATACATGCAATGGAAATTTCCCCCTCAAACGAAGGAACCTAATAGTGAATATGCGGCTGTATACATTTATATCATGTTTTCCTCTCTCATAAAAATGCACTTGGTTCCTAATTTTTGGCCATTTTTTCCTCTAACATTGTATAAAATACAGGGGAATAAAGAAATACTTAATTAAAAAAATGTTTTAGATCTCGTTATGTCTATACAAATAACTTAAAGTACTTTTTACACAAAGATAGTCTTGTTTTCATTACAAACAACCATAATTTCCTCTCCTGGGATATAAAATGTCTTCAGATGACCATAACTGTCGTCCCTTCTTCTGATTTCAGTGGAAGGAATATAAATGGACCAGAATCTTTTGGTTAAACTCTCAACAGCATGAATGAAACAATCCCCAGTTGGCTCCATGCCCAAATGTATCCTCCATAGCAATCAGCATAGTCCCAAAAGACGCAGGAGGTCAAATTCAGAGGGACTGTAACCTGATTAGTTACCATGATGTCCAAGGAGTTCATCAATCTGAGAACTTAGAGGAAGCACCAGACGAAAGGGAAATAATAAACCAGTGCGTTCTGTTGGTTTTTTAATAGCTGCACTTCCTGGTTAAAATGTTCTGATGAAAGCATTCCTTAAAGCGACATCTTTAAGAGCTTATCCTCATCCGTTTTTTCGCTGTATTTCCTTGGCATTAACATGACTCATGTGAGAGACTGGAGCCTGGGAGCGGTCCACTCTCCTCATCTCGGTCTTCTTGTGGGACTTCCGATGAGATGATGGTCTGCACAGTTAGTGTCCTCTCCCTGAAGGAGAAAACAGGAATAAAAGCAGGAAAATCAGGATGTGCGGTCAATTGTCTTTAACTTTCTGTGGAACATAAAGGCAGGAGTTACAACAATGGCTTTTTTTAGATGCTCTTATTGTATGGATCATTAGTGTTCTTAAGAATACAGCAGCTAATCTTTGGAGCAGCTGCAGACTGAGCCAACGTGCCTCCCTCAGCATTGTCACCATTTGCTAATTAGTGTGGCCTAAAGGTTGCATGATGTGTGAAGCTTTATTTAGACAGATACTAGAGGTGTTAGTCCTCATACTTAATGGGAATTTAACAGTTGGACCCAACTGCACCAAAATTAATATTATTTTTTTTATTCTATTTCAAAAAGTTAAGACTTGATATATGTTTAGGCTGATGGATAAGATTTTTCAAAGGGTTAATAGTTGCGACCATGTTTAAAAAAAAAAAACTGTAATTAATTCTCACCTCATCTTCCAAAGGGCCCCCAGTTTACATGGGCCCCTATTGATTGCAGTAGAATTATATTTTAGCTCCAATATAAGGTGCAATTGTTCTGCAAGCATAAATGTGGGCAGTGGGAGTTTTCAGTGTTTTTCTGGGTTGGGACTATGACAATCTAAAGGGTGTGTCTCTATCTGAAATGACTGTAAGAGAGATTAATACTTTCAATATAAACACTTTTAAAGGATTAAAAATATCTGTGTCTCTAAAACATAGCCGGGCTGTTCAAAAATGAAATCTGAAAAGCTTCAGAAACTCCTCTGCTAATAATCATAACTGAAATGATGTTTTCAGAAACAAAAAGCATTATTTCAAGCTCTAAATAAAATAAAATAAAATAAAAACTTTGTTTTTATGACAGTGTGGGGACTTTAATCCGTTTATACAGTCATGTCATGGGGACCTATGTCCTTATGGGGACCAAAATCGTGGTAAAGTTGTTTTCTTTGAGTCAGGGTTAGGTTTAGGACTAAGACGTTTAGGGTTAGGTATATGTTGGTAATAGTTAGAGGTTAGACACTCTCTCAATGATGACTAGGGCAGTTGGTTAGAGGATCAAAGGCATTGCACCGATCAGCGCACGTTTGTTGGTATCTCTCAGATCCATAGTCAGACCAGTATACATATTATAAAAGTGAAGTAATTGCGGATCAGATAAGGGTATAAGGGTTACGTTTTCGGATTATAGAATTAAAATTAAGAGTATTTTGGTTTAATTCAACCAAGTAGTGATTATTGATTAAGGTCTGTTGAGTTTTTTTAATTTTAAATGATTATGATTAGACATGAGTTCTACTGACATTAGGCTGGGTGACTAGCTGTCCTGGTAAGGTGATAAAAGGATAAATTAAGAGATTTGAAGGAATAAGAGTCAGGGATTAAGTCAGCTGTCTTTAAGATCGGTAGTAATTTGTGATGGTAAGGTAATCAAGTTAATAGTTAGGCCATATAAAATTAATGCAAGTCAATAAAAAGTCCCCATAAATCACCAAAATAAGAAGTGTCAGTGGATGATTGAGGGAGGAGTTGCTCTTTAATTTTAGATCTCAGATTGTTGCAGGGAGGAGTACGTAACAGGACCTTATCTAATCGGGAGCAGAAATTCTTCTATACATTGTAAGCTTTGAGGCTAAAAGGAGAGGAACCATTCAGCGTGCTATCAGCTTTAAATTAAAAAGCCTCTCGATGATTAAAATGCAGAACCTCCAATTTAAAGACCACCAAAAGGGGGGTAGATGCAATGATTTGCAAAAATACGAAAGTCCTGAATTGGCAAAGAGATGTGTTGAGATCAGTCACCTCTTCTGTCCTGCTGAAGCAATAAAAGGTGACTGGATGAGCTTTGTCAAAGTCAGCCAGAACGAGTTAGTAAAGGAAGCATATACGGTATGCAGAGGATGCCTCAGCAGCATTACTGTTGGGTTTGCATTAAGTTAGATTCTATTTTATGTTCTATATGGGGCCAAATCCAAACACGTCTATCTAAGGTCTCAATTTTGCAAGAAAGAACTATTTAACTTTTGAAGAATTTAAAAATCAATCAATCAATCAATCAATTATATATATTGCCTTTTAATCTAAATCATATTTAAGGAAAGCAAACCGGTTTCATGGAGTCCTTTACTTTGCAGCAATTCCTTATCCTGTGAATGCATGTGGCGACAGTGGAAAGGAAAGACTTGTTTCTAACAAAAGGTTAACTCAAGCTAAGTTCTAGCAAACATCTGTCATTATTAACCGTCCATCTGAGGTAAAATCGGAGACATGCAAAAACAAATTTGAACTGGTCTAGGAAAACTTTCTATGTTGTGGAAAAACTACACACAGAAAAAGCAGCAGTGGCTGTTTGGTGGCTTTATCTAGAAATGTACAGCTTAAGCCAGTACTATTGTGTTTACATCACAGTGAATGGTAGGTCAACCAAAACTAAACTGCACTGTTATTAATAGTTCCTTACACAGCAAGCCTGTGTCATAAACCCATAAATATCAGCCCCCCTTATCACCTAGCTTTTAAAACTTAAACTGGATCAAGCAGTTTCCATTTAAAATGATTAAACTGGTCAACTGCATCAGTTTAAGTCTAATTCAAACAGCAACAAACAAAACAGCATTTCTTAGTTGAAGTTCAGCAATCTACCCTTTTTTTTGAGACTTTACGGCAGCCAATGAGCAGATACCCTGACCAGCCCAGACCATCTGCAAACACTGCATCAGGCCAAGAAGCCCACAAACCCCCACCTGTTTAATAACCGAGGAGCGTGACGGCTGACTTCCTAGAAAATACACAGAAAGGAAAAGTGCATCCAGGTTCAAGCTTTTGAGTTTTGTCAGACAGACCAAAGATTCAATTCATTTCAGTTTATTATATAGCGCCAATTCACAACACGTCGCCTCAAGGCACTTTACAGCTCACCAGATCACACAGTCAGATTGATTCAAAGTTTTCTATCTAAGGAAAACCAGTTGATTGCATCGACTCTTTGACTTGGATGCAATCCCTCACACTAAGCATGCTTGTAGCGACAGTGGAGAGGAAAAACTCCCTTTTAACAGGAAGAAACCTCAGCAGAACCAGGCTCAGTGTGAGCGGCCATCTGCCGAGGCCGACTGGGGTTCAAGGAGACAGAAGCAGAGATACAAAAAGCAGCTGTAAAAGGCGGCCCATCCAGGAAACACACAACAGGGCAGGCGAGCTCTGAGCCAGCTTCCATGGAAATGCGGCAAGATCAGGATTTGGGGAAGCAGAGCCCATCAAGAGAGCTAAGGTACATTTTTTCACTAATATCCTTCCTCAAACCACTAATAGGAAAAAGAACAAACAAGTGGACATTTTCCAACCATTGTTTGTTAAAAAGAAATCCCAAGTGACACAAAAAACAAAAAAACAAAACAAGCCCAAAAAAAAAACTTAAAAAAAACTCCAACACCGGAAGTTACAGAGACTTGCAGCTGAATTCAAACTTTAACCACCAACAGATAACGCCTCAGCTTCCAGTCAGAGAAAACGGTTTCCTCACATCCCAAAGCGACAACTTGCAGAACAGAGAACTTATGCAACATGGGTTTTAAACGTGTTTAACTGGAAATGGTTTGCAAACTATTGCATGGCCTTTTATCCCCCCAGACTAAACTAAAAATCCTTTCATAATTTAACAGCAATTTAAAATAGTAATGGAAAATAAAAAACATAACTTTCTTTACTCATATTTAACTATTAATAATAATAATAATAATAATAATAATAATAATTATAACTTCCCTTCAATGTCTGCACATGTTTACTGACTGTAAAAAAAATCACATATTCAATGAATTAGTAATTATTGTTTTTTATTATAAATTCAGTTAAAAAAATAAGTTTTAGTTGAAAAAATAATTGCGTTCAGGACATACCTTCCTCCGGGTGGTGTATGGGGCCAGTTGGCCCTAACAGTTCGGCCGAGCACAGCCTTCAGGTACCGGGAGCAGCAGGGGAACCGCCGATTCAGCTGCTCCAAAAGTTCCTCTTTGCGCAAACCGTAAACAACCGGCGCAACGCACTGCGCCACTGAGAAGAACGCAAAGATCACCACCGCTGACAGTTCTTTGGTCTCTTGTTTAATAAGCTCTTTCCTGAACAACATCGACAGCACGAAGTTGACAAAGTTGGGCAGGAGGTAGACGGCCAGCTGCGAGCCGTGCAGGGCGATGGTCCTGCAGCCGGCCCGGTTCCGCCGGTTCAAAATCCCGAGCCGCCGTCCCTCCACCAGGATCCGCATGTAGCTGTAGAGGATGAGCACCGTGCATGCTGCGATGAACAGCACCTTGTGCACCTCGCCTCCTTTCAGATACCCGCGGTCGCACCCTTCGTGGTTCTTGGGGTCCGGCTGCGGCCGCAGGCTGAGCGGGATGACCAGAGCCAGCAGCCAGGTGAGCACCCCCAGCAGCCAGGGCCAGTACACGGCGCAGGACGCGGAGCTGTAGCGCAGCGGGTAGCAGACCGCCACGAAGCGGTCCAGCGCCATGGCGGTGAGCGTCAGCAGGATGTTGGAGGCGCTGCTGATCAAGATGGTGATCAAAACCTGGCATGCGGATCGGCTCGGCCGCGCTTTCCGGTGGATCTGGTAATAGAAGAAGCTGCTCATGCCCAGATGGACCAGAGCGGACACCAGCAGGTGGAAGACCAGCACGAAGCGCGCCTGGCTGCGCAGCCGCTGCTCCCGCAGTATGGTCCAGTTGATGATGAGGTTGAAGAAGAGGAGGACCGAGAAGGAGACGGTGGAGACATAGAAGCGCACGCAAGGGTAGTCCTGAGGCTCCGTGGTGTTGTTAGACATTATTCCTTAGCTGGGATGGATCGATAGGAGTGATGAAGGGAAGGGAAACCTGCTCCGCCACATGATCCTCTCTGTCTGCTGCCGCTCTGAACACTGATCCGACTACAGCTCAGCTTCCTCTCTTTACGCACACACCATCACGTCTGTCAAACCTCACTCATTGTGTCTGACTCACAGGAAACAAAAAGCGCACAGACGCTCTTCAAAGATCTAAACAATTCACTAACTTTAACAATAAGATATATTTAAATAAGTTTTTTTTTCTCCTTTTAAAACAACTTTATGGGACCATATATCTTTTTTGTCTTTAAAATGGAGTTGCTCTCGGCAGCACTGCTGCCTTGCAGCAAGAAGATTCTGGGTTTGAATACCAGCCCAGGGTCTTTCTGTATGGAGTTTGCATGTTCTCCCTGAGCATGCGTGGGTTCTCTCCAGGTACTCCGGCTTCCTCCCACAATCCAAAAACATTACTGTTAGGTTAATTGGCTTCTCTACAGTCCCCTTAGGTGTGAGTGTGTGGTTGTTTGTCTCTGTGTTGCCCTGCGATGGACTGGCGACCTGTCCAGGGTGTTCCCCGCCTCTCGCCCATTGACTGCTGGAGATAGGCACCAGCACCCCTCACGACCCCACGCGGGATAAGCGTGCTAGAAAATGGATGGATGTTTATTAAGGTATGTGATATTGTGTGCAAATTGTTTCTAAAAATATTTTTTTGTTATTCACTTTCTTTTTTAGTGTTTTCATCGCTGGATGAAGTAATATTGGATAAAGTTAACATTCGCCCACAAACCTATGCAAGATAAGAAAGCATCTGAGAAGCTATCTTTGTGGTTTGTGCAATCTGTGCTTTTCTACAAAGTGTTGCCAACTGCAGGGGGCTTTAAATTAGACTATCTCAAATTAACATCACAGGTAGTCAGATACCCAGAATACAAGCAGAGAGCTAACAGATCCCTGTAGAAGTGGAGACTCGGGTTAGTGACTTTGAAAACTCAAACGGGCCACAACAATGAGAAAGAAGAGGAAGAAGTAGAATCCAGAGGGATTGTTTCTCCACAGCATGTGGCTGGAGACAGACACCATCAGAGTTCCAGGAGGGAAGCTCAGCAGACTGATGAGCAGAAGCCAGCAGAGGAGGAGCAGAAGTAACCGCTGGGGGGGAATCTAAAACCAGAGTTGTAGCAGAAGCAGGATTCCAGGCCAGAAGATCAGAGAGCCAAAGAGTGCGAAGGAGAATCCACGCAGAGGTCAGGAGACAGGTCCAAGGTAAGCAGGTAGAATCCAGGAATCAGTCCAAAACAGATCAAGCTAACAGAGCAAAAAAGGGGTAAAGCAAAAAAAAATAAAACATCCAGTAGCAGAAAATCAGAATATCACAGAAGCGCTAGCGTTTCTTTCACACACAGCGCAAATAATCTGGCACTGATGGCTGGAAAACAGGCAGCATAAATAGGAGCTTGGAAACAGGTGGATCAGATGAACAGTGACAACCTATTCTCATTATGAAATCGTACGAAAAGTTATGCACCGTAATTTCGTACGTTTTGGACGTTTTTTTCATCGTATGCGCATGCGCATCTGACGCACCATTCACGAATATAGAATATAAATTACAATTAGCCCTAACCCTGACCCTAACCCTAAGATATAAAACAGCAAGCAACGTAGTTAGAGACATGAATAAGTGACGATTGCACTGTTTTTCCCATTTTTACGTCCGTCCGCGGATCTACTTTTTTTTTCTGTCTGCCAGTGCATGCGCACTGATGTGGTTTTTTGAGGAAAAACGTCCAAAACGTACGAAATAGTGTGCATAACTTTTCGTACGATTTCATACGCACTGATAATGAGAATATGTTGACAGTGATGAGCAACCGGGAAGAGATAGGTGAATGGAATGCACAATGACGCCATCCATCAGCGCCAAGATCATGACACACTGATCTTTTAGAGATAATTAATTTGCATTTAATGACATGCATTTGCACCTAAAGTTATAAATGATTATGAAATATCATATTTGGTAGTTTGGGTTTACTTTTTCTCTAATAATAAGATGTGTAGTGGAACTCAGGGACAGATCCTTGCGGAAAAAAATCGCAGCTCGAGCTGTTATTGGAGGGGGGGAATAATTTTTGCAGTATAAATGTATTTTTATTTTTTTATTTAAATAGTTTGGTTGGCATTTGCTTCTCTTTTGTTTTGCTGATTTAGTGCAAACCTTAATCTTTCAATAAGTGAAAAGCTTACTTTTAGTTAATGAGGTTAGTAAGATGACCTAGATTTGCCAGCACAAAGTTTTTACCAAGGCTGACAGGAAGGGGAGAGCTGCAACAGCTGTTGCTACAAACCATATAGCTCCTTATCATTCTTAGGTTTTCGGGTTCATAAAGTTTAAGCTATACAAGAGGTTTCTGTTTGCATGAGTTTTTAAAACTGCTTATGTGCTAAATGATACATTGAACAGTTTAATTGTACACAGCAAAAAATAAATAAACATGTCAATGTAGAAAATATTTTTAGATGCAATTATGTAGCTGCCATAGTTAGTGTATGGAATTGTTTAAGTAGTTTTAATGTTGTATTTTCCACAGTTGTGGTTTTTCATAATGTTTTTGGAAGGCTTTAAGGAATTAGTTTTCTGAAAGGTAACATTTGCATGATATATGTATGTTGAAAGTTAAAAATTGTTGCAACCTCCTAGTGGTAAACCTTAAATTGCAGATTATAGGTATGGTCATGTCCTCTGGGTTTATACATAACGCTGTTGATAGACTGCTGGATCCTGGATGTTTGTATGGTTTATTAAACAGACATTCACAACATCTGAGTGTAGAAGCAGGAATATTGATATGATGGATACTGAAATGTAGAAAACTCCCCAGAATTAAGTAATAAAAATTAGGGCTACCTACAACATCTCTATCTTTAAGGGGCCTTTCCATTGACTTCTATTCATTTCTAACCCATTTCTACAGCTTAACCAGCAGCCTTACCCTAAACCTAACCATTACGGGTTTGGTTTTGACCTCACAAAGCACCGTGTGAAGGCCTTTGTTGTCAACATGTTGATTAAGAGTGTTGAATTGAGCACTTCTCTCAAAGACTAACTGGAATATTTCAGGTCTTTTATTGTCTTAATACGGATGATTTTGGCATACAGCTCATGAAAACCCAAAATTCCTATCTCACAAAATTAGCATATATTATCTGACCAATAAAATAAAAGTGTTCTTAATACAAAAAAGTCAACCTTCAAATAATTATGTACAGTTATGCACTCAATACTTGGTGGGGAATCCTTTTGCAGAAATGACTGCTTCAATGCGGCGTGGCATGGAGGCAATCAGCCTGTGGCACTGCTGAGGTTTTATGGAGGCCCAGGATGATTCGATAGTGGCCTTTAGCTCATCCACAGTGTTGGGTCTTACATCTTTCAACTTTCTCTTCACAATATCCCACAGATTCTTTATAGGGTTCATGTCGGTAGAGTTGGCAGGCTAGTTAGGCACAGTAATACCATGGTCAGTAAACCATTTAGCAGTGGTTTTGGCACTGTGTGCAGGTGCCAGGTTGTGCTGAAAATGAAATCTTCATCTCCATAAAGCTTTTCAGCAGATGGAAGCATGAAGTGCTCCAAAATCTCCTGATAGCTAGCTGCATTGACCCTGCCCTTGATAAAACACAGTAGACCAACACCAGCAGCTGACATGGCACCCCAAACCATCACTGACTGTGGGTACTTGACACTGGACTTCTGGCATTTTGACATTTCCTTCTCCCTAGTCTTCCTCCAGACTCTGGCATCCTGATTTCCAAATGACATGCAAAACTGAGCAGCAGTCCAGTGCTGCTTCTCTGCAGCCCAGGTCAGGCGTCTATGCCGCTGTTTCTGGTTAAAAAGTGGCTTGACCTGGGGAATGCGGCACTTGTAGCCAATTTCCTGCACACACCTGTGCACAGTGGCTCTGGATGTTTCTACTCCAGACTCAGTCCACTGCTTCCACAGGTCCCCCAAAGTCTGGAATCGGCCTTTCTCCACAATCTTCCTCAGGGTCTGGTCACATCTTCTTGTTGTGCAGCGTTTTCTGCCACATTTTCCTTCCCACAACTTCCCACTGAGGTGCCTTGATACAGCACTCTGGGAACAGCCTATTGGTTCAGAAATATCTTTCTGTGTCATACCCTCTTGCTTGAGGGTGTCAATGATGGCCTTCTGCACAGCAGTCAGATTGGGGTTTCGAGTGATGAACCAGGCTGAGATTTTGATTGGCCTCAGAAATCTTTTGCAGGTGTTTAGGGTTAATTTGTTGATTCAGATCATTAGGTGCATAGCTCGTTTAGAGACCTTTTTCATGATATGCTAATTTTGTGAGCTAGAAATTTTGGGTTTTCATGAGCTGTATGCCAAAAAGATCAATATTAAGACAATAAAAGACCTGAAATATTTCAGTTAGTGTGCAATGAATCTAAAATATATAAATGTTCAAGTTTTATCATTACGTTATAGCAAATATTGAACTTTATCACAATATGCTAATATTTTGAGAAGGACCTGTATGCTTAAGTTAATCTGAGCATAGCTTGTCTGTAGTTATTTCCTTTTCTTACAGCAGGACAGCAGCCTTTTTTTAATCTCAGCCTTTATGCCATAGATTTTCTGAAATTAGTCTAGGAGGAAATGTAATTAATCAGGCAAGTAGTCGATCTTCTGTCCTAATAGTGTTTATCATGATTGTGTTTTCCTATTGTTTGTTTGTCTGTTTTTACTTCAGACTCATTGGGTGAGAGATGCTGATCAAACTCTCCATTCATCTGCCACTCAGTCTCAAGTTGGCAGAGAAAGTGATGTCAGTCTATCCAAACTGGGTCTTTGAAAAACTTCTCCACCTTGACACTTTGGGAAGCAGAATCTGCAGGGTTAGAGTTTGTCTACATACACTATATTGCCAAAAGTATTTGCTCACCCATCCAAATTATTGGAATCAGGTGTTCCAATCACTTCCATGGCCACAGGTGTATAAATTCAAGCACCTAGGCATGCAGACTGTTTTTACAAACATTTGTGAAAGAATGGGTCGCTCTCAGGAGCTCAGTGAATTCCAGCGTGGAACTGTGATAGGATGCCACCTGTGCAACAAATCCAGTCGTGAAATTTCCTCGCTCCTAAATATTCCACAGTCAACTGTCAGCTGTATTATAAGAAAATGGAAGTGTTTGGGAACGACAGCAACTCAGCCACGAAGTGGTAGGCCACGTAAACTGACGGAGCGGGGTCAGCGGATGCTGACGCGCATAGTGCGAAGAGGTCGCCAACTTTCTGCAGAGTCAATCACTACAGACCTCCAAACTTCATGTGGCCTTCAGATTAGCTCAAGAACAGTGCGCAGAGAGCTTCATGGAATGGGTTTCCATGGTCGAGCAGCTGCATCCAAGCCATACATCACCAAGTGCAATGCAAAGCGTCGGATGCGGTGGTGTAAAGCACGCCGCCACTGGACTCTAGAGCAGTGGAGACGCGTTCTCTGGAGTGACGAATCGCGCTTCTCCATCTGGCAATCTGATGGACGGGTCTGGGTTTGGCGGTTGCCAGGAGAACGGTACTTGTCTGACTGCATTGTGCCAAGTGTAAAGTTTGGTGGAGGGGGGATTATGGTGTGAGGTTGTTTTTCAGGAGCTGGGCTTGGCCCCTTAGTTCCAGTGAAAGGAACTCTGAATGCTTCAGCATACCAAGACATTTTGGACAATTCCATGCTCCCAACTTTGTGGGAACAGTTTGGAGCTGGCCCCTTCCTCTTCCAACATGACTGTGCACCAGTGCACAAAGCAAGGTCCATAAAGACATGGATGACAGAGTCTGGTGTGGATGAACTTGACTGGCCTGCACAGAGTCCTGACCTCAACCCGATAGAACACCTTTGGGATGAATTAGAGCGGAGACTGAGAGCCAGGCCTTCTCGTCCAACATCAGTGTGCGACCTCACAAATGCGCTTCTGGAAGAATGGTCAAAAATTCCCATAAACACACTCCTAAACCTTGTGGACAGCCTTCCCAGAAGAGTTGAAGCTGTTCTAGCTGCAAAGGGTGGACCGACGTCATATTGAACCCTATGGATTAGGAACGGGATGTCACTTAAGCTCATATGTGAGTCAAGGCAGGTGAGCAAATACTTTTGGCAATATAGTGTATCTCCAATCCTCCTGATGAGATTTTATGATCTTAGCCATGCAGTTTGTCACAAATACTTTAAATCTTAAAGCTTTATTCTTGATGTACTTTAACACGGATGCACTCTCCGTCCAGAATACTGAATCCATTAAGGTACAAGTGTAGCTCATTCCTCCTCAAAGCATCAATGACTGACCATTGGTACTGTCTCAAGTTCCGTTCTGAAAATGGTGATTTCCGTGATTTTTTTCATTGGTGCCACTCAATAGGAGTGCTGGTTTCCATTCATTTTTTACCCTTTATACACTAACCCTGACGCTTAACCTAAACCTAATCATTACTGGTACATACCTCACTTTATCCTAAACCTAAATCAAACCTTAGTCCTAAACCTAAGCCAACAAAGTGAGGATTAGAGAAATGTCCTCACTTTACCAGTAAAATGCAGCAAAATGTCCTCACTTTCTATAAAGTACACAGACAAAGACTCTACCCACCATCAGCATAGAACATTATTAATTGTTCTATGTTGCCGAAAGTCCACTGCATCTTATATGAAGTTGAATTTTTATTGACTGCCTAAAAGGCCTTCAGTAAACCCCCTTCTTATATAATAAATTAGTATCATCAGAACAAACCTGATCAATAGAATTTTATATCATTTTCCGTACATGGTAAAGTTCTTCTAATGTGTGAATTCAGTTCATGTTAGGTTTAGGGTTCGGTATGTGTCTATAATAGCTAGGCTTAGGTATGTGTTAGTAATAGTTAGGGTTAGGTATGTGTTAGTAATAGTTAGGGTTAGGTATGTGTTGGTAATAGTTAGGGTAAGGGTCTGGGTTAGGCCATATAAAATGATGCAAATCAATGAAATGTCCCCAATTATAAAAACAAGAATGTGAGTATGTGTGTGTGTATGTATAAACATCTACATCAACCAAAGTAGTTGAGTAATAACTACCAGTTATTGCAAATGATCTCGTGATCTCACCTTCTAACCTTGTGTTTTGGTTATGAATCAGCAGCATTTCTGAGATGGAAGTTAAAATTCTTTTAAGACTCTTTAAGTTTTTGAATATTCCATAAGGTCTAAGCTTCAGCCACAGTTAACATTGTTTTTAACACAAACATGAAATATATTTATTACCTTTTTCCCCCCCTCAAAAAACATACAAAACAAACAAAAAAAAAAAAATCATATTAATGTCCACGACCCAGCTATATGCTGCAGCGTTGAAAACTAATCTGCTGCCCCTGTATGGAGAGATATTTGTGCCATCGGTTTGAGCGCGCAGGAACCAATCCGAACCATACTGGAACCTGAAATATCCTCCTTATTTTTCTTTTAAAACATCAAATTTAAATCCATGTCAATAGCAGGTAAAAGAGATGGATGAGGCAATGATCTAATAACTGTTTTACTGAAGTTTATTTGAGATAATTCAAGATATTTTATAGTACTATCTTAGGAATGTTGACAAAATAACTGTAAGAGTTGTTTGATTTTCCTGATTGTGTTTTTATTTATTTATGTATTTTTTTTCATCTAACCGGATGTAGTATTTGGAACGAATGCTTACATATTAATGAACTGTAAAACATATGAACCTGAAAGGGAAAAATTGAGAAGAGTAGTTGAAATGACAGGCCAAGAATGGAGTCTTAAAGGATTATTGGGAAATAAAGGAAATATAAAGGATGTTTATAGATTAAGGAAAGCATTATTTAGTTATCTTCAGAATGCAAAATTAAAAAATAGAATTTAATAGATGTAAAACAATGTTGCTACACACTCATGAACAGTAGGTGGCGGTATGCACCTTAAAGTTGCTTGCGATCCGCCATGATAGAAAAGAAGAAGAAGAAGGAAGGAATGCTTTCATTGGATGAAAAGAAGCTGAGTGTGATTGGCTGATGGTATGGTTCATTTACATACATTGCTGAAGTTGCGAGCGCAGAGAGTCGAGCGAGCGGAGAAACAGCCGAGCGCACAGCTGGTGTTGAGCGCGGAGAGAGAGCAGGTCGAGCGAGCGCGAGCAGAGACGGATTCGAGCACGCGCAGAGATGAAACTGAGCGCGAGAACAGTGTGTTGAGAGGGTTTTTCAGAGTTGAGCGCGCGCCAGACCGGTTTTGCGCGCGCGCGTGTTGTCTCACTGCGCGCTCGGATTGGTTCCTGCGCGCTCAAACCGATGGCACAAATATCTCTCCATACCCCTGCTGGCAGATTAAATATCTGCACAGGACCTATGGTCTCAGTTTTCATGTGGAGCAGTGGAGGCATGGGCGTAGGTTTGCATAGGGACCATAGGGACATGTCCCTACCAAAATTTTGAACCGACCTAATTGTCCCCGACCAATAATTGGATGTGAGCAACATGTTTATAATTTACAGCAGTAGTTATTGCAGCAGTGCCTTCTTTTCCTCTCCAAAATTTTGAACCGACCTAATTGTCCCGACCAATAATTGGATGTGAGCAACATGTTTATAATTTACAGCAGTAGTTATTGCAGCAGTGCCTTCTTTTCCTCTCTCAGCTCCTCTGTCTCTCCTGTCCCTTTCATGTAGCAGCGCATGGAACTGTGCTGCCCTGTTTAACTCAACTCTCATTGGTTGTTCTGCCTTAAGTTCCGCCTTCTCTCTCTCTGATTGGCTGTTTTCTAGTCCGCGTGTGCTTGGAGCACAACATTGAAAATGTATTCACACTAGAATGCAGCGGTTACTACAATTAATATTAGGCTACAAAACTAGTACCAATAAAAAAAAAAAAAAAATGAATATCATGTACACTAAAAAACAAAAACCTTTTTTTTACTTTTATAAAACGAAATATTCTGAGTCAGCCAGGAGTTCTGAAGACTGCTGGAAAAATGGGCAAATAAAGGCTGTAAGCCATCAACATTTCTGATTCTTAGCCACAGCCAACTAAAAAAGAAAATGTGAGGATTTCTTTTTTACCGATATTAAGTTGATATTACTGTTTTCATTTTTTGTTTTTATTTTTACAATTTTGATATAATAACTGATCTAAGTGGGTTGCTCTGTGGGGAAAGGCACATTTTACATTTATATTACTGTATGTTTTAAAGTCTCTATACTCCAGTTAATGATGAATCACGTACTAAATTAGTTGACGATTATTGAAATAATCAATTAATATGATTCATTTTTTTCAGCCCCAGATGAAATACATGAAATGGGCGACACAGAGTAACTACAGCCCAGATGTTCAACTTTTATAGTGAAGTTAATATTTTAATGAATGTATTATTTTGCTTGATACAGAGAGAGAATAGTAGGTAAAAATATAAGAGTGGGGTTTAACTCTGCACAATTCTATATCTTCAGAAGAAAATACTGTATTTACCTTCTCTCTTAGTCGTTCAAATGAAACCGTTTTCAAAGTGGAAAACAGTCCTAATTCCACATTCATCAGAGCCGGTGATACTTCAAACATTGATAAACAGCATCTAATGAGTGTAGAGCTTATAACATTTTTATTAATGGAGCAAAATGTTGCTTTTCTCTTTTAACAATTAATTCCTCTTATCAGTACGGATGCTCACATCGAGCATAAAAAAGGACATGCATATTGCATAGCACCAATGACACCAGACCAATAGTGTCCCTACCAAAGTTCAAATCAAACCTACGCCCTTGAGTGGAGGAAAGTAACAAAGAACATTTACTTGATAACTGTATTTCAGCACTTTTTTTTTTGAGTATCATTACTTTACCTGAGTAATTTTTTGGGGGAATACTTACAACTTTCACTCCACTACATTTCAAACTCTAATATTGTACTTTCTACTTTACTTTATTTCCAGGAAGCTCCAAGTTCCTTGTTCCTTTTGGCTCATCTTAGCATAATAATCCACTGTTGCCATTTTTCTTTCTTAAAATGCAATTTCAACATGTAAGGAATAAATCTGGACACCCCTGTTTTAGGGATTTGCATGATATCCCACAGATGAGAAACTCAGGGCAGATATTATTTGTTGTTTATAAATGTTATAAAGGCAATTACTGGACATGTAAGGATGTCTCCTTCTATTCATATTTTGTTTGATAAAGGAACAGGATTGCTACAATGGACTTTCTAGGGTGTTTTAGTGTTGTCTTGGTGTGTGATTTATGCTATATGTTGTAAGTCTGGCTTTTTATTTACATTGTTGCTGCACTGTTTTTTAAAATTACTCTTATTATTATTAGTATCACCTTGTTTTATGGTTATTTGTGTAGGGAAGACAAAAAAAAGAAAAGGCTGGACATTTGCTAAGTGCACATAAGATGTTTTCTAATTCATGTTACAGTAACAAGATTATGGGTGCTCTTCTGTATCTGTCTGACAAAAAAAATAAATAAAAAATCAAGGTTGTAGTTGTTGCCATGTGGCAAAGTTGTTCAGTAAGATGAGTCCTCAAAGCAGAGTTGCAGTTTCTTTATAGATTCAACCGTAAACTTCTATTCCGAGAATCAGGACTCTCCTGTTTTATTTTTAATTTGTCTTTAAGTAAGAAATAATAAAATGTTTTGCTTATTTTTGTGGCATTTTTATCCTGAAGTTCCTTACAGGTGGTGTAGAAATTGTAGCAGTGGTTCTCTGCATCAATACATCAGGTGGTTTCTGAAAGTTTCAAGGTTCTTTAAAACCTTTTTGTATTCCAGTAATTTTTTGAGTAGTTTTCCTTTTGCTCTCTCACTCCCTCCTTTCAGAAAAGTGAAACTTTCAGGCTCCTTCATCACTACTTGGCACTCCGAGCTTTCCACGCCACGTTTTTATCAACCCAACTTTAAAGAGGTAAGAAATAAAAAAAAAAAACCCTTAACAACGAAATAAAATAAACAACGAGCTGCTGCTTTAACTTTAACCTGAACACCTCAGTTGATGGGATTTTCCTGCAAATGACTATATTTCAAAGTTCTTTAGTTTCAATCAACTTTTTGCTAGGTTAATTTTTTTATTTTTTTTTCTAATAATAAATCAAAGCACAGCTTATTTTTACTCGTTCCTAACTGTACATTTCATTTGCATATATTTTGTCTATTACAGTCATTTAAATTGGTAATGCATGGGTGAATTGCGATTCTCCTTTCTCTGATTAATTAGATTGTCTAGAAACATTTAGATCGACCTAGATGCATTCTGTCTAGATGTTGCTTTCAGACCTTATTAAAAGCACCTGTATCTGTGCATGAAACAAAACAGGTTATATATGTAGGGCTACGCTAAGGCATAAAAAAAAAGAAGAAACATATGATTACAGCCTTCTATAGAACTGTTAAAACCCACCTGGTTCTGTTGAAATCTATCTATCTATCTATCTATCTATCTATCTATCTGTCTGTCTGTCTGTCTGTCTGTCTGTCTGTCTGTCTGTCTGTCTGTCTGTCTGTCTGTCTGTCTGTCTGTCTGTCTGTCTGTCTGTCTGTCTATCTACAGGGCTGTCAACTCTCACCCATTGGGAGTGAGACTAACCCATCTCAGTGTCTTTACACACTCTCACTTCATATTCCCAATTTCTCACGTTAAAAAATGACAGACATTAAAACTCAACTCCGTTCCAATTATTTGTGTATAAAAATAGCATGGTGATCAAAATCTGTATCAGTGCCAGTAATCCAGTAATAGCTAATTAGTTTCCAATTGTTTAATTTACTTGAATAGAGAATAATTAATGAACGCAGTTGTAAAATTCTTAGTTTAAAATATATTTATGATGCAAGTATTGTTGTAGGGTCCATTCTGCTTTATTTTAATTCTCTAAAAATGAAAACCTACAACCTATAGCTGCATCTAACTTCATCTAACCATGACAGGAAACTATATATATGTATATATATATATATATATATATATATATATATATATATATATATATATATATATATATATATATATATATATATATATATATATATATATATTTAACTAATTGAAGTGAATCCATGCTATCCAGAACCAAACTGGATCCATGTAAAACTTCACCACCAGATTTCTGATACAGTCTCTGTTGCAACGCTTCTTGAAAAGTCAGGAAATGACTTCAATAAGATCTCTCTGATCACATAAAGTAGGCAAAACTTCTCAAGAAGCAATGCATGACACTTCTTTATAAAGGAGTTAAAGAACAAAGACTGCCGCAAGTTTATGTATGAGCACAGTGATTACAGCAAATCTGTATCCACAAATGGGAAAAATATAAACCAGCGGTAACAAGTGGCTGGTCTACCAAAATTAATCAGAAAGCTTATTAAAGACTCATCATAGGAGGTGATGCGCTGCAGACCTCACATGCATCATTTAAAGTTGGTTTTCAACATTCAGAGATAGGAAAAGGACTGGGAAAGCCGCCACTAAATCCCTTTATTGTCCCACGAAGGACAATTCCTTTATGGTCGATTGTAGATTGATATGGTAGTATCTTTCTAAAAAGATAACAAATCCTTTATCACATAAGTATGCCACAAAGTCCAACTCTGTGTGTTTTAATAGCTTTACTACCTTTGTTCTGTTTGGCAAGGAAAGCAACATGTTTAAGGGGTCAACTTCCTTTATAGGGCGCTGTTAACATAAGTCCATTATGGACATGTCTTTATGTTTTTTTTTTTTAAATATGCCTTGTTTCTTTTGAAATTACGTATCACAGTTTTGAAAGTCGTAGGGAAGCAGCTGTTCCAACACAGGGACGGAACTCAATGGTTAAACAAATTATTCTAATTTCTTATTTCAACCGTTGCGTATATTAGCTGTGACACATAATTCAAGCTGTGACCAAAAAAATTGATTGACAGATGACCGTTGATATATGATTGGCCGAATTAAGGTGTACAAGCTGATATATAACTAACTGGCCTGCATAAAATAAAGAAAAATCCTCCCACAGATTTTAAGACAGGATAAAAGAAAAAAAAAGATTTTTTTTAAATTTTCTAACTTTTGGGACAATATGGTCTGATAAAGAGTACATTTATATACCAGTACATGTTTATGCCAGAATGATTGGAAATTTAAATATGACTTGCCTATGACTTTAAAGATAAACATGGGCTGTTTCTAGTGTGTTTTCTTCAAGTTTAGCACACTTGTTATCTTTTTATTCCATTAAAAAAAAGTTTCAAGTTTGCCTTATTTTTTTGGGATCTAGGGAATATTGTTGTTCTGTTCGGAAAGTTAGCCACTTGATGCTGCTTTCTGTTTTTCAAAAAAAATCTCAGTATGTTTTAAAATAAGATGATTAAGAGACTAATAGCTGAAGTGAGTTCATAAGTGGTTGTCCGATTACGGAAATGCGACATACAAGTACAGGTCCTTCTCAAAATATTAGCATACTGTGATAAAGTTAAGTATTTTCCGTAATATAATAATATAACATTTATATATTTTAGATTCATTGCACACTAACTGAAATATTTCAGGTCTTTTATTGTCTCAATATGGATGATTTTGGCCTACAGCTCATGAAAACCCATAATTCCTATTTCACAAAATTAGCATATTTCAAATAATTATGTACAGTTATGCACTCAATACTTGGTGGGGAATCCTTTTGCAGAAATGACTGCTTCAATGCGGCGTGGCATGGAGGCAATCAGCCTGTGGCACTGCTGAGGTTTTATGGAGGCCCAGGATGCTTCGATAGTGGCCTTTAGCTCATCCACAGTGTTGGGTCTTGCGTCTCTCAACTTTCTCTTCCCAATATCCCACAGATTCTCTATAGGGTTCAGGTCAGGAGAGTTGGCAGGCTAGTTAGGCACAGTAATACCATGGTCAGTAAACCATTTACCAGTGGATTTGGCACTGTGTGCAGGTGCCAGGTTGTGCTGAAAAATGAAATCTTCATCTCCATAAAGCTTTTCAGCAGATGGAAGCATGAAGTGCTCCAAAATCTCCTGATAGCTAGCTGCATTGACACTGCCCTTGATAAAACACAGTAGACCAACACCAGCAGCTGACATGGCACCCCAAACCATCACTGACTGTGGGTACTTGACACTGGACTTCTGGCATTTTGACATTTCCTTCTCCCCAGTCTTCCTCCAGACTCTGGCATCCTGATTTCCAAATGACATGCAAAACTGAGCAGCAGTCCAGTGCTGCTTCTCTGCAGCCCAGGTCAGGTGTCTCTGTTGCTGTTTCTGGATCAAAAGTGGCTTGACCTGGGGAATGCGGCATCTGTAGCCCATTTCCTGCACACACCTGTGCACGGTGGCTCTGGATGTTTTTACTCCAGACTCAGTCTGCTGCTTCCACAGGTTTTAAAGGCCTCAGGAATCTTTTGCAGGTGTTTAGAGTTAATTTGTTGATTCAGATGATTAGGTGCATAGCTCGTTTAGAGACCTTTTTCATGATATGCTAATTTTGTGAGATAGGAATTTTGGGTTTTCATGAGCTGTATGCCAGAATCAAGAATCATCTGTATAAAGACAATAAAAGACCTGAAAATATTTCAGTTAGTGTGCAATGAATCTAAAATATATGAATGTTCAAGTTTTATCATTAGATTATGGAAAATAATGAACTTTTATCCCAATATGCTAATATTTTGAGATAGGGACGGGGGTCATTCACAGCAGAGTAGGTTAAATTTTGGGGTGTGATGCAAAAAGGTTAAGAACCCCTGGTCTAGAGTTTGTTTACTTTTCATATTAATCGTGTCTCCTGAATAAAAATGATGTTACTAGAGATGTACCTGAACCCAGCTCAACACAGCATGTAAATTAATTCTCACCACGTCTGATGCTCCCTTTTTCAAATAACAAACTGGGGGTGGCAGTGTGCAAGGGCTCAGAAATAAAAATACACAGTTCCTCTTTCAATGTGTCGACTCTTTCCTCCAGACATGGCTTACCAACCCCCCCGATCCCAGGTGGTGATGGTCACCTCCACCCATCACGGTGTCGGGACATGGAGCACTGGCATTTGTGACTGCTGCAGCGATATGGGGACCTATAAGTCCACTGAGCTAATTTCTTACATCCTGCAAAAAAATACCATTAATAAGTTCAAATGTCTTGATATTTAAAGAAGCCTCTAAAACCAAACGCCCTAAGAACATTTCTGAGAAAGAAGAATAAGTGTTTTTTTTTTTTCACAAATTCATTGTTTTGAACCAGGCTATAATCTTTGTGGTCAAACAAATAAAGGTATAGTTTTTTTCTGGGTGGATCATCAAGACTTAGACTTAGACAGATTTATTTGTCCTTTTGTTTACACAAGTCTAATACAAAAATAAATTTTGTTTAGAACAGCTCTCTAGACAAAAATGTAAAGTGTAGCTTTGAAAAATGGTAAAAATTTTTTTTTTAAAAAGAGTAATATAAACATATGACTGTAAATGTACAGTTCTAACATTTTCAGAGGGCAGCAGGGAGCACAGTCCATGGTGGGGGGGTGAGGCTTCATTTATGATGTTGCGGGCTCGGGACACACAGCGCTGAGATGAAATGTCTTTTATGGACCTGCAGACTTCTGCACCTGCAGAAATGATAAAGACTACCGAAGTCCTTTAAACTGAAACTATTTACCATTGATCGGACTACAGGCGTTCTGCAAGTCACACGAGGGAGCTTGCACTCAGATGTCAACATTCTGTTCAATGATAACCATTGGCCAGACATTAACATCACATTTGGCAGTTCTTTCAAGATAATAATCTTAACACGTGTTTTAAATTGCTTAATTAAAGACAGTAGAGCAGTACATGTGATATGTAACCTGTGAAAAAAACTGCTTCAATTGGTACCGCCTACTGCCTGTATTTCAATCTGGAAAGAATAAATCGGGACGAGTCAAAACAACCAATCACAGCCAGAGGAGCATCTGATGGAGTGTCAATCACAGCTCACACACGCTGAATCCCGCCCCCCCCCCCCCCCCCCCCCCCCCCCCCCCCCCTGGTCGCATGCGGTAGCCGCGCAGATGCTGTGAGAGGGGTGGAGCTTGGAGGTGGGGCATGAGTGAAGCAGAGAGGGTGGGGGAGTGGAGTGAAACCTGTTTTTCTTCAAATTTTCAGTCGAAGTCTGCTCTCTTCTCAATGTTACAGACTGCAGCTTTAATAGGATTTTACTTGTATGGAATGTATGTTTCATTTGATGTGCTACAGTCAGTGTGCGAATAAATTCTCTGCTCAGTGGATGGCTATTCCAGATGTTGTTATCAACACCTATCTAGATCATTTCTGACGCTTTATTTGTTCAACTTACAACCTGGAACCTGCCAAAGATTTGCTCCCATCATTACAAGTGTTTTTTTTGTTTTTTTTCAAATTTTCAAATGTATTGTCCCAGACTTATGAAATTCATACCACAATAATAGAGAATAGGTCTGATTATGTTGAGAAACTTGCATAATTGTAAACACATTATTTCTCAAATTAAGCAGGGGAGGGAGATCTCTGCAACTTAAAACCTTGAACCTGCGGAAGTTTCCCTCCCCTCCTTATTTTCACATTCCCTCAAATCATGTTGGCTTTGCCGCTTGGCCGTAAGGCTGTTTAGAACACCATCAATCCAGAATGTTGAAAGGGCAATATTATTGCCATTACTGTTAATACATAATAGAAGGGGGGTGATTTTTAAAAACTTTTTTTTAAGGGGGATTCCATCCCCCCTCATCCTCTCTCAACTCAAATACTGTGCACTGGGACCCTTTCTCCAACTGGATCCCCGCTCTTTTTCGTGCTCATGTTCCCACGTTGTCGAACAAACTTGCTCCCACTTCCTCCCCTCCTCTGCCATATCTAGACCCACAGCTAGTTTGTAATTGTCCCATTTGCGTTGTGGTGTGGAATAACATAGCACAGACCACGCTCAATATTAAGCATAAATCAAAAATATCTGCGACAGAGCATAACTAGCCCTTAAGACCAAAGTGTAAAATTGGGAGAACCTTCTGATCTCTGTTGTGATCTGGACAGTATGACGGAAGTCAGTAGAAATTAGATGGTAAAAAACATATTGGATGCAAACTACTACAGGACCCACAGGATATATATATATATATATATATATATATATATATATATATATATATATATATATATATATATATATATATATATATATATATATATATATATATATATATATATATAATCTGCTATATGTATACATATACATATAGCAGATTGTGCATGTGGTGCTGACTTCTTTAAATCTACTAAAAATGCTAAGCTAACATTTAACTAGCTTGAACCAAAATTCTCACTACAGGATATTGTTTCCACACTAAATATTTAACTATCATGTTCTGCTGCTCTTAAGCAGTTATCTGTGACTTTAAACAGTCACTTCATTGTTAAACTTCTGTTACATTGTCAGATTGTGATCACTCTGATTTCTTCCTGTGTTGCACAGATAAAAAGGCAGCATGACATTTAAAAATAATAATTATAGGCATGGCACAATAAACAGTAAAGCGTGATTGTTTTCTTCATGTCTCCTTTTTTCTGAATGACAAAATGTTTCATTGCGTTGCATCTATCTGTTAATAATACACCCAAACTAACAAAAAAATAAATTGAGCCTTTGTTTGTGTGAACAGGACCTTTGAAGGAAACTACAGGAAAGAAGATGAACTAAAACACTTGGGTGAAATAAAACCATCATTTATCTCTCAGCAGAAATATTCAGCTGTACCAGAAGATAAGTTAGAGACAAGTCAAAACAGGCAGCAACACAAATTTATAAGAAAAGCTAAAAGAAAAACTACAATGTAGGAAATTTTGCAGCATAATAAGGGCTTAGTGTTAGTGTTCAAGCCTTTCAAAGTCACCTTTAGACCAATATATGATGAGATATTGGTCAACAGGGTTAATTTGTCATTAAATATATATTTTCTTTTTTTATAACTCAGCAAAAATACTTGCTTTTAAAGCAAAGCCTCATCTCTGATCTGGGTGATGCCCACTTCATGACATTGCCGTATAAAAACATCCATGAAGCCTAAACAATGTCTGAGAGCTCATACAGCCAAAAAAAGAACTTCCATAAGAAAATAACTGTTGCGCTTAGTTCTAATTAGCTACTAAAAAAGCCTGTTTGTCTCAAACTTCAGCTGGAATCATTGTGCTGTGCCTCAGATAATTTTTCCCTGATCAGAGAGAGTGGCCGTTTGTTTGGCGCAGCGTGGTTAAAGCTGGTGTTTCCTGGAGGGAGCCATCTTATGTAGATATCCTCCAACCACACATTTTCACAGGAAAGGGTGAGGCTGCTGCTCTAACAGCAGAACTCATGAGGATTATTTGGAGATGCACTGATCAAGTGTCACAGGATGAGGTCAGATAAAGCTACTATGATGAGAGCAGAGAAAATATAATGGTGGAGGTTGAACTACCAATGAGTGCAACATTGGAGAGTAGAAGTAGAATGAAGCAGAGTAATGAAAAGGTTTGCTAGGTCTTCTAGCAGTCTAAACCTATAGCAGCATATTTTTAAATATATAACCTGAGCCACTCTAACTATAACTTTATCAAAAAGGAAACTTAACCTTAAAGGGGAACATCGTTTTTTTTTTTACATTGGGCCTTTGATTTTACGTTATTACATCATGTTCTACTCACCCATATTAGTTTTGTGTCTTTTGGAGCTGTTCTGAAGATATTCCGTTAGGTTATATCCAAGTAATCTTATGTACGCCAGCATTCATAACATGTAGGTGAAGCACTGTCCCTCAGACATCCGAGGTTATATTTTTAGAGTAGAGAAGTAGAGCGTAGCCACAGGCTACGCTCTACTTCTTCTATTCATTCAGCTAGCTAATCTGAATCGTTCAATTCCATTTCGAGAGCGAGATCATCTGTGGTAGTAGCACCAGACATCTTCCAGGCATGTGAGTAAAACTAGCAGCAGTTCAGTGGACAGGAAGAATGAACAGTAGCCGGCGCACGTGGATGACATCATACACACTCTGCTTTGTTTTAAAAAATATATAAATATAAAAAATATCTTCAGCTTTTCTTCACCCATTTATGTTTCTATAAAAATAGCCATAAAATAATTATGGCTTAAGAAATGTAAATTATGAAAGATTTGATTTTTTGTTTGATAAATGATAGGATAAAGGATATTCAAAAAAACAAAAGTTTAAGTGCTCCATCAGCTTCTAAGATCTATGCCTCACGGTTTCATGGTTGCTAGGCAACTAAACTTATGCTGAGGTAAAAGCGGGTACAGCTGCTGATTTGACAGCTGATCTCTTCTAGAACTTTGTTTTTTAGTTTTCTGAAGTAAATCGGGTCCTTTGAAGGATGCAGCCCCTTAATTGGAACACATCCTAAAAGATCTGGCTAGCATTCCACTTTATGTACTCTCAGGAGCTGCTAGTAGACCTGCAGATTAAAAGCGAGGGGCTCTATTAAGAACATAAGGACAGTCAGATCTCTTAAATATGATGGAGCCTTGCTTTATACACGAGAAGGAGGAATTTGAATTCTATTATGGATTTAACAGGAAGCCAATTAGAGGAAGCTGAAATAAGACAGCTGGGAAAGTTTGAATGTTCATAACAACTCTGAAGTGACCAGGACCAGAATATTCACATTTTTGACAAAGAAGACAGGTGGTTTGAAAAGAGGTGTGAGGGAAGCCATTTATGTTAAGAAAGAAAAACCAAACCTTAACCGAAGGTGGTGCACTCAGGTTTCAAAAACCTACAATGCAGCGATAGATTTGATTCCTTCCCGCTATAATTACAACCCCTGGCCCCATACAGAGAACCAAAACATCATGCCTGATTAACAAGGCCAACAATTCCCCCTAACAACCTCCCCTTCAGAGGCATAGACCAGTATTGGGAATTGCAAGTTAACAAAGAACCCAAATGACTCCCAATTCTGAAGGGGCGGACCCATTCTTCCAGTTCAATTTGCATGTTTCCTAAACCAAAAAAAGGCTTTGTTTTGGGCCGCTCTGTAAAGCTTCCAATTCAACGCTAATTCTGACATTTTGAAATGAAAAAGCTTCCTGGATGGAGGTGAAATGTCTTCAAACTTGGAAACAAAGTCCAGTGAATTGTTTTTAATTAATTGTTTTGAAGTGCTCTTTTAGGAACATAAGGAACAATCATATCTCTGATATAAGATGGAGCTTGGCCATTTAAGGCTTTATATGTGAGAAGGAGGATTTTAAATTCTATTCTGGATTTAACAGGAAGCCAATGTAGAGAAGCTAGGATAGAATAGATATGATCTCTCTTTTTAACCTTCTGCAGAACTCTATCAGGTGAAGGCTTAAGGTTTGTGGACTTCCTAAATAATTGAAATGGTCCAATCTTGAAGTAACAAATGCATGGCTACTTTCTCAGCATCACCCCTGAACAGGTTATTTCTAACTTTTGCAATATTCTGGGTGTGTCAGAAGGAAATTCTAGTTTTCATGCCCTATGCCAGCAGAAACAGGGAAGATGGATGCACCTAAATACTGAAAGCAATTTTGCAGGACACTGCATTAACATAACTTGCTGGCGCTTACATGAACACCTGTGTTCCTGAAGGGGGCAGTGTGGATTTATTGAAAAAGTTTTTACAAGACACCACTGCAGGCGAAGACTGTAAACCCTGCTGTAGTTATACACATAAAGCAGGCATTAAACAACAAATTAACATTATAATTTATGAATGGATCAAGCTGCACGTGCCAGATCTCATTAACTGTAAATATGTTTTTTTTTTGTTTGTTTCAAAATGCCTGATGTGTTAAAGCCTTCTACCCTTAAGAAAAAAATTCAGGAACTTAAAAGTGAAAGGTTTGGGTGAAGGACACAAAGAGCTGTGAAGGCGTGAAACTTGAGGAGGTGCTACAGAAACATGTTGCCTCCAGTGCCAGCTTGCTAAACACTGGCAGTAAGTTTTTCTGATTGACTCACATCTGTTCCCTGGTTTATTCCATCCATCCATCCATCCATCCATCCATCCATCCATCCATCCATCCATCCATCCATCCATCCATCCATCCATCCATCCATCCATCCATCCATCCATTTCTTACACGCTTGTCCCGAGTGGGGTCGCGAGGGGTGCTGGTGCCTATCGCATCCATACATGTCCAGTGGATTGTTATTTTCACTTTTTTTTTTTTTTAGAAAAACTGAAGTGATTTCAGTCTACTTTAATCCCAAATATGGGCTGAATCTGATTTGAAATTCTTTTAACACCAAAACTATCCTTGATAATTTACATTTCTTTTGTGGGCTTTATTACTTGATAAACTTAAGTGGATTCTGTGATAATTTCACTAATAAAATATTCTCCATCTCCCCAACAGGCTGCTGTGGCCTGTGGTGTTTCCCCTGCATGCAGTGTCAGACTGCCAGTAAACATGGATGGTGCTGTGCCATGCCGCTGCGAGACATCTGCTGTGTGTTGTCCTGTGCGCTGCGCTCCAGCATTAGGCGACGCCACAATATTCCTGTAAGTCTGGAAGTTGTTGGAGCAACGCTCATTCATAGTGTCTTGATGTTGCTGTTAGGTGGTGTGGCAGTCCTAATCATGGCATATTGTTACTTCCTAGAATTTAAAATCATGATAACTTGAAAATAGCAAGTCTTCTTTCATTCACTGCCTCAGTGGTGCCACAGTTGAATGTTTTCCTGGATTGACATAATGGTTTATTCAGAATTGGTTGACAAACTTGTTAGCAGTTAATTATTCACCTGTGTGTCGGGGTTGTATGCAGAATACGTTGACTTTATTCTGCCTTGAAAAATTCAGGTTCTGAGGAAACTACTGACTAAAACAACCTCGGTTGTTTTGATGGTTGTTTTGACGACCGCCAGAACAACTATGATGGTAAAAGGTTTTCGTACAGTCTATAAAGGTGTTTGTATCTTCTCTATCAATGGATAAGCAAAGAAAGGAGAAAAAAAGGCAGTTTTCCTTCTGCCATTTTCTGTGTATTTAATTCCTAAGATGAAATTGCTATAATTTGAGAGATTGTCAATTGTTTTTCTTAAGAAAACATTCAGATGCATTCAACAACCCTATCAAAAAAACATGGCCCTAAACACCTAAATGATAAATTTACAATTGTTTCCTAAGAGAATGTAACTGTAAAAAAAAAATGAAAATTTGTGGTTCTCTGGCTTGTAGATTTTATTTAAAATAAAACTGCACTTTACTTACTTTTTCCAGAATGTAGCATACAAAACTTCCCTCCATCATTATTCACATATTTTACACTCCTTATCCATACCTTGCATGTATTTTGCTGTGGCAGCATTTGTGGTAGCTCCAATATTTTCAGATCTTTTTAGATCTCTAGAAAATCTGCAGTTTAGTCAATTTCTGTTCAATAAGAAATCGACAAATATGAGTAAATTTTTACCTGGAACTGTGAGTCATGGTCCTCTGAGGAGCTGCACTGAATTGCTTTTTTTGACTAGTAAAGAAAAACAACATTTTAACTCTATGTTTTTTCAAACTTATTGCAATATAATACTAACCTGCCATTATAAGCACTCTGTTGCAGTTTGGTTTTACTTTTTTGTTTTTTAAAAAAGGTCCATATGTTTAACAGCTCTCCTAAGTCTTAGTTTAAAATAAAACACAAAGCAGCTGCCGGTTTAAATTTACTTCTACTGTGTGTAATCTCTCCTCCCATAACTACAATACGCAGTGAACAGCCACCAATCATATCTCAAAGTGACACTCCCAGAGCTGTAGAGTCTTACCTATGGCTCTGGACAGATCCCATTATGTAACACCAGTATAGATATCAGATCTGCTGGAGTGGTCAGATCTGCTCTGGAGTCTGCCCCTTCTTATGACATCACCACTCAGACAAACTGTATTGTACCCGTTTCATAAGAATCCGATCTCTTTTGGAGTCTCAACATATTATTACCAGTATAGGCTATTATTTAGAATTTAATTGGCGATCTAAATTAGCCAAAGGTAGAAAACAATCATTCTTATTCTTGAAGAAAATCTCTGCCATTTAAAAGGTGACACAAAAAGTCTCAGTGCTCCTTCTTTTTCTTTTTATTAAGATCTTAGGGCAATGAAGGACTTAAAAATGACTTTCGTGGAGATTCTTTTTGACAAAGAAAACAGTTATTCTACTTGTAGAAAATAAATGGTTGTTGTTGACACAAAGGTATAAATAGTGTAGCTTAATATTGTTAGGTTCCAGTTTTTGGGGTTAGTTTGTTTTCCTTTTCAGTTCCACCATTCATCCACCAGATGGTACGGTCTGGTTACGCGGTCTTGGAGGGTTTGCCTACACGTTTCAATTATCCACACCTGCAACCTCTAGGATTTTTCGAGTACTTCCAGCCATGAAGGAAAACCTTTCGAGACGCCAAGAGTTCCACAACTCCTCTCTTCTGAGCTCAGACCTCATCCAAGTCTCCTGTTGACAGTCCGCTCCGCTGCTCCTCTGTGCTTCCATAAACTTACCTGTCCACCCTCCAACGTCACGTCCACCTTCAACCTGCCAAAGCCCCCACAATTGGAACATAACACCCTGCAATTCTAGCAGCAAGTAAGTAAGTAAGAACAGAGTATTCAGTAATCTACTCTCTTCCCACCAACCGTGATCTCACCATTTCTCTCTCTCTTCTGTGCAGTCGCACCTGGATACCTGGCCACAGGTCCCACCAAGCTGTGTTAACCAGATTCCTGTTTTTTTGTTGTTTAACAGAAAATAAACACTCAAACTTTTACAATCTCTCTGAGTGTTTCTGCATGTGGACAAAAAATATTAGACCCATCATGACAAATATGGCTAACTGACCTAGGTAAAATAGGCCAACCTGTAGTAGCTTTTTCACAAGTGGTAAAGGTGTTAGAAACTAAAAAAAAACATTTGAAAACTGCTTCTTTTATTTTCTGAAATGTGACAACAGAAATACATGGAAATCATCTTTTTCCTTCACAAAAAACAAGATAGATCCACAAATTCCTAAACAAGCAGTTATCTCCAAATAAAGTATAACCCCATTTCCCGCCATAGAAAGCATTATCAGTCAATTCTAACTTTATTTCAGGTGCTATTTCAGTCCTAATTCTGAATGTTCTGATGTTTTTTTTTTAATCCTCCTACATTTAAATGTATTAAGTAGGTTTAGATTTCACTCTCTTTAAAACATACTTGTTTTAAATGTGCCAAAAGGATTATTTAAATTTGAGTCAAATCCTCGAGAATTAAGTATTAGAAAAATCTGCCATTTCAGTTAAATTCATAGCTTTAATGTATTTTAGTTGCATATTCCAAACTATATCCAATAGATTTAGTAATCTGTAGTGTAATATTTATTGTATCACTTTAAGGGATGAAAATCGCTGATTTCATTGTTCAAAAGGTTTAATTGATATACATGTGTGTCCATAAGAATATGGAGGAAAGGAAAAATCTAATTCTCTCAGATTTTCATTTAGAAAAATCTAATTCAGATCAAGATGACCCATAACTATAGATTTTATTCTATTTGATTATATTATGAAACCTGTTTGAACTTATCTGTACAAAAAAAAAACACCAGTCACAGCCTCAAGCTAACACACTACAAACTCCAACTATTGTCAACCACAAAGAGCCCTCAAAGGACCCCAGGAAGAAAATTATAGACCTGCAACAGGCTGGGAGGTGAATCTACAGTAGCCAAGGAGGTTGTTGGAAATAAATCAACTGTGGGAACAATTGGAATGAAATGAAAGTAGTAGGGACTCATATCCTGCAGTACCAGGCAAATCCCTCTGCTTAAGGCACTGCATGTTCAGGCCTGTCTCAAGTTCACTAGAAACCATATGGATGATCCAGAAGAGTTACGCATCAGTAGCTAAATACTTTTACTTTTTGTTAGTTTTTACTACTTAATACCTTTTCCTCCCTCTGTACATACAGTTGCCTGGTTATTTAAAAAGTGGCAGAAAAAAAAAATCCCAATGAGATGAAAACGAAATGGGGCAAAAAAACTATGGAAAAAGGTTTTGACAAAAAATAATAAAAATGATCAAGAAAAAAAAAAAGAGGCAAGTATTTGGATATAAAACAATCACAAATGCAGCCTATGTGTTAAACAAGTAATAAAACTATAGAAATTGATTCAAGTATTTACATGATCTAGGTGCATCTAAATAAATCAGAATATAGTTGAAAAGCATTTGATGTAGATCTCTGCTAATTGTATTATTCCATTCTTTTTGTTTTCATCTGCAGGGCTCATGCTGCGGTGACTGCTGTAATGTAATGTGTTGCTACACCTGTGCTTGGTGCCAGATGAATCGAGAAGTGAAGATCAGGTGCCGCCATCCGACTCGCACCGCCGTGGTCACCACTCAGGCCAGAGGAATGTAGCTTGTTGACCCGGTGGTGGTTAGTTCATTTCATGTGACTTGGTCTGCAGATAGTTAGCTGCACAATTTCCTATTGTGTCACATCAGCGCCGTTCAAAGTTGATCATTTGTATTAGAGCAAAGGGAAACATTTATTTCAAATTAGTGCCTTAAAACCTCCCAGCAGAATGAGACTTATTCTATTGTGTCCAGCACTTTTATTAACCTTCTGATTAAGATGTTCTTGTTTTTGGAAAACTCCTAATAAAATACTTTCTGCAAGTCAAGAGAAAGCCTGCATCTTACATCATCTTTTCTCTCCCATCAGATTATTCCCGTATATCACAAGGTTTGAGCATATGAACCGTTGAGCAATAATCTAAGAAGCATCTTGCTAGCTTTTCTGCTTTCAGTACTGTGTAATTCTGGTGTTTTTTCAGATTGAAATCCCTTTTTGACATCTTGAATAGACTCAAGTCTGTGTATCTGCTGTCTGCAACTGCTTTTAGTGTAATAAGAGTTAAGCAGATACATGGTTTACACTTTCTTAAAAAGAATGGAGATGTAGCAGTTTTCTGATCTATTTTTTTTTCATAATGTATTTTTCAAATACATTTTTTTGACAAATTGCATCAAGCAGGTATAAGCTGCTCAATATATCAAATTTTTGTTATAATGATATCCAAAATTATTTTGATATAGTTTGCTGTAGTTTCTGTGTCGGATGGATACACCACCTGGAAGAGGTTCGATGCATCTGTGAGCTCTCCAAGAGATATATAATAATCTTTCTGTCATTGCAACTTTATACATGTCATGTGTTCTCTGCATCTAACTCATCCATTACGAAGCAGCAAGCTGCTCCTGTTCAGCACCTAGGAGATAATCTAGAGCTAAGCGTTCTGCTCAGGGACCCAACAAGGTAGTCTGCTGGATTAAAGCTAGGAATGTAATATGCTCAGAAAGTAGGACCCAATATTCAAGGCGAGACAAATGGTGGGAAGATTCAAAGCATTTATTAAAATCAGGACGCGGTACTGTGGATCTACAGCGACTGCGAGGGGAGGCGGGGCACCAGCAACTCTGGTTGGAGAGAAACAGAGGTAAGTGTCCATGATAATCTGACGGAAGATGATTAATCATGTGAGCCACTTACACGGTTTAACAATTCAGTCCAACTCCTAAGAGCGAGGTAGGATCCAGCCGATGGACTTCCAACGAGATCCGGCGGGAGCCGCCCAGAGTGCTGCAGCCCCAGTGAACAAGAATGAATCCAAGCCAGGTCAGGGAAACAGTTCAGAACAGAAAGGCTCAGAGATCGAGGAATCCGTAGCCCTGTACAGGGTTCCGATCAGAACAGAAAAAAAGCTTGTTCAAGGTTCCAGGAGTCCATAAAGAGTTCAGGCAGAATGTTCAGATGGGCACACGCAGGCTCAGTGGTTGAGAGGCAGAACAGTTCAGGATAACAGGAAAACTACGGTACGCTAAAACTCGACATGATCAGGAACTCTACAAAATACTAAAAACGTCTCACCACTGGCTTTCAGGAACGAGAACATGAACTATGGCCTCAGAAATGAACCAAAAGTCAAAGTAACATGACTTAATTCTTTACAACCCTGTACCAAATATAAATATTGATTTTCTCAGGTGTTCAAATACTTATTTGCAGCCGCATCATACAAATAAATAGTTACAAAAATCACACATTGTGATTTCTGGATTTTTAAAAATTTTTTTTTTAGATTGTGTCGGACATGCCTGTACGGCTGACAATCTCAGACCCCCCCATGATTTCTAAGTGGGAGAACTTGCAAAATAACTGGGTGGTCAAATACTTATTGTCCTTCCTGTATAATATATGCTGGTTTACTGTTTACATTATCAAACAAAGCCATTGTATATTTCAATCTGAAAAACTCACACGAAGATAAAAGACAATTAGGAGAAATTTATTGATACAATTACTTTGTCTTTAGCGTTCAGACCTAGGGAGGAAACATAGCGCTGAATTTTGATATATATGCATGAACAGGAGCAAAGAACAGGGCTGTTTCTCCCCAGGCCTGAAACTGGTGGTGGAGTTGAAATAGATGAAGATGGTCAGTCTGTAGACTGCTGGTTAGCGAGCCGGTCTGCTGAGCTTTACGGGGAGATCCAGTGGACTGCGTGAGCTGATACCAGAGCTTCAATCAGGGACCTGGGAGATAGAAGTCCAGTTGGATAACACAGGTTGAGAGAGCCGGTCCATGATGAGCAAGCATGAAGCGACAGTGGAGAGGAAAACCTCCCCTTTGGGAAGAAACCTCTGGCAGAACCAGGCTCAACATGGCGGTGTTCTGCCGGACCGATTGAGATGAGACAGGGAACGCAGAAAGAGTCCGGGAGGAATAACACTCTGATGAAGCTTTAGCTACAATGTGGAGGAAGGGCTGGAGGTGGGTTGAAACAGAGTCATCTGAATGAAGTCACAGCGCATCCACCGCCTGCGCACAGGAGACCACAAGTGGATTGGAGGCCTTTTTAGATGAAATTTGGATGCCGATTGGCTTTCCTAGAGGTGTGATTCGAAGCTGATTGGCTGTGTCGTAGATGGATGTAGGAGAGCAATCAGTTTCTTCAGTTTAACTTCCACCTAGGCTCAATTTGTATCACATAACATCAACCTGCCCAATGACTATGGGTGGAAATGAGCAATCTTGCTATAACCTGGCACCTGCCTCTTTCCTGCATTTTCCCTGTGTGAAATATTTTCATTATATTGTTGAATACCTATTTTTTCACTTGTAGATTTTTTATTTTTTTTTTAAATCAAATAAATAAAAACAAAGAACTGTCCCTTTACATCAGCTGCCTGTGCTGCCAGGGCAGAACCATGCATGTCTTCATCAGTAACCGTTCACGCAAATTAAATCTATTAAAAGGCTTGCTTTGTCAAAACCCTAAGACCACATCCTATGTGTTTTTTTTTTCTGCAGGTGGCTTAACTGGCATAGTAGCTGTAGTGTGGGGAGGGGATTATGGGTGTGGGCACCTTCTCTCTCTCACTCCGTCTTTTCAGAAAAGTGAAACTTACAGGCTCATTCGTCATTACTTTGCGCTCAGAGCTTTCCACGCCACGTTTTTATCAACCCAACTTTAAAGAGGTAAGAAAAAAAATTAGAATAATAAAACGAGCTGCTGCTTTAACTTTCCTTTAGATTTTCCTGCAAAATACTTTATTTCACGGTTCTTTAGTTTCAATCAAGTTTTTGCGAGGTTACTTTTAGTTTTTTTAAATAATAAATCAAAACGCAGATTATTTTTGCTCGTTCCTAACTGTTCATTTCATTTGCATATATTTAGTCTATTACAGTCGTTTAAATCGGAAATGCACGGTTGAATTGCGATTTTTCTTCTTTCTCTGATTAATTAGATTGACTAGATACATTTAGATCGACCTAGATGTATTTTGTCTAGATGTTGCTCTCAGACCTTATTAAAAGCGCCTGTATCTGTGCATAAAACAAAACAGGTTATATATGTAGGGCTGCACTAAGGCATAAAAAGATGAAACATATGATAACCGCCCAACAGCCTCCTATGAAACTGTTATGACCCACGTGACTCTATATATATATATATATATATATATATATATATATATATATATATATATATATATATATATATATATATATATATATATATATATATATATATATATTTTTTTTTTTTTTTTAATATATGTATGCATATATATGTATATGTATATATGTGAGCATATATATATACATACACACACATATATGTCTGTGTGTGTATGTATATATATATATATATATATATATATATATATATATATATATATATATATATATATATATATATATATATATATATATATATATATATATATATATATAATATGTGTGTGTATGTATATATACACTTCTATATAAAGGAGTTAAAGACCAGAGCAAAGACTGCAGCAAGTTTATTTATAAAGCACAGAGACTCATCCAGGATGTCATGGCAATGGGTACAGGTAGTTTTTATCATCCATATAGTAATTTTTTCTTATATTTGTCAGTTCACCTTTAGCTTTGACACGCATCCAAACCAGAGTAGAGAACAGCCTGGTAATAGCTGTTTTTCACATTGCGCTATCAGAGCTCATCAAAGCAGCTCAGGTGTTGATGAAAACAAAGAACTAATTAAGTAAGTCTGACTATAATTTTTGTGCTGTATTTTTTCTTAGCTCTAGATTTATAAACACAGGTTCATAATAGGATTTATTTATTACGATTCCTGACTAACTTACAGGCAACATATTTATGATGTTTTTTTTTTTTTGAGATGGAAAGCCTAACATGCCTAAGAATTAAATGCTCTAATTAAAATATTTAGTAAAATAGATTGTATAGTTATTTTACTGTACGTTCCACTTTTGGACAATCATCAACACTTTTAACTGATAGGGTAAGAGTGAGGGAAGCACTGGTTTAGAATGGGGCCAGAATCACCATAACAGGGCAGATGTGTCTCTTTCTTTTTAGGAAAAATATTTTTTCATCAAATCTTTCAGACCTATTTCTTATTTGAAATATCAATGCAACGTTCATAAGCTGTATGTAACGCAATTTCGTTCTGTATGCACTCTGTGCATACAAAATGACAAATAAAGAAGTCTAAGTCTAAGTCTAGACCTTCCTCCCTTTTTAGCCTGAACTTTTTCACTATTTTGTCCCCCTAAGCATTTCTGTTGCAATAACCAGTCAGCAACCAAAACATTTATTGAGGGATGGAAGGACACTTACCAAAATAAAATTCTTAAAGACAAGGTTGGTTGTATAAAAAAATTAAAATTAGCCAATAAAGGAAATATTTGCTTTTAAAGACAAAAGCACAGAGAATATAGAAGTTAATGAAGTAAAAACAAACACAACCTTTCCTCTATGAGGAAAACTTTCTATGAAGAAAGGGCTCGCTCTAAATCAAAAACTATTGGGCTCTTTAACTTTTCAAAAACCTTTAACCAAACCAACACTAAGAAATATGAGGAGGGATTTTATTCACAAATTACATTGTGAAAAGAACAAGCAGTGTCTCTAAGGTGGTGAGAGAATGGTAGGTGTCTTGTTACACTTCAGACTGTAAATGGACTTCCTTTCCGCCTTTGTTGGAAACCGTTTGCAGAAGGTTTCACTTAGCACTGAAATGTCTCATGACTCCTCTTCACAGACGCCCTCTCCTGTCTGTAGGCTCCCTCTGCTTCATCCTGACTGCTATAAAGAAATTCTTAAAGGAATAGTACACCCAAAACATGATTAGCCTTCATTTTCTACTCACCCCCATGCTGAACAACACTCTGGAGTACTTTTTGATATCTCAAATGCATCTGGAGATCTGGGAGGCTTCTTTCTGTCTGCTGACATTCCAAATAATGGAGGTCTATGGTGCCCGAGGCAGAAAGGTCCATAAAAGTCCACAAAAAACGTGTCAATATTCCTCCATACTGCTCGTCCAATGTATTCCAAGTGTCCTGAGTGGGTAGCGTCCATAATTTACTCGAAACGAAGTCATTTAGAATGTTTTTAGAGCATAAACAGTAGTGTATAGGATTTCCTAAAAGCACGTTCACGAGTCTACGGAAACCGCGGCAGACCGAACCAGATGAAAGTGCGCATTCAGCTCGGCAAAGAACTCATGCTCTTCCACAACACTGAAGTCCTCAGACATTTTTCTTTCGTTGTTTCTTTCTTTGCACAGGTAAACAGCACATTTCTTCTTCTACGCTTGCATTATCGGCAGAGCAGACGCTGAATGCGCACTTTCGTCTGGTTTGGTCTGCCGCGGTTTCCGTAGACTCGTGAACGCGCTTTTAGGAAATCCTATACACTACTGTTTATGCTCTAAAAACATTCTAAATGACTTAATTTCGAGTAAATTATGGACGCTACCCACTCAGGACACTTGGAATACATTGAACGAGCAGTATTGAGGAATATTGACACGTTTTTTGTGGACTTTTATGGACCTTTCTGCCTCGGGCGCCATAGACCTCCATTATTTGAATGTTAGCAGACAGCAAGAAGCCTCCCAGATCTCCAGATGCATTTGAGATATCAAAAAAGTACTCCAGAGTGTTGTTCAGCATGGGGGTGAGTAGAAAATGAAGGCTAATAATGTTTTGGGTGTACTATTCCTTTAAGTCTGACCTCTGATCCTGCGCCTCATTTGCACTGCACTGTTTCGTGCATTTCTTGTGAATTTGAAGTTTAAGCATGGAAATAACCATAGTGGATGTTTCTTTTCAATGTCCACAAGTATAACAGGCATCCGGGATGTCGATCTCTGTGTTGCTATCCTAGAGTACGCTGTCCAAATATATTTGATACTTTAAAATACAGTTATCGCACGTAAAACCAGCTCCAGAAAATAGTTGTTGTTACCCTTCTGACGGTCGTCGTTCCAACATGTCTCGCCCCAGAAAAAACACTGCTGGCATGTCATTGGTCCAACCTGCCGGTGGATTTGTTGTGAGACTAGAAACTCAGACCTTGCCACAATCCAGGTTGCAGCGCAAGGTTAGAGTTTTATTGCATTATTATTATTTTTTTTTAAATCACGTTTTACTGATCTGTAAAAAAAAATCTATAAAAAACTTTGAATAAAGGAAATCTAATATCTGAAAAATAGCAAACTTTAAAAAAATTATTTTTACTCCTTTTCCATTTGTTTCCTTTAATAACATTGGAACAAAATTCTCTCCATACTTCCAGACATGTCAGCTCATCAAACCGGTCTTGCTTGTTGCACATCTGTGCTGCATTACCAAATAAAGTCCAGATCAGTCTGTTTACTTCAGCTGCTCTGAAATGCATCTGAAGATGAAAGAAATGTAGAGAAAGACTGAATACCAATGGGTCATAATTTAAAGGGCATTGAGTTATAGAAAAGATTAATTACTTTAAAAAGTAAATAAAAACAAGAGAGGAAGCCTAGTCTTGCTTTTAATTATGAAAGAAAGGAGATTACAGAAGGGATTTTGTAACTCAGGATATTGCTTAAAGAGGGGAATTGCTGCATAGTGCAGGTCTTTGCAACATTATATACAAATAGATATATATCCGGGTGTCCATAAATAATGTAATTATGGTTCTAAAACTACTTATTTCTATCCTTAACTCACTAAAGAATACTAATTCACATCTGTAAAAAAATTTTTATGACTTTTGTGAGACAATGTTTATGGTTTTTACATTTTCTTTGTTAAACTGCTTCTCACGTCATCTTTACCGTTGCAGGTCGGGGAGAGACGAGTGATAAAACAGAAAGGATTTTAAGGCATCTTTTTTGTCAGGAAATACGTTATTAACCTTTAACACATTATATTTTAGTATGTTTACTATTTTTGGGGAGGGAAACGTCATTTAGGTATTTCTAACAAAATAAAATCGAGGTTGACCGGAATGTGTATCTGGATGCGCAAATGAGCTGGTAGCGCAGAACGGATCATGCTTCTGGGACGGATCGGGTAGTGACAGTGACTAATAACAAAGATGGCGCAGGCACCACACTGTGGACTTATTTCACTGTAAGTTGTAGATAGGGTTGTCAGAAGTATCGATACTCAAAAAAGTATCCATACTGAAAAGTTGTATCTGGATACAATACTCATTTTCAAAAGTATCGATACAGTGCTACCACCAGTGGCACCTAAACAGTCATTCATGTTATGCGCAGATTAGAGGAAAATGCACTTTCTGAACACTGTGTGATTGAATAATTCTGTGCACTTTTCGGTTTCAGACTTTTTTCTGTAACAGGTGCAGCTGCTGAGAATTATTTTTGTGTGTAAAGTATAGCCAAGGAAGGAACACTTAATTTTAATTTTGTAAGTTTTTTATCAAGCTGGCTTAGAATTGTGCACAGCATACAACCTAAAAATATTGTTTATTGTATTTATTTATCTATTTATTGTATTTTGTTTATTAATGAAAACATTTCTGTTGAATTTTGGAGTCTTTGTTTTTATCCTTGTGGTATCGAAAATGACATCGAGTATCGAATATTTTACTTAGTATCGGTATCGAGTTGAAAAGTTTAGTATCATGACAAACCTAGTTGTAGATTTTATATTTATGCCATTTTAACTTAATTCATCGTAAAATTATTTTTTGTTTTGACTGATATTTCCTGATGTGATAACGTATTTGCATTTGTGGGAGCTCATTTCGCACTGGCTTGTGAGCATCAGGCAACATACCTACTAGGGGTGAGTATTGGCATAGGTGTTGCAAGTATTGTGACCCAACTGTCACAATACTTTGGTGACGATTTTGTAATATCACCATATATTGCGATATTTTTCGCAGCTATCCAAATAAAATGTTTAGAGAAAAAAATCAAGTGCTGTATATGTTCATCATATACAGGGGATTGAGTCAGTCCTCGTCTCCCACTGTGACTGCCTCAACCACAGATATGCCGCTGCGCTGCGCCGCACAACAAAAGGCCTCCATGGCACTATCTAAAAGAGTGGCGGTGCAGAGCTAGCCTGTTTTCCCTCATTATTTAAGTAAAAAGTTTTTTTTTTTTTAATTTAAACCAGGGAATGAAAGATTGATAATATATTGGGCAGCCGAAAATCACAATATATCGCCAAATGATTTTTTTTCCACACACCTAGTACCTAGGTGTCTGTTGTTAAGAGACTATTCTGCTAAATCAGATTAATTAAAACACTTCAGCATGTTTCTACTCACACGTCTGGGCAGGGTTTTAAACAAGGATAGTTGAAGATGGATACATTTTTGAAAAATCAGACCCTTGGAGGACTCTAATGCAGATTAAAACAGAGCAGGAATCCTCACTGCGAGTAGTCATAACGAAGAGAGTCTAGACTAGGACATCATTAATCAATTCTGGTCATGGAGGTCTCCGCAATCTTTGATCAGAGGTGGTCACGATGTTCTACGGAGCAGACCCGACGTCTCATAAGACATCACACACCATAGGATTATCTCCCCAGAAATGGGGGCCCCTTGGAAGGGGAAGATCAGATCAGAAATTGCCAGAATTTTAACTCTACCTGCTCACACTTCATATATCCAAAAACCACCCGTCGGACTCAGCGCCGAGGCGCCAATGGCGCTTGTCGGACTCGTCAATCTGGAAGAAGTAGAAGAACTCCCTTGTTTGCATATGCATAGTGCACGAAGTTCTGGCAAATCAGCTCGTAGTTGCTTGTAGCTCAGCTTCAACAGCAGGATTTGTCCACTAACACCCCACAAAGGGCTGACTATATTGCAAACATGTTTAATTTTCTCCCGACCTTAGGATTCCTGATCAGGAGTTGGTCGTGAGAGGCTGATCAGCAATTGCTACCCCCTGTATAGTACACAATGCATTACGCACAATGAGGCTTAAGCTCGGCCTGAGCTTAAGCCTTTAATTGGCCTTTAATTGATGGGTGTTTAATTGAGAGAGGTGGTTGCATCCTTTTTTTTTATTTTACTAGCAGTTTATTCTGAATTATTTGCTTTTTTATTGCATTTAATCAGAGTTGCTTTAGAAACCTCTGCACTTTATTTCAGCACGTCACAGCCTGTAAACTATTTTTCGAGCACTTCTCACTGAAAGCAAATTAGGGGAAGGAAAAAAAATTTAACAATACAGGAACAATGCAGCTGTGATATTAAACAGGAAGTGAATCTAACAGAAAAAGTCAAAAGGGTATTCAGCAGCCAAGATTTAGTACAGTGTATAGCTGTGTATATCTGTATTAGTTGTTTGGATAAACGTAGCTCTGCACATCCAGAAAAGGATCATTTTGTCTAACCTTTTTCATTAAACTACAGAATTTAGTAAAACTGGATGAACTTTAAATTTAGAGTGAGATAACAGATTCTTAATTGGATTTTGTTTTGGAATTTGAAGTTGTCTTGACTGAATTAACAGGTGAGTTGTATGGCAGTTTTATGTGTGCTAGCATTTCTTCCTTAGGGCATGGAACTATTGTTTCTATGGAGTCTTATTCAGGATCCATGTATATTCAAGCTGTTTTTTTTCTTTTGAAACCAAAAAAATGAAAAAACTAAAAAACATTAGAATTTTAGTATTTTTTTCATTGAACCAAAACAAGAAAACAGATGATAGCCTGCTATCTTGTTTAGCGATTTTTCCGCACGAAACAAAAAGGAAAAAGACGGTTAAGGAGCACATTTCTCAATTTTGATTATCATATTTTGTAGGGATGCACGATATAATCGGCCCCCTATCGGTATCGGCCTTAAAACTAAATATCGGACATCGGCCACCCCACCGATATTTAACCCGATATTTGATCAGCTTCTGAGTTTCAAAAGTCTAAAAAAAATATATATATATACTACTTCTTCTTCTTCCTCAAAAACTTCTTTTTTACAGACTTAAAAACTTCTAAAGACGAGGTAAAAAATATTGATACATTAAAATATCACAATATCTTCATATGCTGATATATTTGTTGGGTTTTAATCCAGAGAAATGTGACTTTAAAAGATTAAAAGGAAAATGATCAACACAGAGACCGGGTTTTGTGACGTCAGTGTGTGCCGGGTGGAGAGAAGAATGCTGGCTTGGAAAGCCATCACCTTCTCCCACAGATCCCTTCATGGCAAAGCCTTTTATTAACAGTTTACAACATCAAACAGGCGGGCCTAAAACAGCAGACCCAATAATGATTGTCTGAGAGGATGCAGGTAACAAGATGGTGTGAATTGACCTACTGGCTGGATGGAAGTCACACATCCGTGTGATTCTGCCTCATGACCTACAGGAGGTCATAAAAGTTTATGACCCTTCTGGTTGAAACACAGGATAGTATCACTCTAACAATATTGCCATTTAAAAACACCAAATCAATCTCTTTTACTAATGAAATATTGCTATATGTCATCGTTATGCTACGAAATCCCCCGGAAATTCACAAAATTTTGTGATACTTTTATATGTTGATTTATTGATGCGGTATCGATCTATTTTACCAACAAAATCTCACAATAATTTGCAAAATATCACGAGAGTTTGTAACAGAACGATGAAATTTCACGAGATTTTGAAAGTGAAATAGATCGATACCGCGTTTTTAAAAATCAATTTGATATCAGCATATGAAAATATATTTGAGTATATAATTTTTTAAAGTGTCAGAAATGGATAACAAAACTGCTATTTTCAATGACTACTTATTTTTGTCCAGCTTTAATATCGGTATCGGTTATCGGCTACATGAGTTTTAAAATATCGGCATATCGGATATCGGCCAAAATCCCAATATCGTGCATCCCTAATATTTTGACTAATAGTTTGAGACAGAAGTCCTCTCTGCGTATGCAATGTGTTCTACACAAGTCATGGCATAAAATATTTTTCATTTTCACTCTCAAGATGCCTTATATTGTGAGATCTCGCACTGACTTTCACTCTGTATAAAATATGGCGGCCATCTTTTTGAGATCGACCTGAGAATAGCACAAATTTCACAGTTTTTTTCAGGATTTCGCATTAACTTGTTGGCAAATCGACAAACAATCAGGTCAATCTGTTGCTTTTATTTTAATCCTTTGCTTAAAAAAATGACATAAAAACATAAAGAAATAACAGTTTGTCAAACAGGCAGCCTGTAGAGATTTTAAAGGTCCAGAAGGTGACAGTATTGAGTGACACAGTATCAACGCAGTGTCAATACATTTTTGAATGTCTCGAAATGCTTCATGTTGCCTCATCAACCCATCCCTACCTTCTAGCATAAGTATTATTTTGTTTTAGGGATGCACAATATAATCGGCCCCCTATCGGTATCGGCCTGTATCGGCCTTAAAACTGAATATCGGACATCGGCCACCCCACCGATATTTAACCCGATATTTGATCAGCTTCTGAGTTTCTAAAGTCTAAAAAAAAAAAAAAAAAAAAAAAAAATACTACTTCTTCTTCCTAAAAAACTTCTTTTTTACAGACTTAAAAAACTTCTAAAGACGAGGGAAAAAATATTGATACCTTAAAATATCACAATATCTTCATATGCTGACATATTGCCATTTAAAAACACCATATCAATCTCTTTTACTAATGAAATATTGCTATATGTCATCGTTAAGCTACGAAATCCCCCGAAAATTCACAAAATTTATATTTATATATGTTTATATATTGACTATTTTACTAACAAAATCTCACGACAGTTTGTAACAGAACGATGAAATTTCACGAGATTTTGAAAGTAAATTAGATCGATACCGCGTTTTTTTCAAAATCTATTTGATATCAGCATATGAAAATATATTTGAGTATATTATTTTTCAAAGTGTCAGAAATGGATAACAAAACTGCTATTTTCAATGACTACTTATTTTTGTCCAGCTTTAATATCGGTATCGATATCGGTTATCGGCCACATGAGTTTTAAAATATCGGCATATCGGATATTGGCCAAAATCCCAATATCGTGCATCCCTACTTTGTTTGTTCATTTCTTTGGAAGTAAACTGAAACACTCCTTTGTCTGTGAGTGTAGAAAAGTGTTTTCCCTTTTGGTTTTAAAAATGGCTAATCGCTTGTTGGTAAATCTTTGATTCATTTCAGAAGAAGCTTAGAGCTCAGGTCTCAAGAAACTTTCCCATGTTTAGGGTATTGCCAAGAGATGCACACATCACAGATACATTTTTTTTAACCCAATTTGTCTTTATATTGAAATTCCTTGCATGCGGTCCATACCCTGTTTGCCCAGCATTTTATTTTTGTTCACTTATTGAGAATTGTATTGCATGACAGAGAGCAGGATGTTTGGTGTGCTGTTGTGGTCTATGATGCTATGAAACAGTATCCTAAAAGGTGTTAGAGCTGATGTGAAACAGTTTTGAGAGAGCTCTTAAGCAGTTCCTCTCCACCCTGAACACATATGTTGGGCTTAAATTACTCTTAATTTTTTTTTCTATGTTGTACAATTTTATCACAAGATTATGAAAAAAATTAAATAACTAGAGCTGGAAATTTGCAAAATTAACAGGTAATTCAAATCACGAGTAACACCAGCGGTGGACGGTCAGGACCTTCAGAGCTAAACTTTAATTTTCTTCTTTCCAACTGCATTAATTTATTCCAAACGATCAGTTCTCTTAATTTCGTAGCGTTTCTATTGGCTGCTCTGCTTCCATTACATTTAAGTGGTTGTTACTTTTTTTTTGTCCAATCAGATTTCAGCCTTAGTGCGTTGCTATGTCAATCAAATCTGCCCAGGGCCTTTAGAATCAGCAATCTGACCTCTCAAATTCACCCTCACACTAACCTTCCTCTTGATTATACCAACGGTTGATACATTTTATATTTGAATACTATTTGTGGTTTAGTTTTATTAAAATGTTAAAGTGGTGATATTAAGAAGTAGAAGTTGAGGGTTGTCGACTGAAGGCCTAGGTACCAGATATATACAGGTGCTGGTCATAAAATTAGAATATCATGAAAAAGTAGATTGATTTCAGTAATTCCATTTAAAAAGTGAAACTTGTATATTATATTCATACATTACATACAAACTCATATATTTCAGATGTTTATCTGAAATATATGATACACAATCATGGGGAAGACTGCTGACTTGACAGTTGTCCAAAAGACGACCATCGACACCTTGCACAAGGAGGGCAAGACACAAAAGGTCATCGCTAAAGAGGCTGGCTGTTCACAGAGCTCAGTGTCCAAGCACATTAATAGAGAGGCGAAGGGAAGGAAAAGATGTGGTCGAAAAAAGTGTACAAGCAAGAGAGATAACCGCACCCTGGAGAGGATTGTGAAACAAAACCCATTCAAAAATGTGGGGGAGATTCACAAAGAGTGGACTGCAGCTGGAGTGAGTGCTTCAAGAACCACCACACACAGACGTATGAAAGACATGGGTTTCTGCTGTCGCATTCCTTGTGTCAAGCCACTCTTGAACCACAGACAGCGTCAGAAGCGTCTTGCCTGGGCTAAAGAGAAACAGGACTGGACTGCTGGTGAGTGGTCCAAAGTCATGTTCTCTGATGAAAGTAAATTTTGCATTTCCTTTGGAAATCAAAGTCCCAGAGTCTGGAGGAAAAGAAGAGAGGCACTTCATCCACGTTGCTTGAAGTCCAGTGTAAAGTTTCCACAGTCGGTGATGGTTTGGGGTGCCATGTCATCTGCTGGTGTTGGTCCATTGTGTTTTCTGAGGTCCAGGGTCAACGCAGCCACATACCAGGAAGTTTTAGAGCACTTCATGCTTCCTGCAGCTGACCAACTTTTTGGAGATGCAGATTTCATTTTCCAACAGGACTTGGCACCTGCACACAGTGCCAAAGCTACCAGTACCTGGTTGAAGGACCATGGTATCCCTGTTCTTAATTGGCCAGCAAACTCTCCTGACCTTAACCCCATAGAAAATCTATGGGGTATTGTGAAGAAGAAGATGCAATACACCAGACCCAACAATTCAGAAGAGCTAAAAGCCACTATTAGAGCAACCTGGGCTATCATAACACCTGAGCAGTGCCACAGACTGATCGACTCCATGCCACGCCGCATTGCTGCAGTAATACAGGCCAAAGGAGGCCCAACTAAATACTGAGTGCTGTACATGCTCATACTTTTCATGTTCATACTTTTCAGTTGGCCAACATTTCTATAAATCCTTTGTTTTTATTGGTCTTCAGTAATATTCTAATTTTCTGATATGATGAATTTGAGATTTTCATTTGTTGTCATTTGTAATCATCAAAATTAAACAAAATAAACATCTGAAATATATGAGTTTGTATGTAATGTATGAATATAATATACAAGTTTCACTTTTTAAATGGAATTACTGAAATCAATCTACTTTTTCATGATATTCAAATTTTATGACCAGCACCTGTAATATATTGATAACCATTTCATTTCATCTTTAAGCTTGGTGGTTTAATGCTTTCAAAGTGTCCTTTATAATAACAGCAGATAAATATGAATAACAACTGATACAGAGATCTTAACTGCAATCAATCAGTGTAGCTTTATTCAGTTTACAGTGAATACTGATCAATGACTCAGAAATGCATTGCAATATAGCAGCACTGGAGAAAAATGGGTTAGCTCAGATGACATGAGGAAACCAGGCCATGAAGCATGTGCATCCATGTACACGTGACCAAAATGAGCTTGTCTGGTGCTAACAATGTTAGCCAACCCAACTCTAGCAGCATTAGATGAAAAGAGGGGATAAGCAGGGGACAATCTCTGGTTTGATGCACTCGGTTCAGCAGTCCAATCCACTCACCAGGAAAGGAAGGGACGATTACCTGTTTGATTTCTTATCAGGAACCCAGTCCATTCGTCCAACAGGCAGCTCTTGGAGAGAGGACGTCTCCTCAGAGCAGCGGCTGATAGCTTTGTAGCACAGATTCAAAACAATAGACGAACCAAGGTGCTACTTCAGTAGCAACAGAGTATGCAGTGGTGTCAAAAGCTGAAACTGATGTGTTGTTTCCATTTGTATCAACATGTCTGCAAAACATATGTGCAAAAAGACATTTTTTGCACAGAACTACTTGAAGAAGAAATACAGATCACCACTCCTCAGAGTTGACAGTGATCTCCCATTGGCCTTTTTATATTATAAAGCCAAGAGCCTGCTTCTCTCACACAAGAAGCAGTCACATTAAGTAGTTGCAGAAAAACATCTCTGCTTTTGACCAGGAAGTGAAATTTAAAGATCTCAGAAACATATATGTTTAAAGTTAAACATGGGCTGTTTGTGGTGTGTTTTCTTCAAGTTTAGAACACATTGTTGTTTTATTCCATTAAAAAAAGTTTGCATTATTTTTTTACTTTTTAACGGTAAAATGATTTCTGTTCTGTTTTTCAAAAAATGTTTTAAAGTAAGATGATAAAGAGACTAATAGCTGAAGTGAGTTCATAAGTGCTTGTCTGATTATGGAAAGGCTACATATAGGTATTGATTAGGCTTAGGGACGGGGGTCATGCACAGCAGAGTAGGTTAAATTTTGGGGTGTGATTCAAAGATGTTAAGAACCCCTGGTCTAGAGTTTGTTTACTTTTCATATTAATAATTTATCCTCAATAAAATTATGTAACTAGAGATGTACCTGAACCCATCCAGCTTCTCAACCTGAGTAATCTTTCTAAATATGGGGAGCTACAGTTAATCATATCCCTAAATTAATGATTGTATGATCGTTAAAGGAGTGTATGTGGTTTCTTCTCTTCTTAGACACTCATAGGCTGACTAGAAGTCCTCCTCCTTTCTCCTCACATTTGCTTACTTTAGGAGCCATGTCAAGGCCTGGGCTGCTTTTTGATAACTTACTGAGATAAAATACAAAATAAAAATCTTAGGATTATTGAAAATCTAAGCTTTTTCCTAAAATGACATCAGTTAGAGCTACCAGTGGCGTTAGGATTCTCTACTCCGTTCTCTAACAGTTAGTGAAATGAGTTAAACTAAAACAGTCCATAGACTCTCCTATGTTTGTTTTATATTAAACCAAGTTAAAGACAAAACACAGGAGTAGTCTGTGAAAGAAATGACATGAGAAACGAAAGCAAATATATTATCTTGTACTGTGACTTTTTTAAAGCCGTCTGATTAATATCCTGTAAAAGCTCAACACAGCGTGTAAATGAATTCTCACCACCTCAGATGTTCCCTTTATAAAGGAAGAAACTGGGGGTGTTAGTGTGCAAGAACTATCAGAAATCAGAAATAAAACTACACAGTTCCTCTTTCATTATGTCGACTCTGTTTCCTCCAGATATGGCTTACCAACCCCAACCATCCCAGGTGGTGATGGTCACCTCCACCCATCACGGTGTCGGGACATGGAGCACTGGCATTTGTGACTGCTGCACCGAAATGGGGACCTGTAAGTCCACTGAGCAAACGGCATAATTTCTTACAACCTGCAAAAAAAGTACCAATAAAAAGTTCAAATGTCTTGATATTTAAAGAAGCCTCTAAAACCAGACGCCCTAAGAACATTTCTGAGAAAGGAGAATAAGTGTTTGTTTTTTTACACATTCATTGTTTTGCACCAGGCCCAGCTATAATCTTTGTGGTCAAACAGATAAAGGTATAGTTTTTCTAGGTAGATCATCAAAATAAGTGGTCCTACTAATTGTCAATCATTCTGGTAATGTGTTTATTCTGGTGAGTCTGACACAGCGGAAAAATTGTAAATCTTCTTTTGGAAAGGAAGATTGTATGATTGATGCAAACAGCAACTTTTAAACAGAGCTGCTTCCTGTTGAGGTAAAAAAACAAAAACAAAACACCACTATTAGAGAAATAAAAATGCACCAATAAAACCAGTATATATTAAAAGCAACCCCCCATGCATGTGCATTTTTTTAAGGTCTTTTCAAAAAATCACGAAAATCCTCCACTGTACATTTAATTACTATTTATATGTTTACATTTTACGATTTTCTATTAAAACATAAAGAAGCTTTGTTGTATTTAACATGAAATCAGTACATTTCCCTTAAATGACATATTTAACACCAGAGTGCAAAAGTGAGAGAACTCTGTTGTGATCTGGACAGTATGACGGAAGTCAGTAGCAATTAGATGGTAAAAAACATAATGGATGCACACTACTACACGACCCACAGGAGATATCAACAATAACAATAGCAGATTGTGCATGTGGTGCTGACTCCTTTAAATCTACTAAAATGCTAAGCTAACATTTAACTAGCTTGAACCAAAATTCTCACTACAGGATATTGTTTCCACACTAGATGAATATACTCTAAATATTTAACTATCATGTTCTGCTGCTCTGAAGCAGTTATCTGTGACTTTAAAGACTCAATTCATTGTTACACTTCTGTTACATTGTCAGATTGTGATCACTCTGATTTCTTCCTGTGTTGCACAGATAAAAAGGCAGCATGACATTTAAAAATTCTAATTATAGGCATGTCACAGTAAACAGTAAAACATTTTAACACTTGGTCAATTTGAATAAGGTCAATTTACATGTGCATGCTTGATTTTTTTCTTCCTGTCTCCTTTGTTCTGAATGACAAAATGTTCACAGCGTAGTAATTGTAGCACAGTCTGGTGACTGAGGAGTAGCCAGCCAGAAAAATACGATACAGAGACGGGATTGCTTTAAAAGCTAAATGCAACAGCAGCAGTGATAAAGCCCTTTGGATTTAAACCAAATTAAAATATTACCCTCCACCATAATAAGATGTGGGACAGTTTATCATCAAGAACAATTTGTTTACAGTAGGTGAGAGGCCTACCTTATTGACGAAATACCTAAAATTATGACACCCAAACTGACAAAAAATAAATTGAGCCTGTGTTTGTGTAAACAGGGCCTTTAAAGGAAACTACAGGAAAAGAAGATTAAATAAAACACCTTGGTGAAATAAAGGCATCATTTATCTTTTTCGTCCAGCAGAAATATTCAGCTGTACCAGAAGATAAGTTAGAGACAAGTCAAGGCAGGCAGCTACACAAAGTTAAAAGACAAGCTAAAAGAAAAACTACAATGTAGGAAAATTTATAGCATAACAATGGCTTAAAGTGTTAAAGCCAGTCCAAAGTCACCTTTAGACCAATATAGGATGAGATATTGGTCTACAGTGCTAATTTGTAATAAAATAAATTTTTCTTTTCTTCAAACTCAGCAAAAATACTTGCTTTTAAAGCAAGTATTTTTCGATCTAGGTGCTGCCTATTTCATGAAAACATTCATAAAGCTTATACGATGTCTGAGAGCTCATACAGCCAGAAAAAAGGACTTTCAGAAACAAATAACCGTTCCTGCTCAGTTCCAATTAGCTAGTAAAAGAGCCTCTTGGTTTCAACCTTCAGCTGGAATCATTGTGCTCAGCCTTACATTATCTCTCTGTGTGGGCGTTTGTTTGGCGCAGCGTGGTTAAAGCTGGTGCTTCCTGCAGGGAGCCTTCATATGTATATATGCTCCAACCACGCCTTTTTACAGGAAAGGGTGAGGCTGCTGCTCAGATAGTAAAACTTATGATGATTACTCAGAGATGCATGAATCAAGGGAAATACCACTTTGTGCATGATTCTGTTGAAGGAATAACTTATAAGAGAGTGAAAAGCTCCAAAGAGTGGATTGTTTATATATAGGTCCTTTAAATAATATGCTACTAAGAAGAATTATTAAAAATTTGTTGTTTTTTTTTAACAAAAAACAACAATGGACTATGTACAAGATTGGGAAAATTGTGCAAGCAGCACGGATATAAATTATTTTTGATTTCATTTGGAACAGTGGTGACTATTAAGTCTTATATCAATGTTTTCTTCTTTATGTGTTTTCCTATCATGTAAAACAATTTTAGTCATCCTGCTAAAATGTGCTATACAAATAAACTTTTTCTTCCCTTTCCTAGGAGAGAAGCAGGACTGAAAAACAGGCCCAACTTTATCATCCATAATCAAAGTTGTTGATGGCAGCAGCCCAGCTGATGCCTCTGTCCATGATGATGTCACAGGATTAGGTCAGATAAAGCTAATATGATGAGGCAGGGAGCATATAATGTGGAGGTTGAACTACCAATGAGTGCAATATTGGAGAGTAGAAGTAGAATGAAGCAGAGTAATGAAAAGTGGTCCCTAGGTCCTCCAGCAGTCTAAGCCTATCGCTGCATATCTTTAAATATATAACTTGAGCCACTCTAACTATACCTCTATCAAAAAGGAAGCCTAACCTTAATAGTAGATAGTGTGTCTGCCTCACAGAACAGAACTGGTAGTTGGTTCCTCATGAAAGGAGCCTCATAACTAAGGGTGTTTCCTGATTTAAGGGCTACATCCTTCCAAGGTGGCATTTGTACATTTATTTAACAGTAAACAGTGAAGTAATCCAATTATTACTACCAACTTTTATCCTGTTTCTTATTGGTCTATTGTAGGTTTATTTTATTTGTATGTTATTATTTAATTGATGTAAAGTACTTTGAATTTTTTTGTACTGAATTATGCTGTACAAGTAAACCTAACTTGCCGTGGTAAAAAATATGAATGAAATTAAGCTTCTATGCTTTCTATGGCCTAAAATAAACTTTAAAGATGTTTTGAGACAAAAATATAGGTCTTTTAAACTTAAATAACTACTTAATTTATAAAGATTCCTCCTAACATTTAAATTTAGGTTAAACATTTTTTAACACAAGCTCAGAAAAGAATTTATTTTCTTTTTAATAAACGTTTGCTAAAATTTACGTCAGTCTTAAAACAAGATCATTATACTAGACATTACTAGAGGTGTCTTAAGAAATTAACAATAAATTTTTTCACATGCTTGCTGCCATGGTACAACAGCTGTGGTTGTTCAAGGGTTAAATGAACAAAAATTGGAGCAAATAGTTTTGATCCAGCCAATAATATAAATTGTATCCTCGGTATTGTGGATTAAAAATTGAACGTAATGTTCATAATTCTGATTATTTTTGCCAAATACCTTCTATATTAAAGTATAGTTTTTAATCATACCGCCTTGGCTTATATATCTTCCAGAAGAACATTATTTTTCTTCAGCTCTTCTTCACCCATTTATACTTTTATGAAACTAGGCATAGAATAATTATGGCCTAAGAAATGTATATCATAAAGGATATTCAAAAACAAAGGTTTAAAGTCCTAGGGAAGTCATATTTAAATGTAAAATCATTCTGGCTTAAACATGCATATAAATGTACTCTTTATCAGACCATATTGTCGCAAAATTTAGAAAATTTCTATAAAAAAAAAAAATCCTGTCTGAAAATCTTTTTTTTTCTCTCATTATTTTATGCAGGCCAGTTAGTTAGAAGTCAGCCTGTACACCTAAATTCGGCCAATCATATATTAATGGTCATCTGTCAATCACATTTTTTTTGGTCATAGCACCTTGACTCATATGTCGCAGCTAATATACGCAACGGTTGAAATAAGAAATAGGAATCATTTACTGTACCATTGAGTTCCGTCCCAGTGTCCACGGGGATGGACATCTGTGTCTTCGGCAGGCGTAGAGCTAACAGAACTGGCAGCGTTGCGAGGCAAGGGCTCAAACATGTACGGCTGTAAGCCTTTTACACCAAACCAAGCTTCTGCCACCCTGGCGTCCTCTTCCGCAACAACTTCGTCCCCGCTTTCCTCCTCTAAATAAAAAATGAGGAGGTCGTGGATGAGGAGACTCATCCACGACCTCCGACACAAAACTCTCCTCCTCTTGCATGTTTCCACTGTCCATAGCATAGTGTCGTTTCTAAGTCACCAATTTAGTGCTACTTGGTCCCAATGTATTTTCCCTTTGGGAACATACTAGCTCTAAGTTGCTAAGTGGTTAGCAAGAGTCTTCCGAGAAAACGGCCACAACCAGACTTGTTTGCAAACCTTCTGCCACAACAATCCCGCCCCCTTGATAAACGACCAATTACTTTCACTTTATTCTCTCGTGTAAAGTCGGGCACTACTCAGTAGAATTCGGAAATGCAATGGTTAGAACGGCCGTTTCCCATCGGTTTCTTAGATCTATGGTGTCATGGTTGCTGGGCAACGTTTTATAAGCCAAAAATGGCTTTGTTTTGGCCACTCTATAAAGCTTCGAACTCGAACGCTAATTTAGACATTTGGAATTGATAAAGCTTCCAGGATGGGAAGTGAAATGTTTTCAAACTTGGAAACATAATCTCGGAAATCGTTTTTTTAAACTTTTTTGGAAAAACTCTGACGTGATTTCAGTCTGCTTTAATCCCAAATTTAGGCCGAATCTGGTTTGAAATTCTTTTAACACCGAAACTATCCTTAATAATTTGAATTTGTTTTGTGGGCTTTATTACTTAATAAAATTAAGTCAATTCAGTGATGAAGACTAATTCTCACTAATAAAATATTCTCCATCTCCCCAACAGGCTGCTGTGGCCTGTGGTGTTTCCCCTGCATGCAGTGTCAGACTGCCAGTAAACATGGATGGTGCTGCGCCATGCCGCTGCTAGACATCTGCGGCATCGTTTCCTGCATGCTGCGCTCCAGCATCAGGGAACGCCACAATATCCCTGTAAGTCTGGAAGTTGTTGGAGCAACGCTCATTCATAGTGTCTTCGTGTTGCTCTTAGGTGGTGTGGCAAACCTAATCATGGCATATTCTTACTTCCTAGAATTTTAAATCTTACTCAGATGCACCACAGAGCGCCACAGAAAATCATTCCTGCCTGTGGTCATCAATCTCTATAACGCCCCCCTCCAATGATTCAGACGAACCCCCCCCCCCCTGTAATTCACATTTATGCACTATATTTTCACTATCACTTTACTTACCCAGAACTACAAAGGCCTATAAAGGTGTGTGTATCTTCCCTATGGTTGGATAAGCAAAAAAAAAAAAAATTAAGGAGTTATCCCTTCTGCCATTTTCTGTGTATTTAATTCTTAAAATGAAATTGCTAAAATCTGAGAGATTTGTCCATTTTTTTTCTTAAGAAAATGACTGTTTTGTTTTTTAATTGAAATTTTCTAAATTTTGTGACAGTATAGTCTGAGAAAGAGTACATTTATATACCTGTTTAAGCCAGAATGATTCGACATTCAAATATGATTTCCCTATGGCTTTAAATGATGATTTTACAGTCGTTTCCTAAGAGAATGCAATTGTAAAAAAAATGAAAATCTGTGATTCTTGTGGATTTTATTTTAAAAACAACATGCACTTTCCTTACTTTTTCCAGAATGCAGCATACAAAACTTCCCTCCATCATTCATCCTGTCCGCTGAACTGCTGCTAGTTTTACTCGCATGCCTGGAAGATGTCTAGTGCTACTACCACAGATGATCTCGCTCTCCTAATGGAATTGAACGATTCAGATTAGCTAGCCGAATGAATAGAAGGGGTGGAGCGTGGCCGCCTGTGGCCCGGGCTTCCCGTCACAACTCCAGTCCGGCGCGCGGAAGACGTCATACACACTCCCCTTTGTTTTAAAAAAATATAAATATAAAAAATATAACCACAGATGTCTGTGGGGACAGTGATTTGCCTACATGCTATGAATGCTGGCGTACCATAAATGATACATTATGAACAGTTTAGTTTGTGCCTTCAAGTCGTTGCCCAAAGGAAGACGTTACTAGGATATAACCGGAATATCTAATATTAGTAATAATAATAATAAACGGAATATCTTCAGAACAGCTCCAAATTACACAAAACTAATATGGGTGAGTAGAACATAATGTAATAACGTAAAAGCACGGGCCCAATGTAAAAAAAACAAACAAAAAAAAAGGCCTTCGACTTTAAGAATGACTTTCGTGGAGATTTTCGACAAAGAAAACATTTATTCTACTTGTAAAAAATGAATGCTTGTTGTTGACACAAAGGCTACGTTCACACTGCAGGCCTTAATGCTCAATTCCTATTTTTTTGTGAAATCGGATTTTTTTGCGTGTCCGTTCACACTTCCAAGTATATGCGACTTGTATGTGATCTACTGTGTGAACTGAAAGCGTTCAACCGAAGTGTCCCGCATGCGCACTCGAGGACGCGATGACATCACATGTAGCAAGCGTCCTCAGTGTTTGCGGAAGTAAACATGACTCGTAATACCGCAGCGTATATTGCGTTCTTTAAGTTCTTCTCCAACAGGAGCAGGCACATTACGAACGAAATCTTTTTAAGAGGATCAAAAAGAAAGAGAGCCAGGTTCCGGTAAGACCCTTCGAGTTTGGTCTGAATCGAGCTATCTTTCCAAATATGAATTAAGTCAGCAACCTCACTTTCTCTCCATTGACTGCTCTCTGTGTTATCTTCCGCCATGGTTGTTAGTTTTTCCCGCCTCCGCTTAGTAGGACGCAGATTAGTAACGTTTAGTAACATTTGTCAAGTATCAATGACGTGTAGGTCGGATGAATGCGACCTGGCGTATCCGATTCAGGATTCAGGACCACATATCCAAGTGGCCTGGGTCGCATTTGAAAAAATCCGATCTGTGTCGTTCAGACTGTCATAAAAAGATCTGATACAGGTCACATATGGGCAAAAAAATCGGAATTGGGTCACTTCAGGCTGCAGTGTGAACGTAGCCAAAGTTATAGTGTAGCTTAATATGGCTAACTGACCTAGCTAAAATAGGCTAACCTGTTAGCTAATGAGTACAGCTAGCCACAGTGTAACCCAGCTCTCCCCCTTTATATCATGGTCTTGCATTTACTTTGTTCAGTACCAGAGTTTCTGTTGGCAAAATGCAATGAGCGGGAAGGAAAGCAAATGTTCATATTTTTGGAGGGGAAATGTCCACACCAGTCCTTCAGAAAGAGACGGCTGTGTTAAGAGGATATCTAAGTATATGGTTCAAAGGTCACTTTTGATTCTTTTTTTTTTTTTTTTTTTTAGAAATAATTCATAAAAAATTTAAGAAATCATCAAAAATCAAAGCATTAAGCATCAAATGTAGGATCTAGAGTTGTAAAAGTAAAAACACCTAGGATCATTTTTAAGGTTTTTTTGTTTGTAAATTGCAGTTTCTAACTCTCTTTACTTCTGTTTTTGGGCTGTAGATGAGCACAAGGTTCTATTGGTATCTACCAAATCTCATACAGAGTTTGTTTCGGCCTCAATTCTTCTACATGATCAACAGATTCATACTATAGTAAATATTTGCTCTGGAACACCAATCTGGTTAACAAATAGTCCAATGATAGCAATGCATATTTACACCAGTCTTGCTTTTGAAAGAGGTGGTTTCAAGTGATCTAGATTTCCAATTATTTAGGTCACATACTTGAACATCTAATCAGAAAATAAACTGTTTTATTAAACGCAAACCAACAACCGCAAAATTGCAGGAAACCTAAAATGAGAAAAAATAACAGGCACTTATGAATCTTTATTAAAAATGAATCCAGTAAAGCTTTACCCTTGATCAGTTCTTTTAGCCTACTTCCTGTTTTGTTCAGTCAGTTTCCATTTAAATGGAAATTTGCGTCAGTTGCTTAGCCACATGTGGTCAAGGTGTTAGAAAATAATAAAAAAAAGCATTTGAAAACTGCTTCTTTTATTTTCTGAAATGTTAAAATGTGACTAGGGAAAAAATATGGAAATCTTTTTTTTTCTTCATAAAAAAAGGGATAGTTTCACAAATTCTAAACAGGTAGTTTTGTCCAAATAAAATATAACCTCATTTCCCCCCATAGCCTTGATGTGGTACAGTCCAAATCAACTCTGCCCCTTGGCCACCTGCTGGTTCTTCGGCCAAGGGACTGGAGCAACTCCAAAAACCAAACAGAATATAGATTAAACACAATCATAACAAAAACAGGATAAACTAGAGAGTGTGCACTAATTCTGGACTATAGTGTAATGGTAATAAATAAATTCCAACTAATGAGTCTCAGTAGAAAGCGTTATCAGTCATGTATAACTTTATTTCAGGTGCTATTTCAGTCCTAATTCTAACGTTAGGATGTTTTTTTTAATATCCTCCTACATTTAAATGTATTAAGTAGGTTTAGATTTCACTCTCTTTAAAACATACTTGTTTTAAATGTGCAAAAAAGGATTATTAAAATATGCCAATTTGAGTCAAATCCTACAGAATTATGTATTTATTAGAAAAATCAACCTTTACACTTAATAAATTCATAGCTTTAATGTATTTTAGTTGCATATTCCCAACTATGTCCAATAGATTTAGTAATCTGTAGTGTAATATTTATTGTGTCACCTTAAGGTATGAAAATCAGTGATTTTATCAATCAAAAGGTTTAGGTGATATACATGTGTATAAATATATGGAGGAAAGGAAAATCAAATTCTCTTAGATTTTCATGTAGAAAAATCTAATTCAGATCAAGATGACCCATAACTATAGATTTTATTCTATTGGATTATATTATATACACTATATTGCCAAAAGTATTTGCTCACCTGCCTCACATATGAGCTTAAGTGACATCCCGTTCCTAATCCATAGGGTTCAATATGACGTCGGTCCACCCTTTGCAGCTAGAACAGCTTCAACTCTTCTGGGAAGGCTGTCCACAAGGTTTAGGAGTGTGTTTATGGGAATTTTTGACCATTCTTCCAGAAGCGCATTTGTGAGGTCGCACACTGATGTTGGACGAGAAGGCCTGGCTCTCAGTCTCCGCTCTAATTCATCCCAAAGGTGTTCTATCGGGTTGAGGTCAGGACTCTGTGCAGGCCAGTCAAGTTCATCCACACCAGACTCTGTCATCCATGTCTTTATGGACCTTGCTTTGTGCACTAGTGCACAGTCATGTTGGAAGAGGAAGGGGCCAGCTCCAAACTGTTCCCACAAAGTTGGGAGCATGGAATTGTCCAAAATGTCTTGGTATGCTGAAGCATTCAGAGTTCCTTTCACTGGAACTAAGGGGCCAAGCCCAGCTCCTGAAAAACAACCTCACACCATAATCCCCCCTCCACCAAACTTTACACTTGGCACAATGCAGTCAGAGAAGTACCGTTCTCCTGGCAACCGCCAAACCCAGACCCGTCCATCAGATTGCCAGATGGAGAAGCGCGATTCGTCACTCCAGAGAACGCGTCTCCACTGCTCTAGAGTCCAGTGGCGGCGTGCTTTACACCACCGCATCCGACGCTTTGCATTGCACTTGGTGATGTATGGCTTGGATGCAGCTGCTCGACCATGGAAACCCATTCCGTGAAGCTCTCTGCGCACTGTTCTTGAGCTAATCTGAAGGCCACATGAAGTTTGGAGGTCTGTAGTGATTGACTCTGCAGAAAGTTGGCGACCTCTTCGCACTATGCGCGTCAGCATCCGCTGACCCCGCTCCGTCAGTTTACGTGGCCTACCACTTCGTGGCTGAGTTGCTGTCGTTCCCAAACACTTCCATTTTCTTATAATACAGCTGACAGTTGACTGGAATATTTAGGAGCGAGGAAATTTCACGACTGGATTTGTTGCACAGGTGGCATCCTATCACAGTTCCACGCTGGAATTCACTGAGCTCCTGAGAGCGACCCATTCTTTCACAAATGTTTGTAAAAACAGTCTGCATGCCTAGGTGCTTGAATTTATACACCTGTGGCCATGGAAGTGATTGGAACACCTGATTCCAATAATTTGGATGGGTGAGCAAATACTTTTGGCAATATAGTGTATCTCTATAAAAAAACACTAGACACAGCCACAAGCAGTCAGACTACAAACTCCAACTATTGCCAACCCAAAAGAGCCCTCAAAGGACCCCAGGAAAAAAAAAAGTAGACCTGAAAAAGGCGGTGAATCTACAGTAGCCAAGGAGGATGGTGGAAATAAGTCAACTTAGGGAGCAATTGGAATGAAATGAAAGTTATAGGGACTCAAATCCTGCAGTACCAGGCAAATCCCTCTGCTTAAGACAACACGTCCAGGCCTGTCTCAAGTTCACTAGAAACCATATGGATGATACAGAAGAGTTGCACTATTAGTAGGTAAATACTTAATTGCCTGGTTATTTAAGTAGCAGGCAAAAAAACAAACAAAAAAAGCCAAAAAAATAATGTGATGAAGTTGGGGGGTAGACTAAAAATAATAAATATGATCAAGCAAAAGAAAAAAGATGTAAGCATAAGAAATAGTAATAAGTTTCATGATCTACAGGTGTTTGGGTTTTGGTTCTCTTGCTATTTATCTTCTGTCTTGCCATAATCGGTTGTTATTTTTGCCAATAGGCCTTTGGTATGTTATTTATTTCTGTTTCGCTGGATCTAAGCTACGCCCATTTTATGTTAATTTGTCATCCTCCATTACTCACACCGCTATCTTTCTGCTTCCATTGTCATTCTCCACATTTCTCTCAGTAGATAAGCTTACATTGTTCTTGTACTTTGGTCCTACAGGTAAACCTCATAACATGACAATAATTTAGTTTTTGCTGGATTTATCAGATTTGTGCATTGTTTGTTTGTTTTTTTATCTATTTATTTGTCTATCCTCATCCCCCAATACATCTTCATACACCTTATTTAATTGATTCTATTTTTCTATTGTAAATACCGTGTCTAAACATCATCTATTTTCTTCTATGTGCAATTTTTCCTGCTACTGGAAATACAATTTCCCGAAGGGAGTAATCCCAAGGAATTAATAGAGTCAAGTCTAAGTCTAAGTTTCTATAAAATGCAGATTTTTGTAATATTTTAGCTTTAAGTGAGGAAAGAAATATCAAAGTTCAATGATATAAAACAATCGCAAATGCAGACTATGTGACAAAAAAGTTATAAAACTATAGAAATGGGTCAAGTATTTACATGATCTGATTACAAATGGGAAAAAGGAAGGTGCATCTAAATAAATCAGGATATAGTTGGAAAGCCTTTGATGTAGATCTCTGCTAACTTCATAATTCCATTCTTTTTGTTTTCATCTGCAGGGCTCATGCTGCGATGACTGCTGTAATGTAATGTTTTGCTACGTCTGTGTTTGGTGCCAAATGAATCGAGAGCTGAAGATCAGGGAGCGCCATCAGTCCGGCACCACTGTGGTCACCACTCAGGTCGGAAGAATGTAGCTTGTTGACCCGGTGGTGGTTAGTTCATTTCATGCGACTTGGTCTGCAGATAGTTAGCTGCACACATTTCCTAGTGTGTAATAGTTGATCATTTGTATTAGAGCAAAGGGAAACATTTATTTTAAATTAGTGCCTTAAAACCGCAGAATATTACTTTTTGTTTAACATTCTGATTAAAATGTTCATGCTTTTTGAAAACTATGTCATATTTTTGATCTATGTTTCCTAATAAAATACTTCCTTCAAGTCAAGAGAAAGCCTTCATCTTACATCATCTTTTCTCTACCATCAGATTATTCCTGTATATCACGAGGTTTGAGCATATAAACCATTGAGCAATAACCTAAGAAGCATCTTGCTAGCTTTTCTGCTTTCAGTACTGTGTAATTCTGGGTTTTTTTTTCAGTTTGAAATCCCTTTTTGACCTCTTGAACAGAATTATCTTTGTGTATCTGCTGCCTGCAACTGATTTTAATGTAATAAGAGTTAAGCAGATACATGGTTTACACTTTCTTAAAAAGAATGGAGATGTTGCAGTTTTCAGATCAATTTTCAGATCAGATTTTTTCATAACAGAAAAAGACGTTGGGATAACATTCGTATTCCCATATTTTGTTAATATTTAAAACACCTTATTTATCAAGATTTAATCTTTTATCTTTCCTGATCTCACAATCTCTCAAAACAGACAAGCAAATTTCCTGACGGCAATAATCATATCTCTTGAACTTGTCTTGCTTTATCAAACACGATAATAATCAATGCATTTTATCACAAATTTTGTTACAAATACTAATCTAAAAAGTGCAGTATGCATTTTAATTTTATCCCTGCAACCTAAAAAAATCCAGTGCAACCTATTTCCTTCAAAGGTCACCTAATTACTCAACATTGGAGAACAACCACTAGTGTAGTTTATGTTGAGCGATTCTGTAAAGGCCAACATTTTTTATACAAATTACATCAAGCAGATATGAGCTGCTCAATATATAAAATTTGAGTTATAACTATATAGTTTGCTGTAGTTTCTGTGTCGGATGGATACACCACCGGAAAACGGTTTGATGCATCTCTGAGCTCACCAAGAGATGGTTGTAAATCTATAATAATCACAGAGTGTTCAGGCAGATTCAGGGTTCCAGGAGACCAACAGAGAGTTCAGGCAGAAGGTTCAGATGGGAACAGGTAGGCTCAGTAGTTGAGAGGCAGAACAGGTCAGGATAACAGGAAAACTAGAGTACGCTAAAACTCGACGTGATCAGGAACTCTACGAAATACTAGAATCCTCTCACCACTGGCCTCCAGGAACGAGAACATCAACTATGGCCTGAGCAACGATCTAAAACTCAAAGTCAAAGTAAAACTAAGTAACAAAGGAAAATAAGATTAAAAACACACATCAGTTACCTCAGCAACAATCATCTAGCCCTGATAGCTGGGAATGAGCCATAAATAAAGAAACAGTAGCAGGTAGATAAGATCAGTGATATTTGGTAACTGGGCAAAGTAAGGCAGGTGAGTGAAATTAGCAATTAGGTCAGCTATCAGAGTCATGATCATGAAAAGGAAATATCCAGCCTTCCCAGGAAGCAAGAAGCCTTCTCTAATCGTCAGACCACCACTCTCCATTACAACATTCAGTTCATGACAATTAGGAAACCTGGTGTTTGCACTATGATGCTGTGGTTTTTATTAGCAGGTACAGAGAAGCTGGAAGATTGATAGAAATCAGAAGAAAACCTACTGGAGGTGGTCTTTATTGATGTTTCAAATAAATAGAAATTTTGAAATGAGAAAGACAAAAAAAAGGTGTAAAGCTTGAAAAATTCAGAACCACAAGTACATTTGAAATTTCTCTTTATAGATAGGAAAGACTCCAGCGAACTCCATCTTATACTGACCATCAGCTTGGTCAGTATAAGATAGTCAGGTCGTGCAGCCTCTCTCTCCATAACAACCTTGAAATATTTCAAAGCATCATTCAGAGTTGTCCTTAAATCAAATTTTTAATTGCAAAAGGAAAACCACCTTTGGAACCAAAAGTAAACGTTTGCTACCTATGTCTGAGCATGACCAAACATGCAGCCTTTCTGGGATCAAATTCCTTTTCTCATAAACATTCCCATAACCACCCACGCCGTTTTCTGTCTCTCTCTTTAGTACCTTTCAAACATTAACTCCGCATTCAGAAAAGCAAGCAAACTGGTTCTTATAGCAATATTTGTATTCAGCCTTTGTTTGCCCCTTTTTAAATGCCACCCTGGACAGATGTCAAATATAACCCAAATCAAAAAATAATTCTGCCTCTAACCTTGTCATGACTGCTTCCTCTGGATTTTCCTAATCAGTGTTGTCTAACGTCCTGCAAAGACCAGCCATGCTATAAAGCTAATGCTAGTCAAAGCATTCACATAAAGTATTGATTTACTCTCAGCTGCATTATTTTCTGTTTTGTCTCCCTTCATCCATGTGCTACAGTTTAAATACCATCTGTCATGGCATCTGCTAATGGAAAACAGTTTTTTGCTAATGCTTGTGTAATCTACTGAATGAATTACCCTAGCCACTATGGCACCATTAACAGATGATGTTTAATGGTTGAACTCAAACACTAGTGAAAACAGGAAATAACACTTATAACACTAATGGTTTGTAAAAGTGAAACCATGAAGGATTAGCGCACACATCTTCCTCCCAGAATATATTGAGACCTTTCTATAAAGGTAAACATTTAACTTTATTACTTCTGTATGTTGTAAAACGTGCAAACGACACCTGACATGAAGGAACAAAGCTGGTAAATAACCATGGCTGTAACTGACTGTTACAGTTTGTATATTTGCTATTGTGCTCCAACCTGACAGGTGCAGAAACCTGGTTTGACTCTCGTGCAGCTGACAGCCTACAGCTATAAACCTACTTCCTTTCTTTGGATTTAATGTTTAACTGTGAAGGAGATTTTTAACCATAATTAAGACATTATGCATACATTTTTTTGAATGACTGTGTTCCAGCCTTTTTGGTTTGGTTTTTACTTAATCCAAAATAATTTGAACCTTGGCTGTTTTTTAAATCACTGCTTTCTTATTTATTCATATGTTTTAAACTGTGAAGGTAAGTCCACACAAAGACCAATCACCTTTGAGGGATCTCTGATGCAGGCGCTGTTTCCTCAAACATCACGTCAATCAGACCAATGAGCAGAAGGAATTCTGTGAGGTATCAGTCATTCGGCTTTAAAAGTGGAAGCGGCAAAAACCTTTTGGTTTATTCATTTAATATTTGGTTTTCCAATCCTGAGTTTATTTTAATTGTTCAGATTTAGTTTTTTCAAATTTTTCTTCAGTTTAAGTTTTGTTAATTGCTTTATTTTCTACATTTATTTTTACAGATTATAATTTCTTTACTTTTAAAGTTATGCCGCTTTCCTACTCGCTGAAAAACCAGTTTAAACTGGGAACAATGGGCTTTTAGTGGCAGTGCGAACAGCTTACTGACATGTCTACTCGCGTCAAACAACTCAGCAAGCGACCCGCATTAAAATCGGTTGGACTCCTGCTGGATTCTGCCTATCTGTGCGTTTCTGTCTGAGCTGGTTGCTCGATGCACAGGACTCTGAACCTGCCTTCACGCTCTGATGCATTCCTGTATGCACTGGAACCAGACATGACTCGACTACGGACTCCTGGATTCCAGAACTACTCCAGTCTGATCTGAATTCCTGCCCTGGATCGGAGTCCTGCCTGTTCACTGGGGTTGCTGCATCGGGGACGCTCTGGACGGCTCAGAGCCGCTTCTCGTTGGCAGTACATCAGCTTATCTTGCCTATGATTGAGAGGATGGACTGAACAGCTAAACCAGGCAAGTGGCTCACTCTAATATCATCTTCTGTTCAGATGATTGTGGTCACTTACCTGTGTTTCTCCTTAAACCAGAGTGTCGGTGATTGGGCAGTGCCCCGCCCCCCTCCTGCAGTCGCTGCAGATCCTCAGAAGCCCGTTTCTGCTCTGTTTTATTTTAATTAACATTTTGAACTTTCTTACTGGCTGTCTTATCTTGAATACTGGGTCCACTCCAGAATCCCATCTCTTTAGTCCTCAGGAAATTAATGAACTTTGCATGAAAGGTGAGCTTGTTCTATTGGCAGACTTTGCCATTGTGGGGCCCCAGGCAAACCTTTATCAGGGGGCCCACCTTTAAGTCTGCCCAAATGTCCCATTCAGCTCTGAGTATGACTGATTCTGCATGGCTGCCACAGTGTTGATGACTGCAATATTGTGAACCAGACACCTGTTTAATTTTTCTAAAATCTAAATGATGAAAACATACGCAGTTTAGTCTCGAATAAAAAATAAACAGAAAATGTTTAGCTAAAAGACATAATGAAGCTTTTGGGATATTCTAACAAGCTAAAGTTATTTAAAGCTCACAAAATAACTTCAATATTATAAGTTTTCTAACAAATATTTCAATGCTTACAATAAATGCTTAGTTTTTCATTGAACTGAGGACCAGGGGCCTCGTTTTTAAAACATTAAGCAGAATCTGCACTAAAAGTCTACCTAGTCTAAACACTCAAGTCAGCCAAAAAAGCAAACAAGAAAACATAAAGCTATGTGCATGCACAAAAAACTATTTTCCTTTGTAAATCATAGCTGTGCATATTCGGCCCTCTACACGCCGACATTCAATCAAAAATTAATATTGAGCTGGCTCGATATTGATGGTTCTTGACTCTGTCCCAGTTGTGCTCGTTGTTGCTCCCTTCAGGACAGTGACTTATGACATTTCATGGGCATTATGCTGCTGTGCGTTATGCAAACGTTAGGCTGTCATTAGGCATACGTTCTGGACTCATGTATATGCCGAAGATTGAAAAAAAAATATATAGAAAGTTCAGTGTATGCAAGCATTTTCAAAGATTCTAGGACATCAGGCATATGCTGGCTAAATCGTCAAAGTGTGATTGCTTCCTATTCTACTTTTAGAAATTATAGGAACCCCTTTTAAACCTGCAGATAGAGAGCAAATTGCTCTGTTAGGGACATAAGGAACAATCATATATCTGATATGGAGCTTGGCCATTTAAGACTTTATATGTGAGAAGGAGGTTTTTAAATTCTATTCTGGATTTAACAGGAAACAAATAAAGAGAAGCTAGGATAGGAGAGACATGATCTCTCTTTTTAACATTCTTCAGAACTCTTATCAGCTAAAGGCTTAAAACTACAGTTTGTGGACTAAAGAATTGAAATGGTCCAATCTTGAAGTAACAAATGCATGGCTACTTTCTCAGCATCACCCCTGAACAGGTTATTTCTAATTTTTGCAATATTCAGGGTGTGACAGAAGGAAATTGTAGTTTTCTTGCCCAATGTCAGCATAAACAGGGAAGATGGATGCACCTAAATACTGAAAGCAATTTTGCAGGACACTGTATTAACATAACTTGCTGGAGCTTACATGAACACCTGTATTCCTGAAGGGGGCAGTGTGGATTTATTGAAAAAGTTTATACAAGGCACCACTGCAGGTGAAGACTGTAAACCCTTCTGTAGTTATACACATAAAGCAGGAATTAAAACAACAAATTAACTTTATAACTTGAATGAATCAACTAGCGGGTACCAGAACTCATTAATTGTAAATATGGTGGTTTATTTTATTCAGAACAAACTTCAAGCCCATGAAGGCCAAATGCAATGTGCAGTCAGGGTGTTTGAACTGCATATCCTGCTGGGAACTTAAAAATGAAAAGTAACCACAATTACTGCAATTCCTCTTTTGAATACTACTTCCTTTTTCTTTCTTTTCTCAAAATGCCTGATGTGTTAAAAGCCTTCTACCCTTAAGAAAAAATTCAGGAACTTAAAAGTGAGAGGTTCGGGTGAAGGACACAAAGAGCTGTGAAGGAATGAAAACTTGAGGACGTGCTACAGACGCATGTTGCCTCCAGTGCATAGCTTGCTAATCACTGGCAGTAAGTGTTTCTGATTTACTCACATCTGTTCCCTGGTTTATTACATTCAAGAGTGGTACTGTATATTAACATTGCTCAATTATTGCAACAATCCAGGCACAGCACTGCAAAAAATATAAATCTCAATAAGTTATTTTTTCTTAAAATAAGTGTGTTTTTCCTTGATTTGAGGAGATAAGTAAGACACTTTGCCAATGGAACAAGACAATTTCCTTTTAAAATAAGAAAAAAATATTTTATCGTCTTATTTCAAGTAAATATTATCTAACTATCTTATTTTAAGAGTGAAAATACTCATTCCATTGGCAAATCATCTTATTTACCTGCTCAAATTAGGGCTAAATATACTTAATTTAAGCCATTTTTTACTTATTTCTGGATTGTTTTTGCTTGGTAATGAACTCCAGTATGATGCAGCCATAGATGATTCTAGACAGAGGCCAATAGTTACGAATGCTGCTAAACACTTTTATGGCCCCTGTACTGAAATAGATCTGTGCTACTTTAAGCTTCAAACAGATTAAGGTAGGATCACAATTTTGATCTATTCGCTCTGCAACGATGGCTTTGTGGCCAAATGAATATACTAAACAAAGCCCTGTTTTTCTGTGATATGAAAAAAATTCAAAGTATTCACAGAATTTTTTTAAAATGTGTTTAATCCGAGTTTCTCTACATCTCTCCAATAGTTGGATAAATATTGTGTTTTTAGATCTGCCATATTTCAATACACAGTACAAACTGAATGATCCTACTCTGCCATCAAAGCTCCATTATATGGATAATGTAGAGATTCAAATATAAAACTACAGCGCCCTCCTGAGGTTTCAAAAATAACCACAATCACAGTCACAGAGTATCAAGTTATATATGTTTATGTTTATATACCCCCCAGAGCACTGAGTCCAGCGCCGGGAGACCCAAAGCCCCAGGCGCCCAAAGGGACCCCAGAAGCGAAGGCACCAAGGCGGGGCCAGCACCGGAAATCAGACCCCCACCAAGGGAGGAGGAGAGACAGCCACGAAGAAGCCCCCCAGCCCCGGGGCCCACGAGCTTATATAAAGCTCTTTACACTACATACAGTCATTCACCCATTCACAGACAGAAGGTGGAAAACTACATTGTACAGTAGCCACAGCTGCTCTGGGGCTCACTTACAGCAGTGAGGCTGCCTTACACTGGTGGCAATGGGCCCTCTGACCACCATCAGACAATGCAGGTGAAGTGTCTCTGTTCCCTCAACCACTGAGCCTGCCCATCTGCATCTGAGCCTGCCTTTCTGCATCTGTACATGTCCGTCTGGGCACGCTTCTGGATCCGTTCTGACTCTGAAACTGCCTAAACACGCTGAGGATTCCTGGATCCCAGGATCTATCTGTTCCTCTATATATATATATATATATATATATATATATATATATATATATATATATATATATATATATATACATAAACATTTTGATTATGACTTATGTAATTATATGATTTTTTTTTTAAATTAGGTTTTTAAAACCTTTGCAAAAAAAGAAAAAAAAGAAGGCTTGTGGGTTTGGTGAGTTGCACTGGCCTCTATACAGAGCTCACCATTACTGCAAAGATGAGGGGTCTGTCTGCAAATTGCAACGGCACAAACATATGATAGAAAAATATTAAATAGCGTTGTTTTATGTGTATGTAGTCTCACGTTTTTCATACCACATTTCTTAAATTGGAAAATTGTACTTAAAAAAAGAGGAATTTCAAAAAGCCTAAATTATTATGATCTGTCCTGATAGCTGGCCTTAATTGTTCATGTCATTCACCTGCTTAACTCTGCCTGGTTTCTAATTACTCCTCATCTTAGTCACCTGCATTTCTGTTTTATTTCAGCCCAAGCTATCGGGCCAGATCATTGTTTAGTGGTTTTTTTTTTTTTCTGTTTGGCTGTTTTTAGTTAATTCCAAGGTTCGTGTCCTTGTACTTGGCGGCCAGATTGAGAAGGTTTTTGTGTCTGTCTTGTCTTCTGATCATGTCCTGGTCCTTCCCCATGGAGCCCTCAGGGTTTTGGTTTGGAATGCGGAGAATGTTAGATTTATTCCCATAAGCCTAGCTCCAAGGAGCAGACCAGTTTAAAGTTTCCTGCAGAAATCCTGGTACAACGTCTTGTCTCTGTTCCCTCAACCACTGAGCCTGCCCATCTGCATCTGAGCTTGCCTGTCTGCATCTGAGCCTGCCTTTCTGCATCTGTACATGTCCGTCTGGGCACGCTTTTAGATCCGTTCTGACTCTGAAACTGCCTAAACACGCTGAGGATTCCTGGATCCCAGGATCTATCTGTTCCTCTGCAGATCAGAACCCCTGGACGGGCTACAGACCCCTGGGTCCTGGAACTGTTCCTGTCTGATATGTATCCCTGTCCTGGATTGGATTCCTGCCTGCTCGCTGCTTGGGGTTGCTGCATCGACACTCTGGGCGGCTCAGGGCCACATCTCGTTGGCAGTGCATCGCCTGATCCTGCCTATAATTAAGAGGATGGACTGAACTGTTACACCAGGTAAGTGACTCACTCTGATAATCATCTCTTGTCAAGATGGAGCAACAGCCCTAACCCCATCATCAATTTAATTCAGTTTAATTTAGTTGACCAGTTGATTGCATCGATGCATTGACTCGGATGCAACCCTCACACTCCAGCAGAACCAGGCTCAGTGTGAGCGGCCATTTGCCGAGACCGACTGGGGTTCAAGGAGACAGAAGCAGAGATACAAGAAGCAACTGTAAAAGGCGGCCCCGTCCAGGAAACACACAGCCAGGCAGACGAGCTCTGAGCCAGCTCCCATATCAGAGGATGAAGAGAGCGAATCCAGCCAATCACAGTCAGAGAAACAGGACTACGCTGGAAAAACAGGCCGATCTCCAACTTCTATAAACCAAGGTGTTGAAGGCAGCAGCACAACTGATATTTCTCTCAAGGATGATGTTGACATCATCCTTGAGAGAAATATATCTTTGATATAAGATGGAGCTTGACCATTTAAGGATTTATATGTGAGAAGGAGGATTTTAAATTGAACACCAGCAACAGAACTCTTAGGAGAAGAGGAAGCAGGGTTCTCAGAACAAGATGGAGCAACAGTTCTGTCTGCATCATCAACAACAGCAGTATGAAGATTATAGAATTAATTTAGAATATAACTGGTTTATTTTTATTTAGATGAAGCTTCATATTTCATCACTTTGTGTTGAAAAAAAAAAACAGTTTATCATATAGATAGATTTTGTTTTTTTAAATATTTTGTTTAATAGATTGCAAAAACTAATTGCACTTTTCTTGACCCTTTTCAGGTCACGTTTTTTTTCCTCCCCTTAGTTGTCTTTTTGTTTTTTCCCTAACCCTGGATTCTTCCTCAACAAATAGCGAGCTACCCAACAACCACTGCATCGCAGTAGGATTCTTTCAATTCCCAGTCTCCATGGAACACTTTGACTCTGTCTTCCTAAATGAAGTCTACCAAACAAAAAACTGGAATGAAGACTTTCAATTTAATCATATTTTTTTAGTGTGTGTACATCACATATATATATATATATATATATATATATATATATATATATATATATATATATATATATATATATATATATATATATATATATATATATATATATATATATATATATTCTTGTTTTTTCATAATATATGTGTTTCTGTTTGTATCTAATTTGTTTGGTTACTAACTGTATTTTTGTTCGTATTATTTATGCATATGTAGATAAATACATGTGAATAGGAAAAACCCAAACAATCTATGTATTTAGGGTTTGCTTATAGTGGTATGTTTTCTCTTTATATGATATGAAATAATACAAAGAGAAAACCATACCACTATAAGCAAACCCTAAATACATAGATTTAAAAACGCCATCATTGTTGTTTGGGTTTTTCCTATTCACACTTCAACTCTGTAGCTGAATCTATTCCTGAATCCAATAAACAGGTAGCCTATTTATTGGATGTAGTCAGTACACCTAGCCTAGAACATTACACATGCTTTATAGAACTTTGTTTCTCCTGTTCCATAAAACTATAACTTCAGAAAAAAGTTTTGAAATGAGTGAGTCTACATAGAAAAAAGCAGCAGGGATTCAGAGAACAGTATTCAGAGCACGGAGACAGGCGGGCGAGCAATCCAGAGCTTAACGAACAGTTTAACACGCTGGCATCCCTTAGCTGACTGACCGTTCTTCTTAAACTCAGCCGAGCAGCCTCAACGAGCCGCAGGTGTGGGGCCACGCCCACCTGTCAACAACAACCACTTGTAGAAGAGAATAAGCGGAGCACAGAACACAGAACCCTGACATATATTATATATATTTATTATATTTTCTTGTCTGTTCCTGAGATTGACAGCTTTCCCAGCATGCACTGCAGCAGCAGCTTCCAGTGCAGCTGCATGCTCCCGTTCTCCCCAAGTCCATACTTTATTTTGTTCATGTCAGGAATGAACTTGGTGAGAACATGAGTCTGTACACACGTTCTCGTGAATTAAGAAACGGCATCAGTTTTAATTGTGTTGGATTTTTTTTTTCTATGCAAGCAAAAGAGACTTTATGAATATTATCTATATTATATCTATATTATATTATCTAGGCCAGCGGTCCCCTACCACCGGGCCGTCGGCCATTTGGTACCGGGCCGCACAGAAAAAAGTATATACACACACATATATATTCATATATATATATATTAGGGATGGAACGGTTTTTGACTGTCTCGGTTCGGTTCGCATGTGTTTTGTTCGGTTCATGCGCTGCTCCTTTTTCTCATAGGGGAAGCGTTTACACTCCAGAGCAGAAGGTGGCGGTACTGCGACCAAAGCCAACCACCAGTAGTAAACAAGAAGAAGAAGAAGCGAAGCAGCATAGCCGGGTGTAGCAGAAAAAAATCAGTTGTTGTGGAGAATTGTGTGGGTATGGCGAGTGGGAAAGAACAGGAGTTGGAAGACGCGCCAGCAGCACTTTATAGGCCTGCTGTATGGGACCGCTTTGCATTTAGAGTGACCTACGATGACGGCAGAAAACAAGTTATGGATAAAAAGTGCAACAGTGTGCAAGCATTGTGCAACACATTTTGTTTATGCTAACACCAACATGATCAACATGTCAGGCTAACCCCGAAATCCCACATACTCCGTCAGCGTTCCGCCCCGCGCTCCAGACCGCCTGCACAAAGCAAAGCCTACAGCATCCACTGTGGCTCCCGTCCGCTCTGCTCTGAGTCCCTTGGAGATCGTAGAGCGCATGCGCGAGATGATTAAATTCAAAGCAGCAAAACATGCGGAAATGATCCAGGGTTTCCGCAACTCATTAAAAATAATTACAATTCATTAATTTTTTTGGATTTTTTCATTAATTTCATAAAGAAAAAAGTTTTCATTTATTTTTATAATTTAAAAAAAAAAAAATTATTTTTCGGTGTAACAATAAACATATACCGAACTGAACCGAACCGAAAACCGTGTCCACGAAACCATGAACCGAACCGAATCGTGGATTTTGTGAACCGTTCCACCCCTAATATATATATACATATATAATTTATCGACGATCAGAGTCTGAGTGATGTTTTAATTTTAAAAAATATAAAAAATTGCCGTATTCTCTCCCAATTACATCAGTTGGTGCATCTGTGCCTCTTGACACAGGTTAATTCAGTTCAAGACTAATCCTATCTATAACATCCTATCTTTGTGAAGCGAGATTTTCTGCGGTTACAGCGACCAAAACAAAGCTACGCAGCAGACTGGACATCAGGAGCACACATCAGTGTGTCATTGTCTCCGATTACACCTCGATGGGACCGGCTTGTTTTATTTTTATGCTGTTTGTATTTGATTTTATGCCAGTCGTATCATTTTACCTGATCGTATTTACCCCCCGCCCGGCCGGTCCGCGCGCGGGGGGTAAATACGATCAAGTAAAAAACGTACCCCCCCCCCCCCCCCCCCCCCCGGCCGGTCCGTACCCCCCCGGGCTGTGAACATATTGTCTGACTTAAAGCAGTCCGTGGTGCAAAAAAGGTTGGGGACCGCTGATCTAGGCTATAGAATTCCCTATTTTTAAGTACAATTTACAATTCAAATAATACAATGTGAAATACATGAGACCACATATCCATAAAATTATTTTGATGACTAGACACCTCTCATTGGAGACACTGATGAATATTTCTCTATCATATTTTAGGGGTGCTGCAATTTCCAGATGGTCCCTATGCATTATGAGCAGTAAGCTCTTTACAGAGGACAATGCAAGTCTCCCTGCATGGTGGTAGGCTGGTTTGGAGGAAAATAGGGTTGAAGATCACTGTCTGCCTTTCTGTGTTTATAGAAAGTGCTGGTTTCTGCAGAGGCGTTGTTACTCTGAAGAATGTTTGATCTGGAACAGAGTGGTTTATATTTGCACATGTGTTTGTGTTTTGTGAAAACATTTACTGTTTGGAGCTTGAGGGATGATTAGAGTAGAAATCATGATATAGATTAAGTCAGAGAGGGGAGGTCTGTTCAGAAAGTCATGGTCATTGAAGGCTTCCTAATACAAAGTCATTTCCTAACAGCTGTTTCACACCAAGCAGCCCGCCATCCTCTGCGCTTCCCTTTTTATCAACTCACAGGAAACTGAAAAAGCTGAGAAAAAAACTTCAGTTTCCACATTAGAATGATGTTCTTATCAACTTTCATGTGGTATTACACATTTTAGTTTCTAACCATATGTCTATATTCGATTTTTGGGTTGCATTGTAAAGCAAATATTGCTCTGATACATATATAAAACAGACTGTTGGTTTAGTGATGATGCTTTTGGTGTTAAAGGGCCTACAGTACATTATGTACAGTCATCCTTTTTATGTATTTAACTAAATTAAAATTCAGTTTAAAGTCAGGCTTAAAGGTTTATACTGCTTGATATATGCATGTCTAAGCAATAAAACTCTACCTCTAGTCTAAGCAGTAGAAGCAGCAGAGATGACATTCAAGTAGAGATAAAGTGGCTCTATTTGGACCTAATTTGCTAAGTTGTGTTTTGTTTTGTTTAAGGTACACAAAAAATATGCTCATCATCCAAGATTTGGAGCACATATTTTGTGTCCAATCCTGACAGGTGGAGCATAGACTGTCAAGACACAGGACAGAAGGACCCAGTATTCAAAGCAAGACAGACAGTGGGATAATTAAAGCATTTATTTAAACAATCAGAAATCAGTGGATAGGGCGTCTATCAGCAGAAACTCTGTTGGAGAGAAACACAGGTTAGTGACCATGATAATCTGACAGAGGATGATTATCCATGGGACCTGGATTTAACAATTCAGTCCACTGCCAGAGAATGAGGTAGGATCCATCCAGTCAACAGGATGCAACCGGTGCCGCTCAAAGTGTCCCAGATGCTGCAGCCTTGGAGAACATGCAGGAGTCCGAAACCAGATCAGGGAATTTTATTCAATCATGGAAATATGGCATTTCTGATAACTGTTGTTAAATTATTTTTAAATTATAAAATTATTTACCATGTTTACAGGTCATAGTTTTGGGCATCAAAACAGACATTTTTCAACTGCTGCATGTAGAATTAAATGTGTATCTCAGTATTTTTGATTATGTTATATTTTAAGCTTTAGATAACATTTGGTAATATCATTGCAAAAACACGCTCTGCACCACTTTTAAAGACAATTAATTGAGTATAGTTTTTCACAACACTCTAAAACCTTTTTCATTAACCAGCTCTTGCTTATGTAGGTTTGAAGTTGATATTTTAAAGGCTTAAAATTTATACACTATAAAAACTAAAGAGATCAGTTTATATTAAGTATTACTAAATTTTGGTCATTATTTTCACCTTTTATTAATGCTTATTTTGGTTATTAAATATTACCAAATTTTAATGAATATATATATGAACATATATATTATATATATGAATATATATAAAATAGTTGGAGAGCCAACGGTTCCAAAAAGACTTTTTTCAAAATAAACCAGGTGAAACCTTTTCCACTTGAGGAGGCTAGGTAGAGCATATTGACAGCCAAATTTCTTTTTTTTATTTATTTTTTTTATCTTAAATGCTAAATATTCGTATTTTTCTACAGTTTTGATATAATTACTGCTCTAAATGAGTCTCTATACAATGATTATTTGTAGTGTGTATATATATATATATATATATATATATATATACACTCAAATTTATATACACTTCAAAAGTTTGGGGTCACATTGAAATGTCCTTATTTTTGAAGGAAAAGAACTGTACTTTTTCAATTAAGATAACTTTAAACTAGTCTTAACTTTAAAGAAATACACTATATATTGCTAATGTAGTAAATGACTATTCTAGCTGCAAATGTCTGGTTTTTGGTGCAATATCTACATAGATGTATAGAGGCCCATTTTCAGATACTATTACTTCAGTGTTCTAATGGTACAATGTGTTTGCTCATTGGCTCAGAAGGCTAATTGATGATTAGAAAATCCTTGTGCAATCATGTTCACACATCTGAAAACAGTTTAGCTCATTACAGAAGCTACAAAACTGACCTTCCTTTGAGCAGATTGAGTTTCTGCAGCATCACATCTGTGGGGTCAAATAAACACTCAAAATGGCCAGAAAAAGAGAACTTTCATCTGAAACTCGACAGTCTATTCTTGTTCTTAGAAATGAAGGCTATTCCATGTGAGAAATTGTTAAGAATTTGAAGATTTCCTTCAACGGTGTGTACTACTCCCTTCAGAAATATAATTTAATATCATAAGGTTTTATTATAAATTGTGATGCAATGGCCATGCAAAGATGGCAATAAAACCAAAAGAAAGCTGCTGCAATTTCCTATTTGTTTATGCAAAAAGATTTATAATTGAAACATATTTCCAGGTTACACATTTTAAATAAATGGCCATAGCACTAAAACTTTTATAATGACTAGAATAAATATTTATTTGCTCGAACATTGTTATTTTTGATGCTTGAAAAGCATGATATCATATAACATTATCTCAAAAATGGTACTATATATATATATATATATATATATACGGTATACGTATTTGATGATATATTCAAATATATATTGTTATTATACTGTAAACTAAAGCTTCTGTGTCATTTGAGCTTCGTTAGCAAATTGGTTAATGTATAAAGTGTACAATGTCTACACAAAAAGTTACCCAAGAACTGCCAGTCATCTATCTGTTATTGTTTTGCACCAGCACATATTTCTGAAGAAGTGGCTGGTTTGGAGCTCATGACCAACAGCCAACCACAGGGTCTTTCTACTGCTTTAGTTTCTAGGCTTTAATTCCTCTCAGTTGCAGTTAACTTTCACTTTACATTGATCATCTTTGTAATTTAATTTGACAAACTTTAATCAATACTTATGTAATTGATGTTGAGTGTATACTTTATTTTTTGGGGGACCATATTTGGATTTAAATGAAAACAGGACTCTTGAAGTAATACTCTGTTTACTTAAAGATTGATTTTAATACTTAGCATGTTTTAGGAATGCTTTTTTCTAATAGATTAGAAGGATTAGTAAATTAAGAAACTTCAGATAGGCTTTCATATCTCACTAAGAACAAAAATGACCTTAAAAGAAAGAATTGTCAATCTTTCTAATGATGACACAAAAACTTCTCTCTATTAAAATATTATTTTGTAATAGTAATATCTCCCTTTACAAATCATTGTGGACAAATAAAAAAAAAACTTTATTGAAAAACATGAGAAGACAAGTAATATTTTCCTCCTTTTTTACTGTCTTAAACATCTTGTCCCCCAATCCATATTTTGCTGCAGATCAGATCATATAGGGTTGTTTGGTATGAAAATCTTTGCTATAGGTTTATTTGATATTTCATAAGCAGAATCCCCATCTGTGACTCAGGAGAAAGCTGGTTCCTTTCCTTACTCCACTGACTCTGCATCAGGCTGAGGAACCCTCACATCACTTTGTATGAGGGAGGCGCAAAGAGTGACTGTTCAATCTTTAGTTAATCTGCGTGCCATTTCTTGCTTTTGACTTTTCAAAATATATGTCGAATTTTTTGCGTTTTTCCCTTTCGGCTACACCAGCTCCATATCCCACATATGCCGGCTTTAAACAAGGTTCTCGCTTACACCCATTTTGCAGACCCAATATGAGGGAAATTTCCTTCAAGTTTCAACTCTGTAAAACTACACTTGGACTTCTCCATGCAAAAGAAGAGATTTTCTCAAACTAGTTAAATCTTGAGCTCTTCAAATAGTTGTCCACTGTGCAGAAAGCAATGGATAGAGATAATCTGTAAATGATAATTTTCAAGCCATTCCAATGTAGCTCTGGCTTCATGATTAGATTACACCCTACTCTTTTGCTACTTCTTACAGGTTTCTTTTCAGCATTGGTCAATCAAATCTGACCGTTTTCCCCCAAGAAAAGCTAAATAAAATCATCCTTGCAGCATGATAATTCCCCCTCCATGGGCAATGCAGTGTATAGAGATGGATGATATTAGAAAATCATGTACTTGTGGTGGAGGAGTATTGTGGTCACAGTATTAGTTGCAATAAATTTATATTTTCCTTACTTCCCTTTTGTTTTTGTGTGTGCTTTCAGCACACTCCGTGATATATAGCTTTCTGGGATATGAGTTCTGCTAGATAGTGAGATTCCCTGGTAAAACTGACCTGCATCATACTAGAATACATCCATCAATCCATTTTTTTCTGCTTTATCCGGGGCGGGGTTGTGGAGGTAGCAGTCTAAGCAGGGATGCCTAGACTTCCTGATCCACACACACCTGGAACATGCCTGGAACATCTCCTGATCAAGGGGACCAGGAAGCATCCAGAATAGATTCCCAAGCCACCTTAGCTGGCTCCTTTCTAAGTAGGGGAGCAACGACTCTACTCAGAGCTCCTCCCAGGTAACTGAGCTCCTCACCTGATCTTGAAGGGTGCGCCCCTCCATCCTGCGATGGAAACTCATTTCGGCCACTTGTATTCACGATCTTGTCCTTTCAGTCATTACTCAGATCTCATGAACATTGATGTGGATGGGAAAGTAGACTGATAGGTAAATCAAGAGCTTTGCCCAAAATACAAAAAAATACTTGAACTCCTCCACTTGAGACAAGGACTCTCCACCGACCTGAAGAGGAGAGTCCACCGTTCTCCGGTGGAGAACCATGGCCTCGGATTTGTAGGTGTTGAACCCGGCCGCTTCACACTTGACTGCAAACCTCCCCAGTGCACACTGAAGGTACTGCTTTGATGAGGCCAGCAGGACAACATCATCTGCAAACAGCAGAGAGGATATTCTGAGGTCCCCAAACCAGACACCCTCTGGTCCCTGGCTGCGGCAAGAAATTCTGTCAATTTATGTAATGAATAGAACCGGTGACAAAGGTTAACCCTGGCAGAGTCTTGCTTAAGGTAATGTGAACCAAGCACCTGCTGCTGTCATACAGATAGTGGACAGCTGTTAACAGAGGGCCGCGGACCCTGTACAACCTGAGCATCCCCCACAGGGCACCATGAGGGACACGGTTGAACTTCTTCACCAGATCCACAAAACACATGTGGACTGGTTTGGCAAAATCCCACGAACCCTTAAGCACCGAAGGATATCGAGCTGGATCCTAGGTTTGACTATCAGCCGGATCCTCCTCTCAAGCACCCTGGAGTTTAATTTACCGGGGAGGCTTAGGAGTGTGATCCCATCCCTAATTGGAGCACACCCTCTGGTCCTCATTTTTAAAGAGAGGGACAACCACCCTGGTCTGCCAATCCAAGGGTACTGTCCCCAACCCTCACGCAATAATGCAGAGACGTGTCAGCCAAGACAATCTTACAACATCCAGAGACTTGGGCTACTCGGGACAAATCTCATCCGCCGACGGAGCCTTGCCACCGAGAAGCTTTCTTACTACCTCGGTGACTTCCGCTTGATGGACAAGTCTTCCTCTAAGTCCCCAGCCTCTGCCTCCTCCTCGGAAGACATAAGAATGAGATTGAGGAGATCCTCGAAGTACTCCTTCCACCGCCGCACAACATCCCTAGTCGAGGTCAGCAGCTCCCCACCCGCACTTTTAACAGTGTTGGTGAAGCACTGCTTCCCTCCCCCAAGGCGCTGGATGGTTTGAAAAAACACTTTCAAGGCCGACCGATATTCCTCCTCTATGGCTTTTCCGAACTCCTCCAAGACCCAAGTTTTTGCCTTTGCAACCGCACAACCTGCAGCACACCTGGCCTGCCGGTTCCTGTCAGCTGACTCCAGAGTGATTCTTGCTAACAAGGCCAGGTAGGCCTCCTACTTCAGCTTGATGGCGTCCCTTACTTCCGGGCACCACCACCAGGTTTGGGCATTGCCACCACGACAGGCACCAGAGACCTTACAGCCACAGCTACGAACGGCTGCATCAACAATGGAGGAGAAGAACATGGAATAATTTTAAAAATATAATATTTAGGGTGTATAAATATAGTATTTAAGGTGTATAAATATAATATTTAGGGTGACAGAGGCATATTCATGAATTTCTTCTGCTAATCAATTCTCGTGACTTTATCCTGCAGGCATGGATTATCACCCAGCTTCAGCAATGTCTTCCAATCAAGCTCCTGGAGACTGGAGCACCGGCCTATTTGAGTGCTGCAGCGACAAGAGCAACTGTAAGTAAGCCGAAGTAACAACAGAAACCATCTGTGTTTCGTTTGCCATCAATATGAGCAATTAATTATTTTATTTATTAATCTATAATTTATACCTTTTATAAAATGTCCATGTCATTTTGTTATGTATTTCTTTTTAACTGTGTTTGCTTTTTTCTGTACAAATTTGTTCATTTAAGTTATTTTAATTTTAATTTAATGACTTGTGTTGGTATAAGGTAAGCAGATCATCCTTTGTCCAGCAACAAGAGATGAAAAATAGCCTTTTGCCTAATGCAGGTGCATTTACATATTGTTAGTAAAAGTAAACTTCCATATCAAATAAATAAATCCAAACTCAAATTAGTCTTAGATGAAGATTTAATGGATTCGATTGGAAATCAGCGCATTTAAAACTAAAGCAATAGCTGTTTTAATTGTCTGACTCGCCAAAAGACAAGGGTAGCCAATAGTAGGAAAAAATCCACATCCCTTGTTGCTGAAGACATATTAAATAATGAGGCCCTGAGGAAAGACAGGGATCTCCAAAACCCATCAAGGAAACACCACAAACCAGCAAGTACCTCTACCCAAAGAATAAACACACTATAGATCGTAGCCTCCACGTTGATCTGCACTCCTGGAAAACATGTTTGAAGGTTTGAATTGCAGGAGGATAGTCTTAATTTGTAAAAAGTAAAGGTCATTAATTTCAGCTAAGTTACTTAGCGGATGAAACCAGCATTAAGAAATACTGTAGTTTTTTTTTTAGCCAAAGATCTTGCGATTGAAGTAAAACATGAATTTACTGTCAAATTATAAGGATTTTCTTAAGTATGGTAAAAGACCTACTTAAACAATCCCACATCTAATAATGTGGAAAATAAAAGACTCTTATTCACCCATGACCAACAAAAAAATGCTGATTTAGTGTTTTTCTAAACAAGACCTGTAGAATAAGATAAACATTTTGAAAATGTCACCTTGCTGTCTACACTCAAAGATCTTAAAAGATGAACATATCTGAAGGAAACGGAGAGATGCACAGCACCACTATCAGATATTACGGCATCTTCTAAGGAACTTGTGATGTCACACATCTGGTGATCTTTCACAAAAAACAAAACGAAAAAGTTTCCCCAAGACCTGTTTCTGTTAATTTACCATATTTTGATAACAGAAAAATCAACTGTGGCAATTGAGGTTTATAATACTTGGGTTATGAGATGAGATGGTACACAAAATTACAAAAATATTTAAACAATGTGATTACAGATAAGAAAACTTTATTATATGTTTTAATTAAAGATTTTAAATTAATTCATTGGACACTTCTCTAAGAGGCACAATTATGAAACTGCCGACATTTAAAGTGATCCTTATACCAAATAATTTTTTGTTTGTTTTTCCAAATAGATGTGTTTTACCTAAGTGTCCCTTAAACGATCCTTAGAGGGATAAAGTAGGTACTGCAGGGGAGTTCAATCACGCGAACAAAGGGACTACATTCCCTGCATCTGACATGAAGCATGATATATTGGGGTCCAAACCAACTGATGATAGTTGATTTTTCTTTATGTATTATTTATTTTTTTCGTTCATTTTATGGCAGTGGTGCCATAATGTAAATTCTGTGATCCTTCAGTAACATTTCCATTATGTTTGCCTTTCCGCATGCTGTTCCATCATGCAACTCATACCCTTTATTTGTAGATAGTTTAACTCCTCATCCACGGCAGTTCTTACAGCAGGTTTGTAATAAAGCTGCTACACATATTAATTGCATCAGTACGGATGGCATCACAAAGAACTCATAGTGTTCGACTTTTCCTGTTTCAGATGCTGTCTTACTTGCACACATCTTTTTAGCTCTGCCAGTATATTTTTTTATGTAGTTGAAATCCATACATGAGAAAAAAAAGGAATTTGTTTAACTACACCAACAGCTGGACCCCTGTGAGGTAATGCTGTGGGTCAGTGTAGCATTACTTGTCCCAAGCTTTAACTTGAGTATTGATTTGTAGAGATTGTGTCTAAAAATATCTAAATGTCATCAAAAGAAGGGTCTCCTCGCACATCCTCTTCATTAATCTAGGTAGTTCCAATCTAAAACAGGTTGAAGACCTCTGGTGTAGACTAATCCAGGCCAGGTTTTCCCAGTCTTTATTAGAGTCTGGATAACATGCAATCAAAAACCACCATGTCAGCATGTTTTTTAATGGAAGTCAGCTGTTTCATTAAGTGGAAAAAAAATAGCAATCATTTCGTTTGTTTCTAAATATGTAAAAAAGATTATTACAACAATTAATATGCTGCTATTAAAGCTATGATTTTGACATAAACGTTAGAAAACGTAGCAGTCAAACTGATTTTTTAGCAGAATTTTAAACTCTTTGTTCTGCTCTTATAGCTGGAGTTTATAAATGTTTCCTCTAAGGAAGGTAAGAAAAATACCGTTGGCTAAATATGTTATTATGATACAAGAAATACATTTCTGAATAAATAATAATACAGAACACAAATTATAACGAATAAGTCATAAATAGGCATCTACAATTCACTACCTTTACATCACACATCCATTTTAGTAGAATCTCCATTCCGTCAAATTGGGGCAAAAATTTAACTTATTGTTTTCTTTTCTGTAAAGTATATCTCATTTTACAATTTTTAACAGTTGACAACATCTTATAACAATAACATAGAACATTTTCAACAATGCGCTATTTAATAACCTGCAGTATTTTAGCTTGATGCATCAATGAAGTTAAAACTAAATTGTCCTTATTTTGCTGTTTTTTTATATAACAAAAAGCAGCAAAGACATTAATGCCCAACTATTTGAAAAACTCTAGGCTTTTTTACTGTAAAACCCATATTTTTCTCAGGTATTGTTTGGTTAATCGCTAAGTAGGCCGTATGCAGCCATCACTGAACTAAAACAAAACCTTTGGAGAAGGTTAGGCCTATCTCTCAGCAGCTTTTTATTTGCAAATCTTAAAGAAAGTCATCTGGTTCTAAGACGCTCCTCATAATCTGCTCTAGCTCGATGTTTTACTGACATTATCATAGCAATGAAGTCTTAGGAGCATGGTAATAGTCTTTAACTGTAGTCATTCATCTACACATTCACTGTGTAGAGGTACATTGTAGCCAAAGCTGTCTTGATAAAGTGGACCACAATATTTTATTATCTTGTTTACAGCACCAAGTGAAGACATTGAACTGGTTTATTTTTATTTTTTTTTTTGCAGCCATGTGTTTTGGAATAGCAATTACTAAAACTTAACCCCTCTACTCCCTATCTCATGGGGTTCCACAAGGTTTAGTCTTAGATACTTTGTTGTCTCTCATTCATGAATTTATTCTTTAGCTCAGCATCACGTTGAAAATCAATTGGCTCCATCTGAGTGCGATCAGGCACTCCACACATTGTTGAAAGGTTGGGAAAAGAGCTCCATGTTGCCTCTACTTTTCTGGAAGTACTTAAAGTACAGCTGTCACTCAAGGTCTGGCTTCTGAAGAAGTGCTGCTGTTCAGTTAGTCTATGCTTCACCGGTTTGACCTCCTTCAGATTTATGAAGGTTGCAAGGTCTCCTGAGAAGAAAAGGAAGGGCTGCTTAAAACTTACACTGCTTAAAACAGTGTAACAGCTTTAAAACAAATACAGCAACAAAACGATTGTTTTTATGTTCTTGAAAGAGTCTGTTGTTTTTTGTAAATATACACCCCAGATGACAGCAAAACAACTGCAAATTATTGTGAAAGTTAAGCACTTACCATAATATAAAAAAAGGTACATGCTGCCATATATTCCCTAGCATCAATAGATTAAATGACAAAACCATAATTACCAAAAAAACATGTCTGCCCGCCAATCAAGTTTAAGGACCGTGAACAGGCTGTAATGAAGAAGGACATACTCAAAGCAAAATCCATAGTAATATACATGATTATGATCAAAAATATGTGTGAATAATGCAATAATTTAACTGATGACAGTTTATGATCAAGTAGAAGCAAAGTCGGCAGTTTACGTTTAAATTGCTTCCTGATGTCCCAAGAAATATTCTCAATGCAAATCTTCACAATGTTTCATGAGAGGCTTATTTTGGAGGAAGCTTCAACTTTAGATCCACAAATTAATGTGGACTGTGAGCAGGCACTCCTTAACAAAGTCGCTTGTTCACGCAGCCATAAAATTAGCAAGAATTCTCAAAACCCTGGGCAGCTGAGAGCCAAACAAGAGTGCCTTGTTGAGAATGGAGTTTAATCAGAGGTTGTGGTCCGTAGAACAGCAATGAACTGACTGCAATCTCATGATGAAATCATGCAATTAAATATTCTCCATCTCCCCCAACAGGTTGCTTTGGGATTTGGTGCTTTCCCTGCATGCAGTGTCAGACTGTCAGTAAATTAGGATGGTGCAGCTTAATGCCACTGCTGGATGTCTGCTGTGTGGTGACTTGTATTCTCCGCTCCAAGATTCGGGAGCGCCACAACATTTCTGTAGGTCATTTCACAGTGGTTGGCTTGTGCTTTCAGATAGTATGCTACTCCCCTGTCTAGTGACTTCTCCCGATTTTCAATCATGATAACATGCAGGTAGCACGTCTCTGTCTTCTTTACCTTCTTAATGATGCCAAAGTTCTGTGTTTTCTCTCCCTCTGGTCCCCATCCACAGTTTTTTCAGATCCAAGTGTTTCCCTTAATTGTCAATGCGGATTAACCTGATTGGTCTTTTCAGTGTTCATTATATCTTTTGAATATTGAATATTCTTTTAGGCATTTCAGTTTCTGTGCAACATTAGAAATTCGGTATTATGTTTTCTACATTGTGACCTGGACCAAAATACAGAAAGAAACTTGGGATGAGCATGGTGAGGATTTTATTAATGCAACTAAAAGTATACAGATCTTGGAAACAGAACTGGACCACAGAGAAACAGACAGTGTAACAGGAACAAGGATCAATGGAAAACAGGCTCTTGAATTGAGGATGTCTCAATCTGATGTTGATATTGGAAATTGTAACAAATATCCGATTTTTTTAAACTGCATCTAAAATCTTTAATAGAATCACTTGGCTCCATTATTTAGTCCGATCCAGCATTTCTGTCCAGCAACATTTGTTTCCCACACACAAGGCCAACATGGTCACACCAACATCAACAGAGTGCAACACTTGTCTTGCACGATTTTCTTCTGTTTATATGTTTTCTGTTGTGTTGTAACCTCATGGTCTGTGTAACATACTGACCACATGTTGGCAAGATGTGAGGCCAGATGTTAGAGTTGGCCAGAGCATTAGGTAATGTGGACAAAAACCACACGGGAAATATAATGATGCAAACATTATGTCAGCAGATTTCTACACACAGATGCTTCCAACCAGGTTTAACAGTCAAACTGATATGGCTAAATGTCTTATCCCACTGTGATATATCCATCCATCTATCCAGTTTCCATCACGCTTATCCCTGCTGGGGTTGCAAGGGGTGCTGGTGACAATCTCCAGCTGTCAATGGGTGAGAGGCGGGGTACACCCTGGACAGTATATCGCAAGGCAACACAGAGAACAAACAAAACAAACAACCATTCATGCACACACTCACACCTAAGGAGAATTTAGAGAAGCCAATTAACCGATTAGTCATGTGTGGGACTGTGGGATGAACCAGGAGTACCTGGAGAGAACCCACGCATGCACAGGGAGAACATGCAAACTCCGGGCCGGGGAATTGAATCCGGAACCTTCTTGCTGCAAGGCAGCAGTGCTACCCATTGTCACACTGTGCAGCCCACTGTGATAAATGTTTATATCAATTAGAACAATACAGAATAGTTTAGACCTAGCTGTCAGTTTTTGCTGTTTATTTAAAGAAATGGAAGCAAACATGGTCTACCTAGAAAGATTTAAATGGTATTTGACTTTGATTTTAACTGCTCACAGCAATCAGACATTTAGTATAAATATACATAAATAGACAGTGACAGCTTCAGAGGAACTTTGGCAGAGAATCAAAGGTATACAGGTGCTGGTCATAAAATTAGAATATCATGAAAAAGTAGATTGATTTCAGTAATTCCATTTAAAAAGTGAAACTTGTATATTATATTCATACATTACATACAAACTCATATATTTCAGATGTTTATTTTGTTTAATTTTGATGATTACAAATGACAACAAATGAAAATCTCAAATTCATCATATCAGAAAATTAGAATATTACTGAAGACCAATAAAAACAAAGGATTTATAGAAATGTTGGCCAACTGAAAAGTATGAACATGAAAAGTATGAGCATGTACAGCACTCAGTATTTAGTTGGGCCTCCTTTGGCCTGTATTACTGCAGCAATGCGGCGTGGCATGGAGTCGATCAGTCTGTGGCACTGCTCAGGTGTTATGATAGCCCAGGTTGCTCTAATAGTGGCTTTTAGCTCTTCTGAATTGTTGGGTCTGGTGTATTGCATCTTCTTCTTCACAATACCCCATAGATTTTCTATGGGGTTAAGGTCAGGAGAGTTTGCTGGCCAATTAAGAACAGGGATACCATGGTCCTTCAACCAGGTACTGGTAGCTTTGGCACTGTGTGCAGGTGCCAAGTCCTGTTGGAAAATGAAATCTGCATCTCCAAAAAGTTGGTCAGCTGCAGGAAGCATGAAGTGCTCTAAAACTTCCTGGTATGTGGCTGCGTTGACCCTGGACCTCAGAAAACACAATGGACCAACACCAGCAGATGACATGGCACCCCAAACCATCACTGACTGTGGAAACTTTACACTGGACTTCAAGCAACGTGGATGAAGTGCCTCTCTTCTTTTCCTCCAGACTCTGGGACCTTGATTTCCAAAGGAAATGCAAAATTTACTTTCATCAGAGAACATGACTTTGGACCACTCACCAGCAGTCCAGTCCTGTTTCTCTTTAGCCCAGGCAAGACGCTTCTGACGCTGTCTGTGGTTCAAGAGTGGCTTGACACAAGGAATGCGACAGCAGAAACCCATGTCTTTCATACGTCTGTGTGTGGTGGTTCTTGAAGCACTCACTCCAGCTGCAGTCCACTCTTTGTGAATCTCCCCCACATTTTTGAATGGGTTTTGTTTCACAATCCTCTCCAGGGTGCGGTTATCTCTCTTGCTTGTACACTTTTTTCGACCACATCTTTTCCTTCCCTTCGCCTCTCTATTAATGTGCTTGGACACTGAGCTCTGTGAACAGCCAGCCTCTTTAGCGATGACCTTTTGTGTCTTGCCCTCCTTGTGCAAGGTGTCGATGGTCGTCTTTTGGACAACTGTCAAGTCAGCAGTCTTCCCCATGATTGTGTAGCCTATAGAACTAGACTGAAAGACCATTTAAAGGCTTTTGCAGGTGGTTTGAGTTAATTAGCTGATTAGAGTGTGGCACCAGGGGCCATCAATTTTGAACCTTTTCACAATATTCTAATTTTCTGATATGATGAATTTGAGATTTTCATTTGTTGTCATTTGTAATCATCAAAATTAAACAAAATAAACATCTGAAATATATGAGTTTGTATGTAATGTATGAATATAATATACAAGTTTCACTTTTTAAATGGAATTACTGAAATCAATCTACTTTTTCATGATATTCTAATTTTATGACCAGCACCTGTAGAGCAGGGGTGCTCACACTTTTTCAGCATGGGAGCTACTTTTGAAATGACCAAGTCAAAATTATCTACCCATTATATTTATTGAGAAAAATATATTGAGGATTCTTACAACTTATTTTAATGTATAACCACATATGTTGAACAACACAACATAACTATGTACATTCTTTGCCATTTTCTGAGTTCACTCTGATGACTTGCACTGAATTGAATCAGCCAAGGATATATAGTCAGGACAGTAGCTGCTGACAGCCAGCCTCAAGCACATTTTCAAATGCTCATCAGTCATAGTGGAGCGGTACTTGGACTTAATTATCTTCATGTAGGAAAAGGCTGACTCACATAAATAAGTGGAGCCGAAAAATGCAGTCAAGGAAATAGCACATTTCCTCATGTTGGGATACTTTCCCTCTGCTAGTAAGTTCCAGAATTGTCCATGAGCTCTGGACTTCAGCTCAATGTCAGCTTGTAGTGTGAATATCTCATCTTCCACTCCAGAAGAGTTCAGGTGAAATAGTGTTGCAATTTTTGATGAGAGTGAATCAATCTCCACATCTTCCCGAAAAGGAAAACACATGAATGTTGCAACTGGCTCCAGCAAAGAAAAGTCTTGAAAGCGTTTTTCAAACTCTGACATACAGCTGTCAATCTGTTCTGTGTAGCGTTCACTGTCAAGTTGCACACAGGCCTTCCCCTGCATCTCCAGCTCTGACGCCAGGTTCTGGAAGTTTGCCAAATCATGACGCTGCAGCTTTGAGGACAGATGTTGCAGTTTGCGTTTGAAAGCATTAACTGAGCTGATCATATTGATCACTGTTTTGTCTTTTCCTTGCAGCTCTAGATTGAGGTCGTTCAACATGTTTGTCAGATCAGTTAAAAATGCCAAGTCTAACAGCCATTCACCGTCACTTAGTTGTTTGTATTCTGCATGCCCAGTTTCACGGAGAAACTCCTTTATCTCTGGGCAGAGCTCTCGAAATCTTTGCAGGAATTTCCCTCGGCTAAGCCACCTCACATCAGTGTGTAGCAACAAGTCAGAGTGGTCGCAGTCAGCCTGCTCCAGATGTGCACGGAACAACCGTCTTTGAAGAGACCGGGCTCGAATAGCACAGGCAATTTTCGTTGCGACATCCATAATTTCTTTCATGTTGAGCATTTTAGCGCATAATGCTTGTTGGTGGATTATGCAATGGTAATTCAGAAAATCTGGGAAAGCATCGTCCTGCCTACACTTGGCAATAAATCCATTCAAGTGACCAATCATTGCAGGTGCGCCATCTGTGGTGATAGACACCAATTTATGCACCGGCAGCTGGGTTTTCTCAATAAAGTTTTTAAACGACAGAAATATGTCCTCTCCTCGCGTCTTTTCTTTCATGGGCAGTAATGTTAACAGTTCCTCCTTTGCAGTCATATCACTAAACACCATACGAATAAAAACGCACATCTGTGCTGTGTCACTTACATCCTTAGATTCATCCAACTGCAGTGAGAAACACTCGCAATCTCCGATGTCCTTCCACATTTGCTGCGTTAAGTCCTCAGCCATGGCTTCACAGCGCCGTGTAACTGTACTCCTTGACAGCTGGAGAGCTTTGATCGAAGACAAGATTTCTGCTTTATTTTTAAAGTCCCGGAACAATGAGTCCGCTGCTTCAACGAATGCCTCTTTTACCATCTCTCCATCTCGGAATGACTTCTTGTTTTTAACAATGATGTGACTTACTCGGAACGATGCTTCGGTAGCAGCTTTAGCTTTAGAAGTAACTTGTGTGAAAAATGACTGCTGTCCCAACAACTGGGATTTTAGCTCCTTCACCTTTGTCTTTCTCAGCTCGCTTTTCGGTGGGAATTCAGTGTCGTATTTTCCATGAAGAGTCCGAAAATGTCGCTCCACATTTCCCTTCTTTGGTATTGCGAGGGTTGATTGGCAGATGAGACAAACGCACTTTGAAAATGTCATTGTGAAAAAAAAGTCCTCCGCCCATTCTGTATGAAAGTGATACGTTTTTTTCTTCTTACTTGGTCCAGCTTCCCCACTCATTTTCATAACCGAGCGAAAAATTAGGATGCAAAAATTAGCAAAGTTAACAAGCTTGTCATCTGATTGGTTGTCATTTGATTGGTTGTCCTGTGTATCAATCAAGTGTCGGTTTGGCTGATAGGCTGACGTCTACTTTTTATTCAAAACAATTCAACTTTATTTGCATAGCGTCAGTTCATGACAATCTCGCCTCACCTTGTCATGCGATCTACCAATAGTACCTTGGCGATCGACTGGTAGATCGCGATCGACGTATTGAGCACCCCTGGTATAGAGTGTAGCTACTCTGGAAATCCATAATTCTCTCCACAGGCTGGAGCATATTAGGCTCCTGGTATTTCTTACTGTATTACTGGACCAGATGATCTACCTCCCATTTATGCAGACTTGTCATCATCATGGACATAGACCAGTGACTATGGTGTCATCTGCAAACTTTATGTGCAGGGAGAGGAGGAACCATCCTGTACGATGTGCAGCTGTCAGTGTTTTGAAATGTGCAACATAACTTTTGTTTTCTCTATGCAGGGCTCTGGCTGTAGTGATTTCTGCAAGATAATGTGCTGCTACTGCTGTGTGTGGTGCCAGATGAATCGAGAGCTGAAGATCCGTGATGGCCATCCATCTGTCATCACCACTCAAGCTGGCAGAGCTTAACATGCAGACTAAGTGCTTTTCTGTTTAGTATATCTGATGAGCTCTGCAAACAGTACAGATGGATTATTGTTCTAATCACAGAGGAAAATTAATGCTTTAAGTTTAACCCTTCGCTCCCACCGCTCGGCCCCTGGTCACTTTGACGTCACATTTCATTCGGCATCAGACAGCAAACTTATTTCTTAACAAAACCCAACATGTTGTACCTCTTTATTTTCATGCAATTCTAAAGAAAACTACCATCAACTCAATTGTAAACCAACTATACTCCGTAAACAGCAATAACTAATAATGTGTCATCAAATTGCAATTTATAATCTTTACTTCTTACCTTGTTTTTATACTCTGTTGTTCCTAAACTTGTTCTATTCTGGCATAAACGGCTTATTTTGTCAATAACACTCCACAGAAAACCAATATCAAGTTGTATTTCTTATAAAATAAAATCAGATGTCCTAATAATTTACCAAAGCTACGGTATTTTTTTCCATGGAAAAGTAAAAATGTCAGGATAAAAATGCATTTTTCATGTGTCTTATGAATTCTGTGTTCTGTTTTAGATTATCTACGTTAAGTGGGCTTATCCTTTCTCAGTATCTAGAATACTTCAGAAACATCCTGCACATATGAAATGCCATCCCCAGGCAAATGAGTCACTGCAGTCTTTGAGTAGCTGGAATCCACAAATCAGTGACCAATCACACTTTGATCATATTTTGTTGGCCAATATGGTAAGCTTTACAACAAGCTATTGGAAGTGTAGCCGCAGGCTTGAGAAAGATGCGGTTTATTTATGTACATAAGGAGTGAGAAGAGAGAAGAAATATGCACAGAAAATGCATAGTCAAAATTCTGGAAGCTTAAAATATGTAATATTATAAAATAAAGTACTTAAATGAAAATGTGTGTAAGCTACATATAGAAATGTCTTTTTATGGTCAAATGATTAACAAACAAAAAATCTACTTTTGGTCCTACTTTGGATCAATTGTGCTGATTGAACCTTTAGCATAAAAGAAGGTAACAGTTTCACAATGCTTATGACTAGAGATCTAAACTGTTACACAGTTGGTGTCCACCACATGATCAATAAGTGTAGAGAGTTGGAGAGGTCAACTATTCATTTTGCAACATATGAAATAACAAAAATTGCATATCTCCAGAAACTAGAAGAGCTATCAAATGAGCAAGCATGGGGGATTGTTGATATCATTTTATTAACTAAATGGCTTTTGGATACGCAATTCATTTGTGTGCAAGCAATAAAAGGAGCTTAGGAAAACATGCATTGATTTTGATTTAATGCTTCTGAATTTGTTAGGGTCCAACATTTTTTTGTTAGTGTTTGTTGGCTTTACTTTTTTGTGACAAGTATCATTTGGATTTGCTCTGCATGTCCATCTGGAAACCTTCCGTTGAAGTAATTTTGGGAAGGGGCGAAAATACTGGTTAGCTGATTGGCCTATGTTGGTGATAGACGGGCCAAATAAACCAATCAGATCAACGAAACATATGACGTAGTAACAGAGCGACGATAAAAACACAACCACAAGCCAGGCTACTCTTGCCGAAACCAGTTGGGAGAAGAGCAAAAACATCTTTTTCTTTGAGAAAAGCCTCCAGAGCAGTGTTTTGCTCTTCTTTCAGTGAAGAAATACTCTGTAATTCCGATAAAACTTGCTCTATAGCCCCGGTAACGCTAGTTTCATCGGCTGAAGCCGCCATGTTCTTTAGACTGAACTGTCGCGCTTCTCGTTACGTCACACCTCAACCCGCCTCAAAGCCAACGCTGATTGGGCGTTCGTTTGGTGAACGGCTCCAAATTTTCTTTAACGGAGAGTCTCCAGACTGATTTGCGAGTGAAATCTTGAAAGCTCGCGAGATCAGGATGGTCTCATGAGGCTATCTTTCTGATTGTGTTCCTCGATGAACCAAGTCCTGCAGATTACAGCTTCCCTCCTCTGTCATCCCTTTTTTCCCATTAGATGGAACCAGTTTTGTCTTTTCAGTCATTAAACAATAACTCATCTAGAATATAAGCTGTGATTGTTACATGGCCTTTCAAAACCTGACTTGCCAACTAAACACAATTAAAAAATTACCCGAAAAATGTTTCAACCTTAAATAAATCATGATAAAATATGAAATAAATCAAAATGGTAAAAACTAATACTCTATTGAAGCACTTTTAAAAAATTCTTTTTAATCTTTTTGGAACTTGTCGTTAGTTAAAAAGCCTTTGATTATCTTGAAAGCAAGCTCACATCCTCTGGATTTTATTGATATTTGCAAAGTATCAAAATGATCTAAAATCAATAAGAATTAGATGGGAGAAGGTTTATAATTCACAGCATTTTTCTGATAATATTCACCAAAGCAATGCAAATACAGTGACCAATGATTATATAAAACAATATTACTGAAACATATCTAAAAAAATGGATAAAACATAACTGAAACTAGGAAAAGAGGAGCAAAGAGCTAAAGGAAACCACAGAAGAAGGTGAATAATTCCTGGTGAGTACTAGTTGGGTTGCACCATGCTAATCTAAAAAACTTATTATTGTGACACACAATTGAAAGTCATAAATACTAAATAAAGAATGGCTTTTTGATGGTTATAGTTTGCAGATAAATAAAACCCAAATTTTAATATTACATAAGATCAATGATATCTGATCAGTGATTAGGGATATTTAAAAATTGAAATCTCAGGCTTCTGAATTTTTTTTCTATTCTACTCGGTACTTGGTTGGCTTCCATTTCTATGCATTACTCTCATCTTAACTTATTACACTGCAAAGACAATCCAGAAATAAGTAAAAAAATTCTTAAATTAAGTATATTTACCCTTAATTTGAGCAGGTAAATAAGACGATCTGCCAATGGAATGAGTATTTTTACTCATAAAATAAGATAGTTAGATAATATTTACTTGAAATAAGACGATAAAATAGTTTTTTCTTATTTTAAAAGGAAATTGTCTTGTTCCATTGGCAAACTTATTTTAAGAAAAAATAAATTATTGAGATTTCTATTTTTTGCAGTGTAGAGACTCTAGAGGATTCAGCTGAGTGATTCAACCACACTAATAAAACCATCTTCATGACATTATAATTTTCTTAGATTATCCTATATTATTCCTATATTCTCTGTTTGTCTTTACTGCAAAGTAAATTTATCAGACAGATATCGTTTGGTTTGGCTAAAATTTACCAAAACCTTGTGTGTGAATACCTTAGCATAAAAACACCCAAATTTTGACCTACAATTAATAACTGTTAATTGAACATTGGAAGGTTCTGTTAGTTGCTTTCATTCTAATAAAGTTAAATATACTTGAAGTAGGGGCCACTTCAAGTCTGGATTTTTTTGATTCCTTGCTTTGACGAATGATGTGGAAGTGAAGTGTGATGGTCCACTAGGTGTCTCTGTCATTTTCTCTCAGGGAGCAATTGGAGGGCAGGGCTTCCTGATTGAATACGCCGGGCTGCAGTTAAAAGACTGGCTTCCAGCTACGGTCTGCTTGGTTTGGCCTCCAGATTGAATCTGTTTGGAGCGGGTAGCCAGGCTTTTGCAGTCATTCCTTGGATTGGCTGTATTTGACTCTGATGGTTTTCTGCAAGGAACTGTTTTTGTATAGACCTGTCTCCTATTTCTTGCCACAGCCTTTGACTTGATGTGAAAAACAAACAACTATCATGCTATTAATCTGATTAAAACATGTGAGCCAAATGCTACATATCTTCTATAAGTCTGTTGTGGAGAGTATGATCTGTTCCTCCATCATCTGCTAGCTTAACAGCAACAAAGCAAATTACTTAAAAAAGCTCAACAAGCAGATAAAGAACTGTTTCTGTTCTAGGACCTCCTCTGGAACCTCTGGAGATGATTTCTCTAAGAAGAATTCTAATACCAGACTGAAAATGCAGTAGTCAACCAGACATAAATAACGTGCAACAAATTGATAAAAATCAACAAAGCAAGCAGGAAACTCTTCTCAGAATTCATGTGAGAAAGAGGAGACTAAACTTTGCTTCCAAAACAGTACTTGATGTTACTGCTGGCTTGTGCCACTTTGATGGAGAGCATTCTGATAGTACAAGTACAAAAAAAGCCAGCAGGAAAACAAGGACATCCCTTAGTAGAAACACATAGACCCCAGATCAATCCCTAACCGGCCCCTAAACACGTATGCTCTGTTTGCACATTCCCACAGAGCGTTCCCCTGATTAAGGCCCATCCCAAATAAGTGGGTAGGGCAAGTGGACCATTCAGCTCTTAAATAGCGAATCTGCCTCAGTGCAGGCTCGCTGTAATTTAGCAGTGGGTATAACAGTGACCTAAAGTAAGTTCTGCTGGTTTGCTGCATCTTTGTCACACTGACAGAAAATCATAAATTAGGTATAAGACAACATATGTAATTAATTTCATAAGGGAACGTCCTCTTTGAAATAGTTTTGACATTTGTTTTCAGAAAGGGGCAAATTTGATTTCATGTCATCAACCTGCACCACTTATTTACGGCAATGCACATGGGGCCGTCACTGTGTTGCCATAGCAATGAATACTTTCCCTTGCCATCAGATGCTGGTGAAGATTCTCAGTCTTGCTTGACATATTCATTCCAAAGACGTTTCGCTTCCCATCCAGGAAGCTTTTTCAATTCAAAAATTTCCATCAGATGAAAGAGGCTATAACTTTCTTATTTACACCCCCACCTAACTTCAATCAAGGCGCCTTCCACAGCTCCTATTGTGACTTAATTGGGAGTCACAGTGGACAGCTAAGGGGTAGTGCTTTGGGGCGGTTTGGGATTAGGCCTCCACCTTGGAGTACAAGGGTAAAAACAGAACTCCTTGGTCACTAGTAAGAAACAGAATCAGAGCTGAGGGAATTGAAGCAAGACGAGGTATTGATTGGAAGGGACAATAATTAATAGAGGGCAAAAACCAGGTTGATGTCCAGAAATCCAAAAGCTCAGAGGAGTCTGGCGAGGGCACGTCTAAGGCTTGAAATCTGACTCAAGAGCAAGGTCAGAATCCAGCATGGAAGGACTGCTAGCTTTCACTCAAAGCTTTCAAATTGATCTGGAAACAGCACTGTTTGATGTCTGTTTAAATAGGCAGGGGAGCAGGTGGTAAGCATGAGCACTGATGAAAAGGGGCGTAGATGCACAGGTGGGAGTGACGATGAAGCCAGGATAACAGCTGAAACTAAACGATCTACTTTGCCAGAATCATGACACTTCAACTATTTTTATTTTATTTTATTTTATTTATTTTGTCTGTAACATTTTGAAATACATACTGAGAAATTTACATTATCATTATCGATATTATTTTTCATCACTATTCATTAATCACAGTAACTGATATTTCTAGCTGTAACTCCATGGCTATAAACTTTATCTTAGCTTTTTGTGTGTATTACATTATATTTTAACAATCCCTCTTTAGGCTCATAGTTTGCAGGTAAGTCACCCCATATGTGGCTGGAGTATGAAATCATTATATTCCTTAAGACTACAAAAAGCCCTCAGAGAGTGCAGACTTACGCCAAGGAGAACATTTTGCCCCATATTGTGACTAAAACCTGTAGCTACAACTCACACAGGATCTGGATCATTACCAAAGAAACTGTTCCTTGGCACAAGGCACACCTTTGGTAAAAAAAAAGGTTTTCATTTACTTTGAAAATAGACAGGTAAACAAGCAGACAATCCAAAGCCAATGGGCATTTACTTTCTGTGCAAAAGAAAATGGATAAAGACTTATATGCTTAGTTTTGTGAGGACGCAGGTAGCAGCATACTGGATCAGCTGCAGCTGTCTGATCAGCTTTTATGCAGACATGTCTGAATCAATCTCTCACATACTCTGCCTAAAAAGATTTCAAGCCTAGATTTTTAGATGTATTAGATCTAGATGTATTTACTGGAGCTTTGTGCTCATTTTTGAACGTTCTTCTTTTTTACCTAAATAAACCCTATTTCTTCTTGAGACTATCTCGTCACCTAGAAAATTAGGACTTGGTCCCACATTTGCCCTTCATTGCTTATTTTCCTTTAAAAGGAAGTGCAGCTGCACTGAAATGTAGATCTTCCGTTGTAAGTTCAGCTCTGTTACTGTAGAGGGCATTGCTGATCTAGAAAAAGGAACTCAGACATGCAAACACTGATGCAGAAGGAAACTCTAAGCCCTGCTGCCTTTACATCACTAAAACAAGCATTATGACAAACTAAACTCAATTTATCACGTAGAATTCATTCTCCACTTTCTTGCACGCTGTAAACAAGTGTCTCCCTGCAATTTATTAAAGTTTTTCCTTTCACACACAGAGCTATGATCACATATTGCGGACTGAACCATTGCTTGATTGAGACCTGAAAAGCAACAGCCACCTGATTGTTTAACCAATGTAGAGATAATTTGAGCAGCAGCCTTTCTGCGGCCAGGGGGCCTGAAGAGAAGTCATTTACAGGAAGTGCAGAGCAGCAGTGAGGAATGGATCAATCTACAGGTGTCCCTCCTCATCAACTTTTACCGACTTTCCACACAGACAGGAAGCTACTGTGTTTTTCTCTTACTGTATTTTCATCCTAAACTGAAAGAGGAAGCTTTTCTCTCGTCATCTGAGTACTTCATCTCCAGTCTCCTGCTTGAGCTGCAAGCAGAGGGTTCTTCACTGCTATGGACGTCTACGAAGAAGCACTGAGCTATCTCGAGTCACACCATATAGCAGGTGAGGAGGAAGGATTCAGGTGATGTACCAGTTCATGCTTAAATATCAAATGACTGCACTGTGAGAACAGTACAAAAATGTTAATATGAATTAATGCAGAGCATTTTTGGAGTTGCTCCTTCCTTATTGCTATGTTTGCACTAATCCTCATATGAAAGCAGGTGAAGATGTCCTGGAGGATGTCTTCCATGAGGAGGCGGTGTCCTGTTTTCTCTCCCCCCTCAACTCTGAGAGCATAGATTTCCCCGACAGCCTGGTGAGTTACACTGCATCACAAATGTGTCATGTCATTCACTGCATGTTCTTAGGTTTCTTGTTTTCTCTAGTGGGCAGTTAGTCTTTCAGTGATTTAATTTCCATAATGCCAGCAGGAATATAAGGAAGGATACATGGCTAAATAGACACTGTGCTTTTTAGGGAAATATTTTTCCGACACACCCCCTCACTAATTTTTTTGTTACATGCCTATGAAGCTTTAGGTTGAAACCAAATGTTTGCATAAATTGTACTATGGAGTATAAAACCTTAAGTATACTTAAATATAAAACCTCATTGCAGTGATTGCACATTCACTTTGGATTACTACTTCCTCTTTGTTCCTTCCATGTTCTGTGCTGTTTTGGAGACTGCAGTTCTTCTCTTTATTTTAAGTAAGAAGAACCAGGGTTGACCATAACATTGCAAATAAACCTTTGGCATCCATATTGAAGATGTAACAGTTTTCTTCACTATTATCCTGCTTAAATGGAATGTTCTCTCATCTTGTCTATGTTGAAGAGTGGCTAAAATAAACTGATCTCATATAATTTTTAGATTTCGGGAAGGTGTCGATTAGTGTTTGTTTTAAATAACTTTCTCTTCTCTTATTCATTTAAATAGTAGAAGCAATAAATTTATAGCATACATGTAGGATAGATGGGTCTCTGCTCCTGCATACCCACCCCAAATTATTGCACTTCCTCCTCAGCAGCCAGAACGTGCTGCAGGAGCCTGCCAATCAGCCATTTATTTTAGCCAGGTGTCCAGAGTTAGGGAAATACCTTAAACATGCAGGATCCTGAGGAACTGGTCTGAAAACTACTGCTTAAACGGAATACATTGGCTGAGTCCAAACGTCCGCCCTAACCCCTAAATGCCTCAATCACTTTTTACAGTTGAGGGCTAATTCAGGGGCACTGAGTCACAGGAAGGGCTACCAATACTGACCTATGAATGGCAAGGGTCAACGTTCACCTGAACTTCATACATTATAAACATATCTTTATTGTTTCTTTAAATTTCAAATTTTCTTTTAGACATTTTCATTTTGAAATCTCTATAAATGCTTAAATGCCATATATGATTAAATGATGAAATGTCGTTTTCAGAAGACTCTAAGGGCACCCTTTGTGGTCTTTGAGGGCCCCTTGGTGCCCGCGGGCACCATGTTGGTGACCCCTGCTTTATAGAGTGGGGACTATATAGTGGACTTTATTGTGAACTCCGTTAACTGAATGTCCGGACAGATTATCATCACTTTTTGCTAAGGGATGCTGTCAAGCTGAAGAAGGAGTCCTATCGAGCTTGGTTGGCTTGTGGGACTCCTGAAGCAGCAAGCAGGTACCATGAGGCCAAGCGTGTCGCGGCCCGGGCGGTTGCAGAGGCAAAATCTCGGGCCTGGGAGAAGTTCGGAGAGGCCATGGAAAAAGACTATCGGTTGGCCTCAAAGCGATTCTGGCAAACCGTCCGGCGCCTCCGGAGGGGAAAGCAGTGCTTCGCTAACACTGTTTTCAGTGGGAGCTGCTGACCTTGAAGGAGGATATTGTCGGGCGGTGGAAGGAATACTTTGAGGATCTCCTCAACCCAACGGACACGCCTTCCGTGGGGGAAGAAGAGACGGGGTGCTTGGGGCTGGATTCGTTCAGGGTTGAGGAGGAACAATATTACAAAATTTCTAAAGATTTTAAAACAGACAGAGATTGGGTGAGCTAGTTGGGTTTTTTTTAGTTAGGACGGAGTCCAAAAGGGCTCAATATAAATACATACACCACCAATAGTATTTGATCATATTGTTCAGGGTACAACTACTGTAGTATTGTTCAGGTTGAATAATTTTCAGCTCTTTTCTTCTCAGAATAGGCATGTTTTTTTTGTTTTGTTTTTTAATGGCCCACTTGTCATGCAGCTGCTAACCTGTCTATTCCACCCAACAACTACAATATTTGATCATTGCACCTACAGTATACATTTCAACCATCCATCTTGCTGTTGCTTTACAGTGTAGTAGAACAATTTAGAAAATAAAATTTCTAGCTCATTTTCTGGAATGCAGCAGTATCAGTAAAACCTAAACAGACCTTTCAGAATAATGCTACCACCTTGCTCCCCAGCTAGTGTGGGGACTTTAAACAATGCTAATCTTGGTTTCATCTGACCACACAGCTTTTCATGAGAAACATTTTGTTTCTATTCTTGAGTAGATGGAAAGTTTCAGTTGTGCTTGGAAGTGTTGATTTTAGAGCCAGAGATTTTCAGTGACATTTTGATTCTTGCATCTTTCAGTTTATAACAGGCTTGAGCCTTTAAGGTGTGATGTTGGACATCCAAACCAGCTGCCTTTTCCCTGGAAGTGGCAACTTGGGTCAAACAGCTGAAAGTTGGACATGGAAGGATGTATCCCAAAGAGATCATAATAGGTTTAATAAAAAAGAAAGGACTATAGCTGAAAACCAATTGCCTTTAAATGAGCTCTACCTTTTCTAAATTGGAATGGTGTGGATTTAAAATTTTGCCAGAAGCAAGAAGGTAGCTAGAAAAAAAGACAACATTTATTTCAGCATCTTGCAAAGTTCCAGTCTTTGTAGCCAGTTCTGATTTTATATATAATTCAATTGAATGTTTTATAAAGGAATTTCACTGTGGGAAAAAGCCTCAAACAGATCATTGAGTCCCACATGAATTTGACTTCCATAACTCTGGTCTGTGTATGCAAACTTTTAACCAGATGATGGATTTGGTTATTCAAATTGGTTTGTAGTGGGATGATTCACCAGAGTGGTCTAAAGCAATGTTTTTCTAACAGCAACACGAACTATGCAGCTCACTTGGACATCTTACTGACTGATGTCATGTATCATTTCCAGATATCATGCAGCCATGAAGAAATGCTTGAGAAGAAATTGACAGTCCTGAGGGGAATCCTTGAGAGTGAGGAGGTGTATCTAAGGGAGCTGGACGCCCTACTAACGGTAACCTTAACATATGCTGAAACAAGCAAAAAAATTCATTCTTATTCTTTTATTTTAAAATGCATCCTGTTTTCTACCAGCTGGCCATATCTATTCTTACTCAGTGTCAAAATTGACTCATGCATACTAAAGTTTGTTACATGCAGGCTTGTTGTGCACAATTTTAAACACCCCCAGACTTGTTCGTTGCTGCTAAACTTCCCTTTTGTTGTTTGGCTACACCCATTCTAATAAAAAGTACGTTTTTAAGCTATTGTTACCCTTTCAGTTGCAGTTATTTGCAATTCACGGTTCATGCATTTGCGCTGCCTAAAATAATATTTTATTTTGTAATGTAATGGTAATGCAATTACCCGTTATTAATATGCAACAATAACCAGACCACACGTATTAGATGGAACTGGTTCCCTCTTTGTGAATTGTTAAAGTATTGTATATAAGGTTCCTCTTTTTCTTAAAAAAACGGAAGACGTTTTGAGCTAATGTGACTTTACACCAGCTAAAAATAAAACAAAGGCAGCTTGAGAACACTCAACTCGTTTTCAAAACCAAATACTTTTGTGCTCCTATTAACGTCTTAGATTAACTCCAACGCTGTATACGTAGTTTCATTTTTGCATGGGGAGTCCTTATGTGATTAATTTATCCATGTTATTTAATGTTATTCAATGATTTTTTTTTTTTTATCAGTTTATTAGAGACTTTTTAACCGACTACATGCCAAAAAATTGCATTCAGTCGCATAAGATGGAGGTTATCCAAACAAAAGCCTTTGTTTGCTTTCCTTTTACTTTAAAACCCATTGCAGCTAATTGCTAATTCACATAATTAGTATTCCTAACATGCAGGTCCAATATTATGATGGTTTTGGTCAAGATATTTTAAAATTTAAGCTTGGTTAACATCTTAATTTCTTCATTGCAATTGTACATTCCAACAATCTCTTCTGCATTTAACCCCTTCCTGTAGGGAGCAGCCTTTCACAACACCGATATAACAGTATGATAAAATAAGAGGCCCAGGCATTAGACCAAGTTTAAGTTACTTTACAATGAAAAATAGGTACAAATTTCAATCTTAAGATATCAGAGGTAGAGACTTCCAGCAAAGTATGTAATCTGGGATGCTACAAAGCAGTTGCATGCCACATTGCTATTTAGATTCTAATAGCTAAAATTACTCAGTTAACCAATAGTATCACTTTCCTTAAATTTTAATATTTATGCAAAACATTTTATGTTTGTCTTTATCAGGATTTACCATTAGAAATGCTTTGCAAGGCACTATAACTTTAGCGAGGGGCTGTCAGGCTTAAATACCATTCTGGATAATGAGTAACCTGTGGGAAGTAGACATAGAAAATGATCTTAAATGGTGGAAATTTTCTGAGATGATTCAAAGCATAAGTTTAAACACTGTGGGGTTTTGATATGTTTCTGCCCATGCAAATTTCATGCCCAGAGGTGAGTGTAGGAAGTGGTAAATATAAAGTTATATAGTCGAGATAAACAAAACTTCCCCTGTACCACAGACTTTACCAACATTGTTTTTTTTATGCGCTTTGCAAAAGCTCCTCGCTTGGCTTTTTGATTCAGCGGAACAGTTGAGTCCACTTTCTATATGGTTAAAGAAAGCAGGCCCTCCTCATTATGCTGCCAGCAACACATGCAACTGTGGAGATAGTGTGTCCAGAGTGATGTGCAGTGTTAATATTTACTCCCAAAAAAGTGTGTGTGACTAACAACGAGCTCAAATGCTTTTTGGTCTAAGATAATTTTCTGCTGTGACTCATGCACGGTTCTAATAGGAAACTCTGAATAAAGAGCTGGTCACTGGCAACATTTCCTCTTTTAGACAGGAAATGGTGGCGCAATACCCCGCACATGCAGCATTTATGGTCAAAATCTGCTTTCCTTTTTTCCTTCTATTTGCAGAAACAGCTACAGTTTTCTCGTTTTTATTTGTTTTTTATTAAATTTATTATGAGTTAACCGCTGAATACAAATAAAGCATCTATTGTACGTGTAGTGAAGGGAAAATAAATGCGCTAATGGTATTTTAAAGTTTTGTATCTTGCTCAGTAGTTTGCATGCATAAGGCATTAGGCTTAGCTTTTATCATTGTAAACATGCAACATTATTCAAACTCTCACAAATGCAGTTTACCGCTTTGGCAAAGAAGTGAGCTGTGCAGATGTATGTGATCTTTAAACAACTGTTCACACGTTTAGCCGCTGATGATCCACCATACCTATTTTTTTTTTTATCACTTTTACACCAGCATGCTATTTTCACCAGCAGTTAACCCTTTATGACACTACCATTTGAATTTACTCAGGTGTTCTGGCTCTTTTTGCATTACCTCTCTCTGCAGCCCATGAAGGCTCTGCGGGCCTCAGCAGGGACATCTCAGCCAGTGCTGTCTGGTCAGCAAGTGCAGACTGTTTTCTACCAGGTGCCAGAGCTGAGAGATGCTCACCACACCTTTTACTCAGGCCTGAAGGCCCGTCTAAGCGCTTACAGCCACGCGGAGATAAGCTCATCGGAGGAAACGGTGATGTGCAGAAACCCTGAGCTGGAGGTGGGCGACCTGTTTCTGAAAATGGTAAGTTTTCTTCTGATGTAATACAGATATCGGTCTGTGCCTGCAGCTCATCATTGGGTCATTTGTTTTTGAACACAACCCTTGTGTGTTTCCATTCAAAGAAATGCATGAATACGTAACATACTTGTGTTTTGTGGTGTCCTTGATGTGGATAGGAGGTGGGTTAGGCGCACAGGAAGACTGAGATTATCCAAATTCTTAAAGAACTCAGATTTTTTTTTTAAATAGAAACATTTTACATATATTTTATTTTCTTATTCTTGCCACAGATTCCTAGTTTTTATGGTCAGACATATCAATCCTTAACTCTCCTTTCATCTAATTTCTTTTTTTAATTGTAGCTCTGGCTTTAAATTTAGGTAAATTTTTTACAAGCTCATCTATTTAGCTCCTCCCACCTTCACTCCAAATGTATCAAGAGAATCATTCCCACAGTGTGATGCTGCCGCCGTGTTTCATCTCTCCAATCAGTTGATGTTTTGTTTTTTTTATGGGGAAAAATGTATATTGACTGGAAAGCTTGCAAGGAACTATGGGCTCTATCAATTTTGGATCCATAACACGTTCTACAACAATAAACCATGATTCCTTTTGCATCTGAAGCTGAGTAGAACCAAAGTGGGGCCCCTTCGCAATATATACAGACCATAAACAAAATTAACTGGGAAGGTTAGTTCAGCTAAGAAAATCTTCTGCCAAAAGCTGGAAAAACAGCTTCCTGGCAGGTGCTTAAACATTCCATTTTTTTTTTCCCATCAAGCTTTATTCCTGCTGGGGTCACGAGGGATGCTGGTGCCTATCTCCAGCTGTCAATGGGCGAGAGGCGGGGTACACCATGGATGGGTCGCCAGGCTATTTCAGGACAACACAGAGACAAACATGGCGAACAACCATTTAAGCACACCTAAGGAGAATTTAGAGAAGCCTATCAACCTAACAGTCATGTTTTCTTGAACTGTGGGAGGAAGCCAGAGTACCCGGAGAGAACCCACGCATGCACAGGGAGAACATACAAACTCCATGTAGAAAGACCCCAGGCTGGGAATTGATTCAGCAACCTTCTTGCTGCAAGGTAGCAGTGCTACCCACTGCACCACTGAGCAGCCCACACATAATTTTCTTTATTTAAGGCTGGTGACATGAAGTTTGAGTGTACCATGTTCTCTGCCTCCATTGCTGATGCGGTTGCCTGTAGCTGTGGCCGTAAGGTCTGCTGTGCCACCTACAGTAAGGCGTACCGTCAAACTGAAGGAGTCCTGTTGAGCCTAGCTGGCTTGTGGGACTCCTGAGGCAACAAGCATGTCATAAGAACTTAAGTGACATCCGATTTCTGGTCAAAATAGCTTCAATATGACATTGGTTCACCATTTGCAGCTAAAACAGCTTCAGCTACTCTGGATGGCTACAAGGTTTGGGAGTTTGTTTATGGGATTTTTTGACCATTCTTCCAAAAGTGAATTGTGAGGTCACAAACTGATGCTGGATGTAAAGGCCTGGCTCTTAGTCTCAGTTCTAATTCATCCCAGAGGTGTTCTATCTGGCTGAGGTCAGGACACTGTACAGGTCAGTCAGGTTCATCCACACCACACTCTGCCATTCATGGTTTTATGGGCCTTGCTTTGTGCACTGGTGGACAGTCATGTTGGAAGAGGAAGGGAAGGCGGCTCCAAACTGTTCCAACAAAGTTGTGAGCCTGGGATTGTCCAATCTTTCTTGATATACTGAAGCATTAGGAGTGGTGGGGCAAAAGCAAGCTCCTGAAAAACAAATACATAACTGGCAACCTCTTAACCCAGATTTGTCCATCCGATTTCCTGCTGGTGAAAGGTTATTTTGTCACTTCAGAGAACGTGTCTCCACTGCTCTGGAGTCCAGTTGTGAACTGCTTTACACTATCGCTTCCAATGCTGTGCATTGCATTCTGTGATGTAAGGCTTGGATGCAGTTGCTTCACCAAAACGTCTCCTTATGAATGACTGCTTTTTACCATGTGGCATCTCTTTAGAAAGCTGTTGTATACGGTAACTATGTATCTACATAGGATATATGTGTTTTGATTAAGGGTTAAAGACCACTTTTTGAGCCCATTGAGGGTTTTTGGTGAACTACGATTTTGTGTGTTTTTCTCCTGTATGAAAATATCTGTGATATATAATAATATATGATAATAGATCATAATAAACTTATCAAATTTCTACTATGAATGACATGCTGTATTACTTTTGGGTGACATGTCAAGGTTCTAACTACCTGATGTCGTTCCCAGGTAAACCATCTTGGGCTGTACGGAGGGTTCATTGAAAACTATGAGAAAGCCGTTGAAGTAGTTAGGAAGTGCACAACCTCAGATCCTCGCTTCCGCACTCTTGCAGAGGTCCTACAAGTCCTGTAACTCCAGCGATCAATATTTATGTAAATTCTTGTTGTGTCACTTTACATGTTGGTTTTTTCCTAGAGTATGTACATTAACGGTGCTGACAAAGCTCGAACAACATACACTTTAGAAGGTATGAAGAACACATTTCTATTTTCTATTGATGCAAGCTTGGAAGTGTCTAATATATGTTTTTTTTTTTCTGATTGCAGCTCTGCTCTATAAGCCTTTGGATAGAGTAACCAAAACCACACTAGTGCTGCGTGTGAGAAAACTGCACTCCTTCTTTCATACATGTTTTATGTAAACTACTTTCTTGAACCTAACTTTCTAGAGCTTTGTTCTTTTTGAAATTTGAAATAATGTTAGATATCTCTATAGTGGGAAGAATTAAGTTTAGAGAATGTGAAAAAGAAGAAACTGGAACATGAAGGAAGGAATGGAGAAATTAAATTTAAGGACAGAATTTGGAGGAAAGGATAGAAGAAAAAGGAGAGGGGAAGAAGTGTAGGAGAACAACAGTAAGGAGAGAAGGAACTAGGGGAAAAAAGTAGAAAAGTAAAAGCAAGGGAGATAGGCTCAAGAAAGAAGTTTCAAAAAGTAGCAAAGGAGGAGGAGCACAGACAAAAGTAGGACTAAACTGACAAAGTAAGGACGTTTTGGGAAGAGCAAAAATTACAATTTTTTTAATCCAGGTGCTGGAGTGGAAAAATTAGAGAATGTGGTTTTCATGCATCTTTCGCAATTGTTTTTTTTTTTTTTTTACAATGACAACTTAGCTCAATCTACCTCTTTAACTTGCATGTGCCTCTTCCCCACTATATTATGTTTACCTTCCAGAAGCTGTCTGGCCAAGCCCAGGGTTTTTTGTTTTGTGTATTTTTCTAGCATTGTAACAGCGGCATCAATGGGCCTGTAATGTAAACTACAGCCTCTTGATTCTGTGTACACATATTGGGACACACTTTTTTCAAAGAAAATACAGTCTTGGTGTCGATCCCAGACTGTTTTGGAACATTTTCACTTAGTGAACTGAAATGACTGTTGTCATCTTCTATGTTTTTGACTTGAGAAACATCTCTGCGGTCTTACAGGATCTCCTGAAGACGACACCGGTCGAGCACAAAGATTTTGCAGCTTTACAGGAAGCTCTCAGACTGTCCCAAAGCTTCCTGTCTGGTGTCAATGAGAGTTCACAGAGTAAACGTGAGGTCACGCTCACCCATGGCATGGTGAGTCCTCACTTTCATAGGTTGTGCTCAGATGAACAGGCGGTAGATTTGAAAGCAGGCCGGCTGTAAGAAAGAAAAAGCTCATCAGATTTCAATGTGTCTCTGTCTGTTCCACCAGAGAAGACAGTTGATGCGTGACGGCTTTGTGGTGGATGTGAGTGAAGGTGTCCGCAGCCTTCGCCACCTCTTCCTCTACACCGACCTCCTACTGTGCACCAGATTCAAACATGCAGCCAGAGGGTGAGCATGTGGTTATCAAGCCGCTGTAAGAGCCACAGGAAAGTGATGAATATTAAAACCTTAGATTCGACTGTAGAAACATTTGTGTTCCAGGAAGCAGGACCAGTACCGGTTCAGCTGGTATCTGCCTCTGGCTGGACTCAAACTCCGTTGGGTCACAGATCATGAAAGACCTTCTGATACGACGGTTCGTCTGCATAGTTTAAGAACCAAGATGTTCCTCTTACGGCAGCAGCTACAGCAAAACGTGGTCCGTGTTTTAAAAACTGATAGAATAAGTTGTTTATTATTTTTTTTAAATAGAACAAATGATTAAACATCCACATCTTTCCTTGTATAGAAAGGGAGCAGGGGCCTGACTTGGACGGCTCCCAGCAGGAAGAAACTGGAACAGATGGAGCTGCTACTTCTCACACACTCCCCAGTTTACAGACTGGACCTGCATAGCCCCAGTGGAAAAGTATAAACAAGAAAACAAATTTTTTAACTTTTTCAGCACATTTGCTGTCCTTAATTCATGAAAAAACTAATTTATAAAATCCACTTTGTCTGTCACCACAGAGTCACACTTTATTCTTCTCCTCTCTGTATGAACTTGAAGAATGGAGAGAAAACATCCACAAACTCACCACAGAAAGTGAGTTCACAGCTGTGTTACGCTATAGAGGACAAAGCATGGTCATATTGTAATCAAGGCAAGGCAAGGCAAATTTATTTGTATAGCACAATTCAGTACAAAGACAATGCAAAGTGCTTTGCATGATTAAAATATAGAAAAATAAAACAGAATCAAAGCAAGTAGGAAAAATAAAATAAAATAAAAAATGCAGAAACAAAAAAGAACATTAAAAATAGTTGGACTAAAGAAAATAAAAGAGTAGAACTAGCAATTGTTCAGTTGAACTGTTTAACTAGAATAGCCGAGTCTTGATTTAAAGGAACTCAGGCTTTCCGCACTTTTACAGTTTTCTGGAAGTTTGTTCCAGATAAGTGGAGCATAGGATCTAAATGCTGCTTCTCCATGTATGCATGATGTCACACCAGTCCCTACAACAATCACTCTGACATTAAAGTTTCTGATCAACTAGATCAGAAAAATGTTAAAGAATAAATCTTTATCTAATAAATTTACCATAATAGTATTTATAACCCTTGGAACACCTTGCATTTCGTTTCATTGTACAACCACAAACTTCAAAGTTATTTGAATGAATGAAGTAATAAGCCACAACAAAGTAGTGTGATGTGGAAGGAAAGTTATGCAAGACATCATATAAATATGAATCTGAAAAGAGCACATTTTGATGTCTCTTAATCTGATAAGAGAACTCCACTGTAATCAGTTATCAAAGAAATAATTAATGGGACACTGTAGTAACTGCGACTGTGTTCACATGAATTCGTGTTTACAGTTTACACAACATTTTTATTATGAAAAGGTGATCTGGTCTTGTTAAAACCAATTCCTCAAATTTTTTCATGTGCAAAAGTCTATGTATGCATTTCAACTTTGGCTGCAATTCACTGCAAACACACTGCTCCCCACGATGAAACATGGGGATGGCAGCATCATGCTTTGGGGAAACATTTCCTGTGAAAGGAGAAAACAGTGCATCATATTTAATAGGATGATAAGATTGATGGATCTTAACATAAACCCGATAAAAACCTGTGCGATAAAACCCTGTGGTGCAACCTTAGATTCCTTCAGAAAACATCCACCTAGGGTCAGAATGGAGTCATTCAGGGTTGCAGGTTGGAGTGGTGACCCTGCAGGGTAAAGATAGTGAGATATATGAATTGTTTACATCATAGCATGTTTTTTTTCCCCTCTAATTCTAACTTGTTTTGCGGTTGCCATGACCCACATGGCTGAGAATTTACACAGAAAATATAACGTTCTTAATGAGGTTAATGAGGGTTTCAGTCACTTTAAATATCAGTCACTGAGACTCTATATTATATTGTTTTAACAGAAGCCTGTCTAATATGATGTCTTTAAATTGTCTTTACCTCATGCAAATGCTAAATTTAAGTAAAGACTTCTTGCATTAGTAATAAAGATTTTAAAAAGCTATACAAAACAAGGAGGAAGGACTTAAAATCAGCAGAAGGGGAACCACAGAGTTGATGAATCATAAGTGTATCCCTCTTCTCTCCTGTTTTTGTTTGTTTAGACATTGAAACCGTCCCTCCAGACTTACTTACTCTCACCAGTGCGTGTGTGAAACTGAGAATGACCCAGCAGCCCCATCTTCACAGCTCTATTGCAGGTACACTCACCTCCTCCCACCATAAGCCTTTTTCTTCCTTCTATCAAAGAAACATTTCCTGAAACATAATTAAAATATTGTCATAGCTTTTATCTTTTCATGCAACCCAAAAACATTTCATGCTCTTTTTCTTCTCTGACACTCACCAGCAGAAGATGAAAATTCGTTATGTGGGACAGTTAGTGTGGCGATCCATTCTGCTTCCGGTCTGCAGGAACCGGCTTGTATGTATCTTTATAAAAAATGCTTTCAAATGTCTACAGAAAGAATACAAATACGCAGCTTTACACTCATTTATCATGGCTTTGAATAAATTAATTTCTGTATTTTAGGGATTTATTTCATGTTATTTGCTTTCTGTCCTTCTGTGAAATAGCTGAAACAGTAATTGGCTGCTCAAATCTCATTTGATTGGGAATTTTCTTACCAGAAAATCATATATTATGACACAAAAATATAACTTTTAAATCAATAAATAAACTTTCCCTTGTAGAGGGATTACATACTTTTGGTAGACATTAATGACATCCGGGCATTTTTTTCTCATCCATAGACTTGCTGTAAGTCCTTGAATTAATTAATTCTTAATTTTCATGGGACTGAATCCTGTTTTTCAGCACAGCACCAAATATTTGGATGGGTTTTGTGTTTGGAATAGGTCCAGCAATGATGTATGTTTGAAAACATGGCCATGTTGGAGGTTCAAGTTCCCCCATCTGGCTCATATCTAGCAGACAGTAAAGCAGCCCCACAGCAATATGCTGCCATTGCCATTTTTGGCAGTGATTACAGAGTTACAGTATTAGATTTGAACCAAATGGTTCAATCTTTTTTATGTCTATTGACTACAATAACCTTTATTCAGAGAGGTTTAGCTTGTACGATGGCCAAGAAATACAAACGGCATGCAAACGAACTCACAGCCAATTCTTGCAAACACTAAAAGAGACTAGCACAGAAAAAACAAATGCGAAGGAAAAATGCTGCAAAGCTAAAAAGCTGCAGTTACAAAAAAAGAGCAACAAAATGGAAATGCCCTGCAAACACAAAAAATACATGAACGATGCAAAGACCTGAAAAAAAAGCAAAAGAAAAAAGCTGCAAGCATTCTACAAGCTAAGAACAACTTACAGCTCTGCATAACTGAAGTGCATCAGACCGCTGGAAGGAGAGGATCATCCACACATATAATACCAGACAAATTACTAGGCATTAATGTCTAAGGACTGAATTTGTTTTAAAAACCTAAATGGGGTACAGGTTCAGAGAAGACTTGAAGGGAAGAGAGAAGAAATATTTCTTAATTTATGCTTTTACTCAGGGTCCGTTCCCGTATGAGTTGATAATCATCTTCTCCTCATGACCTGGAGCTCTTCTGTTGTGTGAACATAGTCTGCAGCTTTTGTCAACTTGCAGCATTTGTCCTTTGCATTTTATTCTGTTTTGCATCATTTACATTTTTGTAACAGGTTTTGTGTTTTGCTCTCTATTTCCTGTGATTGAAGCATTAATCCTTTGCAGCATCCTTTTTTTTATAGGCGTTTTATGAGTTTATGTGTTAGTCCTGTTTTTGTGTTTGCGGGACGTTTTGGTATTTGTTGTGAATTCATGTACGTATTTGCATGATTTTTGCCCCCCTCGTTTGTTTTTTTAGGTTGTTATGAATGCATTTTGATCCCATGTGGATTAAAGTAATCATTTAATTATTAAATTTGTGCAACCATTTTTTTCTCACTGTAATTTATAACATTAGTTGAGAATGGCTCATTTGAATAAATCTAAACCCTAAATTTAAACAACATTCATGTCGATAGTATATTTATGTAAAAACTGTGTATCATAAAGAGATGATTAAACAATTATCCTATTAAATATTATATCATATTAGAGATTATTAAAGAAGAAAGTGTGACAAACTTGTATAACAGATAAAGGAAAGGTTGGTTAAGACTGTTTTCTCCTCCAGGTGTTTATGTGTGCGTTGAGGTCGATGGTAACGAGTTTTATGATCAACAAGCCCAGACACATTCCTCTGTCTGCAGCCTCAACCCACACTGGGACCAGGTATGTGTACAGGTCACGCCTAAACCCGAAACATATACAGTCATAGAGTAAAATGGCTCAGACCGAGGGTTCCTCTCCTCTTTCTACAGACTCAGTGGACATCAGCAGATAGAAATCCAGCAGATAGTCATGACTTTGGAGCCTAAAACTGTGGGCTTTCTTTTTAATTTCAAACAGGAGCTGTCCTTCCAGGTGGATGGTGCACAGAAGATGATGGTGCTCTGTGTGAGTCAGTCTAATGGACAGGATGGCACAGTCTTGGGGAAATCTACTCTAAAGGTACAACAAGAAAATCGCACACACCCAAGCTGTCCCAGCCGAGGACAGTTCTGGTGCTTTGTAAAAAGTATTCACACCCCCTGCAATTTTAAAATCTCAACTAGAAGTTTCAGCATGCTTTTATGTGACAGACCAAAACAAAGCAGGTCAAATTCAAATTAGAGAACCAATAAACATTTTCACACAAACTAAGGAACACAGCTGAGAATCGAGAAGCGGTGTTAGTTTACCAATGAGCTTTGCACACCCCCTGAAGCTCTGTTCAATCCAACATCTGGTCATTGAACCATCCACCTACGTACAGTGTATGGAGTTAATGAATTAGAGATGCAGCCTCTGGAGGAGCTCTATCGATCCTATGGATGCTCAGGTGGAATAATCTCTTTTCAGAACATCTAATGGAAATACAATAACTATGAACAGGTTTCTGCAGATCCTAAAGGCTTCATAGGGTAATGGAATGATTTGAGCCAGATATGGAGGAATTGGGGGAACAGCCAAAAACGGTTTGGGTCTATTAAAAGTGTGAACACACCAAATCCAATTTTGCATCCAATTCAACAGAAAATCGTGTCGGATGAGGTCGATTAGCGCTGATCGAAATCAATTGGGATGATCACACCAGACATGGTGTGATCAGGGGGCTTGCATAGCTCTGACTGAGATAGAGCCCAGGTCTATTTCAGTCGGACTATGCAGCTATTCAGCTTTAATTTCATGGGTCTGACAGGAAGAGAGAGGCGGTTACATAGCAAAAGCCATCCGCTTTGGGGAAAATATACAAAATAAAATCTATCAATGGCAGGAAAACATCAGTTTTGGAGTCGCACTTCACATATATAGCAAGCAGGATAGACTCGTGCAAAAACAATCAATGAAACAATAAAAGATAATACTTTACTAACGATAGGAGTTCAGGAGGACAGAAAACGGATATAGTAAAATAGAGATCCTCTTTGAGCCTCACAAAAAACAAAGTAAGGAGGGACAGACAAAGCAGGTAAGGGCGGCGTATCTCTCTGACCTTATTAAAAAAAAAAGAAAAAGAAAAAAAAACAACTTTTACAAACTTCACAGATCTCTCTCTGAGAATCACTTCACTGCCTCAGTCAGCATATAAACTGCCTCACTGCCTTTATTGCTGTGTTTAACTTTCCCTTAGATGTAGTTTCCATTATGTTTCAATATCGGCCAATAAAAATCCTCTATCTAGATGTGAATTCATGCACTAGATATGCTGCACAGACTCATCAAGGGGCTTTGTGTTATAGCTGCGCTGTTTTTTTTTTTTAAATACTTATTTATTTTAAGAACTTTTCATAATCTGTCCAAGTAAAATGTGGGAAATTGTTCTTTTTTTTGGCTCAAAGACAGCAGTTAAAACTATCTGCACAGAACTGCTCACCCTGCATAATCGGAGCCTCTCTATATGCTTTCAGTGTGAAAAGGGAAAAAAAAAACGGATCAGAGTTTAAAAAGTCATACTCAGAGATTAATTCAGAGGGCATAGTAAACATGCTGAAAGACGGAAATATGGTAAAAAGAATACATACTAAACGTTCTGGGGCTTTTCACCTAGAATATACCACCTTCATGGGAGAACAATAATACGGTCTAGGGCTAGCTATAAAAGAAACAATACAAGCCACATATTTTTATTTCTAAGAAAAATAGTTAATAGACTACATTATGTTGACCCATCACTATAAAATAGCTGTATAGGAGATGTGACAGAATGTGGTTTCAACATGAAGACGTGAGGCAAGATTAAACGGTTTGGATAGTTTTGCAAGGCTCTGTAATTTTCCTAATGGCTCATGTTAAGCTACAAATTTATATCTAACTTTTTTTTAATTTGTGCTTCTAACAGTTTCAACTGAAAAACTGGACCCTAAACTATAGTGTTTTCTATTAAAACGTAATCTAAACAGTTAGAAATACTTAAACCAAAATATATTTGTTTTAAAACTGGATGATTAAAGATTATTCTCTATTATAAGCTGTCTGTTTTGCTTGGTAATCCAATATATCAAATTAACCGGACTCTAAAAGTCATGTTCTTTCAAAAGCATTTAGCGTTTTACTAGTAACAAACAAGGCGTGTTTAACATTACAGAGTTAAAAGGCTCATGCAGCGTGAAAAAAGAAAGCTCCCAAAAAAAAAAAAAAACCCGAAGCAGTGTTAGCAGCTGAGACGTGTTTACAAGCTGTGACTTATAGCAGGGCGGGTGTTAGAAAGTGCAAAGCACTAAGGGTGATAGTGAAGCTGTTTCTCTTTTCTTTTGCTGTCATGCAAACAGTTTAGTTATACATACTATTCTAAATATATTAATCTATAATATATGCATAGAAAGCAGCAGGTATTTTTAACCTCATGAGGAAGTAATTGAGCACTAATTATAAGATACTAGAGCAGGGGTCTGCAACCTTCAAAATTAAAGAGCCAGTTTGCCATAGATGCAAAAAAAAAAAAAAAAAAAAAAGTTGATAAGATCTATAAATCACATATCTGCATGTCAGACAACATTTTAAATTAAAAGATATCTATTTTTTCTCTGCTGTATGACATGTGTTTCTAGTTCATAGAACTGGAAAGATCTAAAACTTTATTCTAGGTTTTAGAATAAATTTGGTATCAAGAAGAAACACAAATTTTCTGGATGTTTGTCTGTGGAAAATGATGTAAAAACCAAACACAATGCTTTTAAACTAAGGATGGAAAAAAATTGAAACTTTTTATTGGTCCTTTTTAATATGCTTCTGTTATGGAAATCAATTCTGTGATACATAAAAAAATGCAAAGCTTCTAAAACGTGCATTTGTTATTTTACTGTACTTAAAACCAATGCTTGGTTATTTATCATGTTTAGACCCATTGTAGAGGGTCCATAGATGCACTTGCAGACCCCTGCTCTAGACAGACTGTCAACCCTTAAAAAATTGAAAACAGAGGAATATTTCAGCTCTATTTCTCAGGAACCAGTGTGGCAGCAATGACTTATTTATTGACATGGGGTCTATTTATCTAATCAATAAATGAGATCAAACTAATATGCCTTTTCTTTGTGAGATGATGCTACTCAGCTGCTGCAGTTAAAAAAAAAGATTTCTATGTGAAAAATGCAGTTTTTGTTACAATGTTCTATAAAGAGAGAGATATATTTAGGAGACTCGCTTTTATTCTCTATTGCAAGCTGTTTGTTGTGCTCTGTAATCCAATATATCAAATAAACCTGACTCCAAAAATCCTGTTCTTTTAAAAACATCGAGAAGATTTTATATGTAACAAACAGGACATGTTTAACATTACAGACTTAGAGGGACCACGCAGCGTGAAAGAAGAAAGGGGAAAAAAACAAAGCAGCGTTAGCAGCTGAGGTTCTGTTTATCTCATCACATAAATGAGATCAAACTAAAAAATGTTTTTCTTTGTGAGATGATGCTGCTCAGCTGCTGCAGTTTAAAAAAATGTATTTCTATGTGAAAAAAGCAGTTTTTGTTCTAATGTTTCATGAAGAGAGAGATATTCAGGAGACACATTAGGAAATATCATCTTGATGGGTGTAAATATTCACCATGATCCCCTTAATTCTTAAATGAGGATGAATGAATAACATGCAAGCAAGTTTTAAGCTCTTCTTGTTTAAAAATCTTTGATTTTTTTTAATCTCTTTTTGTTAAGTTGGAGTCTAAAAGCCTGAGTAGTCGTTGGAGGAGGCAGACCGTGCAGCTGGGTCAGTTGGAGGTGACCCTCTCCCTGAAGTACTGTCCACACCAGCTGGAACCACCAGGCTCTCCCATTCAACAACCACCCATCTTCTGTGTCCCCATCCAGACGGTGGCTCAGTAAGTGTCTGTTTGGCCGATCAGAAGTTTTCAATTTCAGTTCCATTCAGTTTATTTATATAGCGCCAAATTCACAACACATGTCATCTCAAGGCACTTTACAGTTCAACCAGATCATACAATCAAATTGATACAAAGTTTTCTATCTAAGGAAAACCAGTTGATTGCATTGACTCATTGACTCAAATACAATCACTCACACTAAGCATGCTTGTAGCGACAGTGGAGAGGAAAAACTCCCTTTTAACAGGAAGAACCCTCCAGCAGAACCAGGCTCAGTGTGAGCGGCCATCTGCTGAGGCCGACTGGGGTTCAAGGAGACAGAAGCAGAGATACAAAAAGCAGCTGTAAAAGGCGGCCCCGTCCAGGAAACACACAGCCAGGCAGAAGTTTTACTTCCTTTCAGTGCAGTTTTGCATGACCAGTTCTTTTAAAACAGAAGCGGTTGTTTTGTGCGGTAAGGTGGGCGAAGCAGAAGTGTGGTGTGAAGCAGGGGCCGATGAGCAGAGAAATGAAAGCCCTCCCCATGTCAGCTTGACTAATGCTGTCGCCCCAACCACCAACAACTATTTTCGTTCCCATCCTCAGACAGGAAGGAGTGTTTGTTCCTCATGTGGTGAGATGCTGCGTGGAGGAGGTGGAGAGGAGAGGCATGGACGAGGTGGGAATCTACAGGATATCAGGCACCGCCACAGACATCATCTCACTTAAAGCTGCGTTCAACAGCAGTAAGAAAAACAACAAAAACACCTCAGTCAAAAAAAAAAAAAAAATGAGCCACAGCATGACTTCTAGCTGTTTGTCTTTAAAAGACCACCACTATGAGAAAGTCAGTGAAAGGAAGCGTGCAGCCAAAAACTACAGAGGTAATACTGACGCTAATAACCACAATCATCTGTGTCTGTCTGCTCAGATCTGAGGGAAGCAGTCACAAGAATGAGAAGCTCCGAGGTGAACACCGTCTCTGGTGTCCTAAAACTCTACTTCAGAGAGCTGCCGGAGCCTCTCATCCCCTCTGAGCTGTTTCACAGTCTGGCAAACACACTGGGTAAGACCTCAACATTCCCAACGCTTCTCTAGATGTGCAATAATATTCATGCAACCCCCTGGTTAGAAGCTATAAAAAAGGCTTTTATTGTGGTTTGATGACCACAAGATGCCACTCTTTGCTGCAGCTGGCAGAGTGCTGCAGGTTGCTGTGATAACATCTATCCTCCTCCAGGCTTGTTTGTTCCAGTTGTTTAACACCTTTCAGCCATTTTTCAAATTAAAAAAATGACTAAAGTAAGATTAGACGTTATTTTTTACTATCCTGCTCTATTGAAATTACATATTTGCTTGTCCTTCACAATTTTAAGAGAGGCTAAGAAAAAAAATAAAATAAAGGAATAACACCTAAAGAAACAAAGGCTACTAAAAGGTATAGGGGAGGATTTTCATGCATTTTTGAAAAGACCTGCCCTCTCTACTTGTACTCACTCCTGAGAGGGAACGACTATTAAACGCGTGGAGAGCGTGCATGAGCCCATTTCTCCTCATGCACGCTCTGTTTAAAAGTTTGCATCATTCATATAAGATTCCTTTCCAAAAGAAGATTTGCTATTTTTCTCACTATGTCAGACTCAACAACGGTAAGTGAAAATGGAGACAAGCACGTAGGACGGCCTTACATAAACATATCAACAGAATGATTGACAATTAGGAGCACCACTTATTTTGATGATCCACCCACAAAAAAATATAATCAGCTATACTTTTAGTTGGATTTTATTTGACTTTAATTTGTGATCTTTATGTGAGAAACCCAGTAATTTCAAATAGAATGAATAGTTTAATGCATATGAATATTATTTACCTTCATGAGTCCTGAGCATTTACTCTAATCATCATCTGACTCTCCCTCCAGAAATACAGGACATGGACTCACGCCTCGTCTCCATGCTGTCCCTGCTGCAGTCCACTCCTGATGTCAACCGTAACACTTTCCTCTACCTGCTGCATCATCTCCGAAGGTGTTTATCTCAAAGTTGGTTATTCTGAAAACATAAAGTTACAGTTTGACTTATTAACTGCACTCACTGCATGCTATTTCCAGAACCAGTCAGAATTTACAAATGATTTTCAAAATCAAGATAACCTTTAAATAATAAACTGTAGATAAAACCTCTGAATTGTTTCATTTTTTTTAGTCAATGTTTTTTTTTTTTTCCAGAGTTGCAGAGAGAAAACATATTAACAAGATGACTCTGCTAAACTTGGCAACAGTTTTTGGTCCCAGCCTCTTGCGCCCCCCGGTGGCAGGATTGGAGCACAATGGCGTCACAGTGGACATCTCTCAGGAGGTGGTGATACAGGTATGAACTGGAAAAGCACTTGGAAAGCTCAGACCACTACCAAGGAGCACAATTCCCCCCTCATACTGTGACTTCCACCTTAAGTTATTACCTGTATTCACTGAATCTTTCAAAGTTACCCGGATCCAGATGGTTTTCTGGATCATCACCAAAATTATTATTTTTTTTTTTTGCAAATCACAATACTCTGAATTTTTCTGCAAAATTGGTCTATAACCTTCTTAGTTATTTTGGAAAGATTCAGTAAGACAAACAAAGATGAAAACATAACCATCTTGGTGGAGCTAAAAATAAATTAAACCCTACATTTTAGTAACAAGAAAACAAAAAACAACAGATAATTGAGTATAAATCAATGTTACATTATGTAAGGTAATTCTTCATGCTGTTTATGTTAATTTAAGGCACAACATTGTTGAAAGTGGGGGGGACCTTGATGTTAATTAAATGCATTAACGTATTGCGTATCCGTATTGCATTAACAAATGTTGAAATACATATAACACATCACTACAACAGGTGGAAATAGCTGCTGTGAAGCGCTATGAAATGATAAACTCCAAAAAACCATGGCAAGATTTCAGCTCAAGATGACTGAATGATCACTTTCCCCTCTGGACTCATGAGGAAAACCTCCTCACTGTCTGACCACTGTCAGTCAAAAATCCTTAAGTATGTTGGCCAATCAGCATCAAGCAACCAGCTTTAAGACCCCACCCCTGCTCTATAGACCCTCTAAGAGGTTTAACCTCACTGGAAGGGATGTTTTTTGGCACGTTATCCAATCAGGGCTCTGTTTTCTCACTGTTTACCTCATAGACTGAGTTTCAAACCTCAACAGGGAGAGGTTGACGGGCAGCGTCCTGCTGCTCCAAGTACGAGAGCAGAATAAACTGCTGATTAAAGTGCAACATACTCATTCATTTACTACATTTATGAAGTTTGACAATGCATATTTTACCAATCATTTTATATACCATATAAGCATATCCGCTGCGAGAGACATAAAAATCCATAAATCACAATGTATGATTGTTTAACTTTTTATTTGTATGAGACAGCTATTAGTATTCTATAGGCAAATCTGATGACATTAAAGTTATAGCATAAAACCTTAAAGGAAAGGGGTGATCTTCTACCACCTTAGGAAAGGTCCAGACTAAAAAAGAGTAATATTAAATTATCAATCAATCAAAACTTCTTTATCATTAACTACAATTTACATTGCAAACGAAATTTCAGTTTCAGTACAACCGTTGATCACAATACGTCACATACATTCCAGTGGGGGTCCTGAGAGGGGGGAACGGATTGAGTGAGGCTATGCGTGCCACAGAACGCTGCCATTTGGCAGAATGGAGCATTCTTATGGCTTGCCTGGTTCCCACCTGTTACCTGGCTCCCCAGGTCCCAGGCGGTTAACTATAGCGCTGCCTTTATCTCTGTGGAAAGATAGGAGCCACATTGGGGAAGAAAGGGGGGAAAAAAACATATTTCCCACTTTTTCCTTGACAGGATACAGTTTGAGATATCAAAAAACCCTTCTGCACAAGAATAGCACATGTAACACAAGTTTGCAGCAATGTTTATTTACATGCAAGTGGCAGATAGTCACACAGGAAATATAGACAGGAGGTATTCTTTCTACTGACAGAACATGCAAACTGAACAAAAGTAAGTGAGAATAAAAAGATTACAGATGGCACATCCCCCTAAGCGTATATAATACGTTACAGATCAGGGGCTGAGCAGGGATTAAACGATCCAATGAGCCATGGCTTATAAAAAGAAAAGTAAAGTTAGATCAGCTTCCCGACTAGAACAGTAGAAACCAAGACTTCCATAACTTCTTTTCCTTTTTCAAACTGATTCTTCCTCTGTGTTTACATTCAGGTCCAGGTGGTTTTCTCCTATCTGCAGAGCGACAGTCTCCCTGAACCCCAGACTTCTCTGCCATACAGCTCAGATACTGAGGAAGAGAACACCCACATGTGAGACAGCCATCCATCTGGTGGCCTGAAAGTGGTTCATACAGGTGCTGGTCATAAAATTAGAATATCATGAAAAAGTAGATTGATTTCAGTAATTCCAGTTAAAAAGTGAAACTTGTATATTATATTCATACATTACATACAAACTCATATATTTCAGATGTTTATTTTGTTTAATTTTGATGATTACAAATGACAACAAATGAAAATCTCAAATTCATCATATCAGAAAATTAGAATATTACTGAAGACCAATAAAAACAAAGGATTTATAGAAATGTTGGCCAACTGAAAAGTATGAACATGAAAAGTATGAGCATGTACAGCACTCAGTATTTAGTTGGGCCTCCTTTGGCCTGTATTACTGCAGCAATGCGGCGTGGCATGGAGTCGATCAGTCTGTGGCACTGCTCAGGTGTTATGATAGCCCAGGTTGCTCTAATAGTGGCTTTTAGCTCTTCTGAATTGTTGGGTCTGGTGTATTGCATCTTCTTCTTCACAATACCCCATAGATTTTCTATGGGGTTAAGGTCAGGAGAGTTTGCTGGCCAATTAAGAACAGGGATACCATGGTCCTTCAACCAGGTACTGGTAGCTTTGGCACTGTGTGCAGGTGCCAAGTCCTGTTGGAAAATGAAATCTGCATCTCCAAAAAGTTGGTCAGCTGCAGGAAGCATGAAGTGCTCTAAAACTTCCTGGTATGTGGCTGCGTTGACCCTGGACCTCAGAAAACACAATGGACCAACACCAGCAGATGACATGGCACCCCAAACCATCACTGACTGTGGAAACTTTACACTGGACTTCAAGCAACGTGGATGAAGTGCCTCTCTTCTTTTCCTCCAGACTCTGGGACCTTGATTTCCAAAGGAAATGCAAAATTTACTTTCATCAGAGAACATGACTTTGGACCACTCACCAGCAGTCCAGTCCTGTTTCTCTTTAGCCCAGGCAAGACGCTTCTGACGCTGTCTGTGGTTCAAGAGTGGCTTGACACAAGGAATGCGACAGCAGAAACCCATGTCTTTCATACGTCTGTGTGTGGTGGTTCTTGAAGCACTCACTCCAGCTGCAGTCCACTCTTTGTGAATCTCCCCCACATTTTTGAATGGGTTTTGTTTCACAATCCTCTCCAGGGTGCGGTTATCTCTCTTGCTTGTACACTTTTTTCGACCACATCTTTTCCTTCCCTTCGCCTCTCTATTAATGTGCTTGGACACTGAGCTCTGTGAACAGCCAGCCTCTTTAGCGATGACCTTTTGTGTCTTGCCCTCCTTGTGCAAGGTGTCGATGGTCGTCTTTTGGACAACTGTCAAGTCAGCAGTCTTCCCCATGATTGTGTAGCCTATAGAACTAGACTGAAAGACCATTTAAAGGCTTTTGCAGGTGGTTTGAGTTAATTAGCTGATTAGAGTGTGGCACCAGGGGCCATCAATTTTGAACCTTTTCACAATATTCTAATTTTCTGATATGATGAATTTGAGATTTTCATTTGTTGTCATTTGTAATCATCAAAATTAAACAAAATAAACATCTGAAATATATGAGTTTGTATGTAATGTATGAATATAATATACAAGTTTCACTTTTTAAATTGAATTACTGAAATCAATCTACTTTTTCATGATATTCTAATTTTATGACCAGCACCTGTATAGCAGGAGGGGAGACATCTGAGCTGCAAATGTAAAATAATAAACTTAATTTATTGTTTTAAAAAAATATGAATGTTGGGTTTTTTTGGTCCTTTTTTTGCAACATTCAAAGACCAATTTCATGGTTATCATTTTAAGTGCTTATGTGCAACACAGTGTGTCACATTCATTACACTGAATGGATGTTGTGAATTTAAACACCTGAAAGTAAAACCTGACTCTGGTTAAATGTTGTTTTCAGGCGGAACTCATTGATTTTCTTCGTATGTTTAATCCCCTTCGGCTGCAGGGATTCACCTCTTTCAATGCCGGTGGCTGAAGGGTGATGAACAGACAGGGGAGGTCAACACTGATGCAGCAGGTCACACATTCATTCACACCTAATGGGGAAAATTTAGACTGGGTGGTCAGCAGGCGAGGAAGGACTGAGTCACTGCAGAAAATCTTTCGTGGATGGAAAGAAAACTAATAACCTCCATATCCAACATGCTGCGCATGGCTCAAATATGTAAATTATCAAATTATTACTTATATTAATATGAACTCGTTTTATTACATATTTTATAAGAAATAGTTTTATTACTTTGTATTTTTAATAATAACAATAATAATTTAACTTAACTGATCTCACATTAGAGAAATGTACCTCTGCATTTAACCCATCCCCTTGGGGAGCAGTGGGATGCCATCGTGGGGTTAAGGGTCTTGCTCAGAGACCTGGAGTGGCAGTCTGTGGGAGCAGGTTTCGAACTCACAACCTCAGAATTCCAAGCTCCACTAGGTTAAGGCAATTAACCGCCTATTTTTTTTTTTTTAAATAATAGCCTAATAATAAATTTTTATGTTAGTTTTAGAATTTTAACTCCATAATAAACTGGACATCAAAATATAAGGAGCTCATTTATAACACTATTTACAACATACATTTTTTTTTACATAAATAAGGTTTTAATCTAATGCCTGTACCAGTTTAAAAGGAAATGTGTGATCTGCTTAGATTATCTATAAAAATCTAAACTTAAAAGCTGTAGGGGGAGAAAAAAGGCATTTTTTACTCTATATATCCAGACCTTTCCGGATGAACTTGGTGCTAAATGTTCTAACGGTTAAAATGCAGTTGAGGAAAAATCAGGGGAGCACATGTTGTAAAAAGGTCACAGATCACTTCTCTGAGCCTGAAATCCAATCGGTCGGGGTTCAGATCCAACTAGACGGAGTTCACCATGCAGTGTATGCCCCATAAAAGTCAGGAGCACATGCACACACACATGAACGGCCTGCGTTTGACCCGTCCGTGCCACAGATGGGACTTTCTTTCCAGCCGCACCACCTGGGAAGGCCGGGTTAGTGTTTCCTTTTAGCCAAACCCCACCACCACCACCACCTCTCCTTCCATCAGCCTTTTGATGGCTAATCCTGGACTCAGAGTCAGGCTCCCAGAGCACTAACAGACTGGAGGGTGTGTGGCAGTGGGACAGTTTGACACCTGGGAGCAGTGGGAATCATTTGAATCTAACAGTCTAGGTTATAGTCATGCTCGACCAGATTTTAACTCTTATAAAAATGATAAATACCCCATAAAAATCCATAGATGATAGTTTTATTCGCCTCGTTTGAGAGAATAAATGATTCAAATCTTAATTACAGTCTCTTATTTCTGTAGAAGTTGCAATTTCCTCTTTTGCAGTAAGAACTGATTTAAAAATATTTCAGAATTTGTGTTTTTTATGACATTTATGTTGAGAGGACGGTAAAACCCAACACAGAGTTACAGACACTAAAATATAAACATACTACAAAGAAAACATGAATATAAAACCAAAATGACACTAAATTATTTATCAATTGTTTTTGTACAATAAGATTTTTTTTCTTATCAAGTATAAAATTCTAGAGCATTTCACTATTATTACACCTTATTTAACGTCAGTTATATTTTTTGGATATCAATTATTATTACTATCCTTTTAAAACAAAAATTATGAGAAAAAATTTTTTTTATTTAATCCCATTGATTTATAGCATTTAATTTTAACTATAAAATAACAGATGTAAAATAGTCTAAAAATAAGAACATAAATGGTGAAATTGTTATAAAGTGTACTTAATTCTTTTTTAGATAATGAAAAATTGATGAACAAAGAAAAAGATAAGGAAGAGTAAAATTTGTACAGATGTTGACAGAGTTTTCGTAAATTTTGCATATCTTTTAAAGTTATATGTTGTCTCTGCTAAAGAGGAACTACAGCTGCAGTTTAAAAGAAATATCCATAAAATCCATTTCGGCCAATTGTTTAAACTGGAAGTCAGTCTAGGAAACAGAAAAGAGTTGGAACGTGGATCTTACACATTCCAAGGTTAAATGATTTAACTCTCTTTTTAGATAAAAAAAAATATATATATTGAACCGTTGTCTAAACTCTTTCTTTTTTTTTTTTTTACCATGACATTTATGCTTTGTTGAGGATCCAGTTCTGTCAGGTCTTTAAAGTGGGCCCAATTCTTTAGTTGTGATCTCAGCTGAACGGTGAGCATGTAAATTTGAGAAAAAATTTTTAAATTATGAAAGTCAAATTTATGAATCAAGAGGGATCTCATTAGTAACAAATTAATATAGTTGCTGAATCTCTCTATGTGGCTATAAGGCTACTGCTGCATTCGCATTTTTAATGATAATAACACATTCACAGAATGTCTACAGGGGTGCAGAATAAAAGTATTGGTTTTACTGAAAAATATATATTACGGTATATAAATACCGGTAATTGTTTTTTAAAATTTGACAGGTCTAAAAGATATAAACAATGCAAAAGGATTCTGCACCAATAGGAATAGTTGGTGGAAGTCAGATGAGACTCAGGGATTTTATAGCTCAATGACAAATTTCTCAGGGTGACATTCTCAGATTCAAAATCCAAAAAAGAAAAGACATCAGTCAAGCTTTTAATGAAGAAGAGGCAGTAAGGAGCCACATGGAGAGCTCCTCTATCCTTCTGGAAATGTCAGATAGATGTTAAGCATTAGCAAAACCTGGCGATGGATGGATGGATGGATGGATGGATGGATGGATGGATGGATGGATGGATGGATGGATGGATGGATGGATGGATGGATGGATGGATGGATGGATGGATGGATGGATGGATGGATGGATGGATGGATCTTTTTAGATGATTAATGTAAAAAGAAAATCAGAATTTCCAAACAAAAGGCTTCCTGATTCTTCTCATGATTTCTTTCTTCTCTTGGGTATAGATAGATAAAATTTAAAGAGCCGTCATATTGGAGTTAGTATGTGGGAAAAAACTAAAGATGAATAGTGAAGTTTAAAGGGCAACTTTGTTTAATTTTGACATCATTTTTTGACATGAGTCTGAGATCAGTTTTAGATTTAACTGCTGTTATTTCTTAAAACTGGGTTTTGTTAGATATCAACCAAGGCATTTAAAACTCCTGAATTTAAAACTGACCATAGTTATCAACATTTTCAGTGTTGGATATTTTATTTCATATTTTTGATGAGTCTAAATGTAAAATAGTTTGAAGAAATTCTGATTTACATTAAAAAAAAAACCCCATAAGAGTAGAAATATTACAGCTAAAACTAAAGATATATTACCAGTCTACTTGATCAAGATTAACCATACAAAAATACATACATTTGTAAAAGTCATAATTTCAAATTCTTTTTTTTTTTCCACTTGAACTTTTTTTTGTTTTACTAATATTAATATTAGTCTTGTCCGATCCTTTTCAGAATCAGAATCAGAAATACTTTAATAGTCCCAGAGGGAAATTACTTTTGTTACACGCTCCAGCTACAGTTTTATATATATATACACACATCCAACTACACAACATAAAAAAGATATCTTATTTTCTGTGATTGGTAAAACAGATTTTATTTCTTTTACATTTTAATTAGATTTCTCCTTAGAAACAGTGTATCCCAGTTAACCGCTATTCTGGTTAATTTCTCTCCCTCCCTTAGTCTTCATGCACTCTACCCTTTTCCCCACCCAACTCGCATTATGTCACAGTTTACTAACCTCCATTTAACGCCATTTTCTAATTTGTTCTCATTGTTCCCTGATGGATTCTTCTGTTGTTTCCCTTTCAAAATCATTTATCACATCGATATTTTTGCCTGTTACCTCCCACTTTTTCTGCCTGTTTCTCTTTACCCTTCATAATGTTTCTCCTAAGGTCCTGTCTGCGACTGAACCCTCTCCAAATTCTCACCCTTTGAAAAGTACGTAATTTTCAAGTGTTAAAATTACAACTCATTGGGAATCTATATATTTCATAATATGTTGAAAGAATGCAGGTGTGCTTATAATGGCGTACTGCGGAATATCCATGTTGTTGATGCCCAGAGCCATGCTATGCTTGATTAGTCCTAATCTGGCCTGGGAGTCGGGTTGCCGTGTCGGCGGCGTGTGTGTATGGAAGGCATGCAGGCTGCAGATCACAGGGATTGACCCTCAGCCTCTCAGGTTAACAGAAGCCTCTACATGTGTGAGTTCTGGAAGCCGTGCTTGTGAAACGTACTGAGCATCTCAGCTCCAGGGCACATGATAAGAATCTGGAGCGTTTGAGGAATCGCTGTCCGGATCAGCCGCACAATGTCTGGCTGTGGGTTTAATAAAGAAGGCAGTAGAATAAAGAGAAACATGGATGTGTGGAGGTCTGTAAGAAGTCTTGTTGAACTTTGGCTCCAGGTTCAGTGCAGCAGGACTCACCTCTCATAAAAACGTGCCCTGGTGAGGCTGTAAACATAAAATGCTAAACTCACACTCCTCTTGCCACTGGTTCCAGATTACAATAGCCTTTTTAATTAATAGACTATTAAAAAAACAAGAGACTTGCTCCCATCCACAGTGCTTCAGATAACAGAAGAAGTGTTACGGGTTTAGTGAGAACAGAACCGCAGCAAAGTGGCTGCCTGCAGACGGCTTAAGTTGTCTGTTAGTGTCTGTGTAAGTGTGTGTTTGGAGTGTTTTTAGGATCAAACCCTCATGTCTACAGAGCCGGCGTTGAAGAGACGACCGCTGACAGGTGCTTCCTGCAGTAACGCAGCAGGTGTTTCAAACTCTCTCTCTCACACACACACAGACACGCACAGAGAGGCAGATACTTTACCCCCCAGGACACGATTCTATGTGTACTGACACAGACACACACTTTCCTTTCCCCTTCACGCACTGAAGTTGTGGACTACAGGCTAAACTTAACTTCCAAAGCTGCTTCGAGTGCGTCTGTGGTGTCATTTCATTGAGAGATCTCTTGTTACTTTTAGAAAAAATAAAATTTGAACTGTTATTTTTTATAGAAAGTTCTGATTTCATTATAAAACCACACTCTCTAAAGTCTTACCTCTTTTATTTGATGAGTTTCAAGCAAGATTCTGCATCTCCCGACGGCAGCTTGCACGGTCCTGATAGAATAAAATCCTGTCATTTGGGTGTGTTTTAGTCCGTTCAGCCTTGTAGGTCACCAGATGTCGGCGGGTTGTTTTGGGGGTTAGTCTAGCATCACTTTCAGCAGCTGCCTGCTGTTAAAAGCTCTTCTGAAAACAGTGAACATGAACCAAAGCTAAAACATTACGAAAAAGAAAACCAAGAGATCCAAAAAATAAATCAATCAAAACTATTTTAGCAGCAAATTATAGCTGGGTTTAACATATTATAGATTTAATTTGACCATTAAAAGTTCAGTTTAGCAAGACAACAGATTATATATTTTTTTTATATAATTTTCAAAAAAACATAAAAGAAATAATGTCTCCTCTCTTTTGCTTAACCGGTGGCTTTTATTGGTAGCAGTTAGACAGCAAACATGCAGCAAAGTTATTAATGTCAGGATTTGAACCACAAACGGCTGCAGTTTTGACCATTCATCTCTGCGCTTGGGGTTTAGTTATAACATTTGTTTATAATGGTGTTCAATAAGCATGACCAGTGGAGTCTCAAAGTAGACTCAAAACATGATTGCAAATATTTAAGCAAGAAAAATGTGAGCTAAAAAGTGATAAATAATATTAAAAATAAGAAAATAAATACATTAAATAAGAAAACAAGAGTAGTAACACCTAAAAGGGATAGAAGGGCTAAAAACACACACACTAGTATGCAGTGATGGATATGACCCAGCTGTGGAAAGGATTCAGGCAGCTCGTATTTCTGCACTAAAAATGTTTTCTTATTTCTGATATAAAACTAATTATCGCTCAAAGAAATTTTTTTTCATTTCTTTTAAGCAGAAAATCATCATAATCAAAATAAAAGACATGAAAACAAAAGCCAGTTAAATTCATATTATTTCTTATTAAGTGAGTTAATTCGATAAATCCATTTTCTCTCATTTAAATTTATTAAGCATGATCGTATTTTGTGGGGGAAAGTTTCACTTTTTACCTGTGCAAAATTTTTTTTAGAAATCATAGTTTTATGTTATAATGAAAAATGGAAAATATCTAACCATAAAAATAAAAAAACTATGCACATCTATCCATTGTCCACTGTTTTACACAAATACTATAGTACTTTTAAAAATAAAAACCCTTTTAAAAAAAGTTATACTGAATATTAAAATTATATTCAGAATTTTCTCAGATTCATAATCATGATATATTAAAATCCTACATGTCATATTGCCATTAGGTATGATGGCTGTAGTAATATACTGTATCCATGTGTGTGTGTGTGTGTGTGTGTGTGTGTGTGTGTGTGTGTAGTTTTTTAAAATATTTTAATCAGATAAAATAATTGTCACTCAGGGAGCTTTCTGATCATACTCAGGTTTCCTCTAACAGCAGTGCAGGTACTCACACTTACTGTATCCTTGACTATCACTGCATTACAGATAATGCAGATTATGCAAATATTCTGCAGATAATTTTATTTAATTTATTGCAGGCCTTGTACTGTAGTTTAAATTTTTTTTTTTTTAATCACAGATTAGAAAATGGCCGACAAGTGGCAACTTAAATCCTCCATCAATTTCTTCTGCGTGGTCGTGCTTTCCTCCAGTAGTCCTGTTTGCCTCAGCGGTAACTCTAAACTTGGGTATTAATGTATTTTCAGACATCATAAACCAAAAGTGGAAAGTGACAACAATAATTACTTTTTTTTCTTCTATAAATTTAGAAAATAACTACTTGGTTACTTAGCCGTTGCTTTGGTTTCCTTCAATGATAGAGTAGAAGAGTGACTGAAAAAGCTTTAAAGTTTGTATAAAAAATATTTTACAATGCATAATTTGTCTGAGTAGCAAAAAACTTTCTAACTAAACTCAATGAACTGCAATTTTTACTAAAGCGTTTTGTGAAGCAATAACTTAAAATACTGTACACATCTAATTAAACAACTATCTGTCAGCTGGTTTAAGAAAATGTGAGTCTCTCAGCGACACAAACCCCCAGTCAGGATGTGCTGTATGCTCTGCTGCAAGGTCTTCAATCAGCAAGTCTATTTTTCTCTCTTTATTTTCAATCACAAGCATCAACAGGGCAGCACAGCCAATCCTTGACACCGCCGCTGCCAAAACATGGCCTCAGCTCAACAAATAGGAGCTCCTGCATCTGTCCAATAAGCCCCTCCACCAGTTCCCAAGAGCCATGACGCCATATCGGCCAAATGGGAACAGAAGTCATGACGACAAGTCAGACGGATGCTTTTAAAGATCTGTATCTGGACTACCTTAAACGGCTATTTGAGGGGCAGCAGTGTACGTTCAGAAAGCTGGATGTAGATTCTTGGCTGTGTGGCCTGCTTAGTACGGAAACACATTAAAGTTCAAATCAATTTTTCTTAGTCGCTGCTTGGATAGTAGGTTTGAGCGCTTTTTTTCTAATTATAAAATGCTAAATTAGGTCAAATTACAGACAAGTAGGAAACAAACTTATTTAAAACAAAGCTTTGGATGAATCTACAATTTTTATTTATTTATTTTTCATCAGTCAACCAAACTTTATCAAGATTTCTTTACAATATAAAAAGCATAATGAACCCTGAATGTAGTTTTCTACAGTACCTTTAAGAAGGCTTTTATTTTGAAATCTTTTCCTCCAATGGCCAATCTATATTATTTTGTACCCACATTTTCGCTATGATGCTAATAAATACAATATTCGGATCAAAAACAGAGAAAATGCAGGGAAATATACAGCTTAACCTTTCAGTGTGTGTCCTTTAAAGGGTTAAAAACATTGAACTATTTTAAAGCATCATTCATGTTGGTGGAATAGTTTTGTCATCGATAAATTTTAGTAGTTTTCTGCAGGATTATAGCATGACCATCCCTCCTGTAAATTCAGAGAACAGCTGTTAAAAGCTAAACCAGATGTTTGCTTTTTTTTATGTGTGAAGATTTTCCTTTGGGTTTTCTTCAAAATGGACAAAAGAGTCCAAGTTTTCCACTAAAACCTTCAGCAAAGAATCAAGACCCCCTGAAATGTTACCATAGTCCTTTTTGTAATTGTAGAGTTTTATTTTATTCAGGACTTTGAGTGGAACACACTGGTGTGAGGGTGGAGGAAGAGGCTGCTACCTCTGTGGGTGTAAGGTCACGGTTGGTGCCGGTCTGAGGATCATCCCAGTTCACAGAGTGTTTTTTGTCACCATGAGGATTGGCCTCTGTCCCGCTCAACAGGTGAGGAGGGATGTAAGCAGAATGTGTCTTTGTGTGCTCCCCACTCCGAGGGTGCTGGCTGTTTGGAGATTTTTGGGGGCAGCGGCCCCTCTTGTCCTGCCCCCGGAAGCCCCTGAGTTTGGGGCTCCAGTGTTCCCGCCACTGAAGGGCCAGTGTGGAGCGATCCGCCACCAGGCGACTCTCTCCTGGAGCCCAACTCCGCTCCCCTTCCTCTGCGCCGATGAGGAGGAATGTCCGACCCACATGGAGGGCGGGGCAGCCGCAGCTGAGGTCACGGTCGGGAACCCAGAGGGATTGTAGGCCCCTCCGGACGCGGGAGTTGGAGCCTGTCCGGAAGACGGTCTGAATGGAGATGGAGAACTGCCACCAGGGACCAGAGCGCTCCATCCCTCTCACCTGCACCTTCAGCACTGATAAAGAAACAAACACTTTAAAATAACATTCCCCTTTCATAAGGGAATACACCAATCCAATAATATTTCTTGCTTTAAATATGGCCTAATCAATAAGAAATATATTTCAAATGATAATTATTAATCAATTGCACAAAGTTTTATTTCACTAAGTTTTTTTTTTTCTTTTCAGCTCTCGAATGTGATTCCAGTTCTTTTTGAATGTAAACACACATTACTTGCTCCTGATGCAAATCACTTTTCACCAGGCTTCAGCTGTGGGGTTTTTTATTATAAAAAAGCACTAAGCTGAAAAGGATTTATGTATCTGAGCCTTGGAATGATATTTAGGTTTAGCTTGAATGATTAAGATTGAAATACATTATTTGTCATTTATTTTTTAAGGGATTAAAAAGAAATTATCTGGGCCTTGTATTTATTTATTTTTACTATTTTTTGTTTTGTTTTTTTGTTTTTTTCACAACCTAATAACACCCAAAAACATCCCCAGAACAAAGCATTTTGTATTGTCAAGATATTTTTTTTCTTTGCAATTTGATTTACCTTATCATCAGAAATGTTTCTTATCCAATAATGTAATGTCAGTGTTTCGGTGCAACAAGTTTTTAATTATCCCTTTTCCAGGTATGGCCTGATTTATATGGACCTATTTTTCCCATGTAAGCTTGTTTTTTTTGTTTTGTTTTTTTTTTGCTTTTTAACTGGACTTTACACCCTTTATTCCTAAACTTTTTGGTTGCAAAGTGTATCTTAGCTTGCTTTAGATGCATAACTTTTGTATCAAAATCAAAGAGAGGGACTGCAAACAAAAACTAAACAGTATTACCTCATATACAGCATTTATCTTTTTTTTTTGTGGCTATTGGGTCAAAACTAAGGAGCAGTTTATCAATTTTGAAACTGCCAATAATTTAATTAGGTACATAATTTATGCCAAATCCTGTCTTAGATTTGTGAAACTAGAAAAAAAGGAAAACCAGGATTTTAATTCATTTATATAAATTAAATAGATATAACATGAAACCAACCGTAGTCCTTGAGACAATACGTCTCCAGGTTCATCTTGACTTTCAGCTCAGAAGGCTTGCAATAGGACACACACTCCTCAGCTGCAGGAAAACAGGAGCCAGAGAGAATGTAGAAAGATGAGAGGCCATCATTTCTTAGCACAGACATCAGCACATCAGCTTTTAACCTCATTACAATATGGCTGCTTCCATGTGTCATCACAGTATCTAATGTATCAGTTACAGCAGGTGGGGCTTTCTTCAAGCTGCCACTAGGAGGGACTGGTTCCCTACTTCATTACGGGTGAAATCACCCAAAGCAGATGCAGCATGAACCTTTATAATGGAAACTAAAGAACCAAATCCTAAATAAAGGGGAGGAACAAAGATACCCTGTTGTGATGTCTTTTGTTTTGTTTTAATGCATTTAAAAGAAGAAAAAAACACAGCAATATTTTTTGCAGTGTTTTAACTCTCATTGAAAAGTGAGAGCTGGTAAAGGGAAAGGGTTTGGATGATGACTCTCCTTTTTTTCTGCTATATTAACTGAAGCAGGTCTGATTAAGAAGAAGAATAAATGAAACCAAATGCAGTCCCAGATGGATAGATTCAGGGTTAGTGTTTGAAACTCCACATCTGGCTGTATTTGTAACAATAATGGATTTTCTAATAAAAGAAAATGTGCATTGTTATCTTCTATGTAGCCAGGCTTTATTGATGAGTTTAAATTGGTCATGAGCAACATTTGTCTGGAATTTCTTGAAATCTTTTACAGTTTTCCTATCAATTCTATTAATTTTCAGGGCTGTTTTTTGGTTTTCCAGTAATTTTTGGACTGGCCAGGGAATCAGACAGACATGATCGGCCTCCTAAATGCAATGGGATACGAGCCGTTTTCATCAGGTACTAGAAGTGGGTAATATATGTATGGAAAAGCTGCAAAAGTCTGGAGAAAAACTTAAAGGAAGAGATAATAAATTAGCCGTAGCTTAAAAGTTATGCTTACAATTAAATATACTGTAAGAATTAAAGCAACAAGGCAAATATTATGGAGTTTTCCATATAATCCGACACAAAGAGGTTAGAGTAGATCCTACAATCACAGAATAGATTTCTAAAAAGTGCATACATTTAATTTAAAAGAAAAATTAAGTTCCCTGATTTACTCACCAATGCTGTGCTGAGTTTGGTACACTGGGGTTGGAGCAACCTCCTGAATTCCTGCAAGCATAAACACACCATCAGACAGGTGTCAGATACCGAGAAACTTCAGGCTACTACCTATAGGAGCTTTCAGTTTGTTGCAAATGTGTGTTTTATAGGTGTTGTGTTTGAATGCTCAGGCATGCCTTCACACAAGATAAGCAAATGTTGAAAGGTCTGAGTGTGTGGTCCTTTTATGGTCTAGGAGCACAGCCCTTAAGGCTCGCTCAGACGCACACGCAGATGTAAATTTTGCTTTCAGTTATTTAATAAGGCAAGGCTTTCTCTTCCTGTATAGCTTTGTCTAAAACATTAAACAGAGACTGGTAAAGATAGCCTCTCCTTAAGTGTTTAAAATAAAAAAATAACAACCTGTGGTCTGCTCATACATTACCCAGACCTCTTGTAAAATAGTCTGCGTGTATCGGCTTCTCTAAATAAGTTATATTTTGTGTCGTGCTTTTGGCACAATGGGGCCAACGACACCCAACATCCCACAGAGGAGTGTGTATTTCACCAAAGTTTATCTAAAGCAGGGGCAACTTGCAGCTTCGGATCTGCATATGGTTCTTTGGACCCTCAACAATGGCTCTTATGAGTGGCTAAAAATGATACAAAGAACTACATAATGTACTATAAGAACAAATACCAGTCTTAGACGCTTTTGTGGTTTTTATAAAAAAAAATATTGGAAAACACCAGAAATATCATTTTAGAGCTACATTTCCATTAGTTAGCTTGGAAACTAGGTGTTTTATTATTATCATTTCTGTTTACATCTAATAATACCCTACAGAAAAAAATCCATGCTTCAGTTTTATGAATTGTTTTATGTTTTTAAAAGCAAAAAATACAAATAAGGTCTTAGGTTTTTAAAATAGCAACATATTTCTTATGGGAGATATTTAGCAAAAATAATAGCTTGTGTTTTTTATTAAAATAATCATGTGACATTTTGCGGCTCTAAACAAGTTTTTCTTAGCTGGACTCAGGGCAGAATTGCTGTTTGGATATGAAAGGTTGCAGACCCCTAAAATAGAGGGTTAAATTATGTTATATCATTTAAACTTTCTTAGTGAACAGGCTATGATCAGATACAATAGCCACATTTTGGCCAAACATACCTGTTATTAGTTGTATCTACTTTAGAGCATATTAAAGTTTAAAGAAAATGCAATCTTTTTTTTTTTTTAAACAAACATGTTTAGAGTCAAAAAGAGGTTACCAGAACCTGTTCTAAAAATAAAAATAAATAAATTAGAGGAAAATAAGATAGGGTTAGCTCTAACTGTGGTGACATGTTCATTGTTTTTGGATTCTATGGTTTGATTCAAATATCTGAATCTCAGAAAATTTGTTTAAGTATCATTTGGCATCCATAATTGACTGAAAACTTTCCTTTAGTTTTTTTTTGTGATAAGATTTGACAATTTTCGTAATAAGGCTATTGGCTAAAGAGTAGGGCTGTAACTAACGATTATTTTGCAAGTCGATTAATCTATCGATAATTTTCCGATAAATAATCAAATAGTAAAAGGTTCCTTAAAGAAGTTTTTTTACTAAATTAGACCAAGTGAAGCTAAAGCTTTTCCAGTTGATGAGTTCTGGATGGAGCATAATAACAAATGAAAATATTTTTTTATTTTAAATGCAAAATGTTTATACATTTTTTACAATTTTGATCTAATTACTGCTCTAAGTGGGTTGATCTGTCTGCTAAATGCATGTTTTAGAGTCTCTATACTCCAGTTAATGATTAACTGAATACTAAATTAGTTGACAATTATTTCAAAAATCAATTAATCACAATTAATCCGATTAATTGTTTCAGCCCTACCTTTAACATCAGCATCTAATAAAAATATATTAAATTTGGCATTTATTTTTCAACTAATAGCTTGCATATTTAGTTTTTGTATCCTTCATTAAAGTGTTTAATGAGATTAGTTCTTTTTTTCTAAATATTCTAAGTATTGCCAAAATAAATATTAAAAACAGACATCACTACACAAAAAAAAGAAATTATGCCTCTGTTGGATCTATTTATGCATCTTTAGTTAGTTTAAAATTAAAGTTTGATGTCAGAAAATTCATAATATTTTTTAAGAATGATAATCTAAACTAATCTAATCTAAACCAATGATACATGATCGTAATGAATGGGATTAATAAGAACCCACTCAAAACCAGAATCAATCAAAAGTCAACTCAATAAAAGAAACGTGTTGAAAAACATGTTCTATTTATCTAAATCAATTTAATGAATTTGACATCAATTTAATCTCACTCTTGCATTGCTATATCATTAGAATGAGCTCCTCTGTTCGAACCTCTTTATTATGCTATTTCATCCTCAGTTGGCTATCATCTTTGAAGACTTTTCATGTGGTGCAGTTAATAAAATAGTAAAGATATATCACAAGCTAAAAAAAGTGCCAGCTGGTGGCTAAATGCAGTAATTCATGTGGCTTTTGAAGGATAGAACAGTAAAAAAGAAAATTTGTGAGCCTCCTGTTATAAATAACAACCAAATAAAAACGTCTGGCAGGAGCTAACTTGGAGTTTAACCTCATAGGGGATGAATTAAGGTGTTGGAGGTGGTAGAGGCCTGCTATACATAGCCTGTGGATGGTCTGGCAGTAAAAACAAACAAGGTTTTCTTTCACTCACTGCTTTCACTGGGAGAGTTATGAGTCTGAGCACTGTCATGGGGGTGTTTTGAGCCGTGAAACAGGTGTCAAGGTCCCTGCCTCTGGCTCCTAGCGTCACCTGATTTGGATTTAAAGAGCAGCGCTGCCCTGTAGTTGTTGGCACTTGGGTGATTAGCTGGGTCTGTGCGTGTGGATTATCGCTTCGGGCTGATTTTTGTTGCTGTGCAGGCAGAGAGATGAGTAGCAACCATCCTTTTGATCTGATCCTGATCTGTGATCGGGGTGAGATCGGGTTTCCTTGTATCAGGCTCATGTTAACGCTGCTGTGGAAACCGTCTCCAGGGAGGACGGGAGGGAGACACTAAGGTTGAGCTAAGTTGCCTTGGATGTAACATGCCCTTTTTTAAAAATATCAAACCATAAGCATGTTAGGCTTAAGGAAAAATTAAACTGTTATTTTTTCTTTAATTGAAATCAAGATATTAAAACCAAAAAGGGGTATTTTAGTTATTTAAAAAAATTCTTTAGGACAGAAGATCATAATGTTTTTTTAGCAATAGCAAAAGCAGGCTACAAGAGAAAAACATAAATAAATTTAAATATTTTCCATTCTGATTAATTATAGGGATAAGGCAATATTGCCCTCCTTATAATTACCAGGAACGTAATCACTCATCTTGAAATCTAATAAAAGATTAGGATATCTTAAATTATAGATTAAAACATTTAATAGAAAATTAAAGTAAGGGGAACATGATAGAGATCACTCCATAAAATCAACCTCAGACCATAAGAAACAAGACACAATACATTAACTTCACTATTCTAGGCAGAGTAAGGAGTAATCTGGATTGAAAATAAAAAAAGAAATAAAAGCTGGCTTTAATCATAATGAAAAACTCTAACTGATGATAAATCTAAACATAAAAAACTTAAGTTATACTAAAATTGAGTAATTTATATATACAGTACTTAAAGGTATAGTGGAGGATTTTCTTTTTCCGAGTGGATCATCAAAATAAGTGGTCCTCCTATTTGTCCATCATTCTGGTGATATGTTTACATAAGGCCGTCCTACGTGCTCGTCCCCATTTTCACTTACCGGTTGTGAGTCTGATATAGTGGGAAAACTGCAAATCTTCTTTTCGAAAGTAAGTTTGTATGAGGGATGCAAACTTTTAAACAGAGCGTGCACGAGGAGAATGGGCTTGTGCACGCTCTCGCACGCGTAATAGGCGTTCCCTCTTAGGAGCGGGTACAGGGTTGTGAATGAGCATTTTTTTTTTTTAAGTGGAGAAGGTGGGCCTTTTTAAAAAGTCGCGAAAATCCTCCACTATACTATACTATACTATACTTTAAGTGAAAACAGAAAAGTTTTGTTGCCTTTTTACTGTTCATGTACACCACCACAGTGAAAGTTTTCCTTTGAAGCAGTACAATTTGAAATCTCTAGTCTACTAAAACCTTCAACACAGCATCCTATTTTCCTAATCTCCCAAGAAATAGAGTAATATTATCCCCGTGGGGAAGCACTGGCAAATTAGCACTTTGATTTATATTCTTTTTAAGAAAGCACATGTTAAGTGTCAAATTAAACCCCCTGCAGGTGGTATGGCAGAGAAAACACATCATTTTAACATTTGTTTGCACAGAGATTGCAATTCAAATGCTGTCATGTAAATCTGTTCAAACAAAGAAAAAATATTTCTCAATGGATCATTGCACAGTGCCTATACTATATTTTTGAATACTTTTATTTTATTTTTAAGTACAACATCTTATTTATACTACTTTAATTTTATAGAACTATGGGTCTGTAAATTGTTTTCAGTTACAGATTCATGAACAGAGAAAAAAACATTATTTGGGGTTTTGATGGCAGCTCACACTGAGCCTGGTTCTGCTGGAGGTTTCTTTCTGTTAAAAGGGAGTTTTTTCCTCTCCACTGTCGCTACAAGCATGCTTAGTGTGAGTGATTGCCTTCGAGTCAATGAGTCGATGCAATCAACTGGTTTACCTTAGATAATAACTTCAAATCCATTTGACTGTATGATCTGGCTGAATTGTAAAGTGCCTTGAGATGACATGGGTTGTGACTTGGCGCTATATAAATAAACTGAATTGAATTTTCATCCCTATTAAAGCGACAGAATAATATGAACATTGTAAAGTGCCTTGTCCATGTCACCTTGGTACTATGACACCTATCCTGCCTAAACCTCTAGTTTCAATGACATGTCTCATTTTTTTCTATTTTTTTCTTTCTAATTGTAAAAACCCTGTGAGACTTACGTATGCAGGGCCGCAGAGGGGACTTGCCCTGTTTGTATCCCGGAGCACAGCGGTTACACCTCAGGCCAGTCACTCCTTCTCGACACAGACACTGACCTGATGTCTGGTTACACCAGTGGCCTACAGCTCCCAGAGGATGGCACTGGCATGCTGGATTGGAAAAGGACAAAAATATTTAAACCATAGCCTTATATGAAAAGTGTATGTGAAAATATGTCGTGAACCATTAAAAACATTGTTGTCTAGAAGGAGCATTAGTATACTGCACATGTTCTGCACTTAGGTAACACTGAAAATTGCAATTGATTTGGAAATTGTTGGTCTGAGACCAATATGTTCAAGGCTCATAAACTGTGTTAAGGTTTAAATTTTTTTTGTATATTTTTATTTAAAAAAAAAAAGCTTTTAAAAGTTTGAGTTGTAAACCTGCAATAAAATTATTTTTTCCACATTCTTTTTGAATTAGACATTCTTGGAATTAGTAAAAAACATGATATGATTTTCTGGAGTTTTATTTGCTTATACAGAGTGTAATTTACAGCAGGTCTAACCCTCCCCCACTTGTTGCTGCTCAATGCCCATGTGTTTGAAAATATTACCATTAATATAATATATTAATGTTATATATATTATTATAATATTGCCATGAAAAACACAAACTGTTGGGGCCTTTGAACTAAAAAAACTCACTTTTGTTCAGAACCTGCTTCCACTGCAGGGGATACAGTATATTTTTATACATCTAAATAATAAAATAGTCTGTCAGCTGAACATTTAAATAAAAAACTGTCTCCTATTAATTTCATATGATTATTCAATGACAATAAAAAAACTGATTGCAATCTGGTTTCAGGTTCTGAAATATCTATGAAACGCATATGAGGATGGGAAGTGGAAGTTCACATCTTTTGTCAAAGTGATTCATACTCATGCTAACCTAATACACATGGTCCTGGTAAAATTTCTGTTTCCATAGCAACCCACTTTTTCAAAGCTTTATTTTAACCCTAAAGACGACGAAAAGTCAGATGAATCAGAATCTTTGTACCCAACAGGTTTGATAGAGTTAAAGAAATCCATTTTTTTTAAAAGTCAGCAAATAGGTAACCACATGTCTTCTATATAGGTGACTATACTGTACGCTTTAAGTATTTGATGATTATGAGCTGTAACTTGATGCTTGAAAGCAAAACCCTAAAAGGAATTTACACTGGAAGTTATTTCCAAGAAATGGCTTTATTTTATCTTTAGGCCGTAAAAATCAAAGCGTAAGTGCTAACTCAGTAACTAGCATTAGGTTTGTTACTGTGATATGTGCAATCAAATGTTATTAGAAGTTATTAAGGTTATTAGAAGTGACAAACACCAAAATTGTATAAGTGAAACATAAAAGAGGGCTGCACAGTTGCACAAAGGGTAGCAATGCTGCCTTGCAGCAAGAAGGTTCAGGGTTTGATTCACATAATAGGGGTTTGATCTTTTTGCATGGAGTTTGCATGTTCTCCCTGTTCACCCGTGGGTTCTCTCCGGGTACTCTGGTTTCCTCCCAGGCTCCCACAGTCCAAAAACATGACTGTTAGGTTAATCAGTTTCTCTAAATTCTCCTTAGGTGTGAATGGTTGTTTGTCCTGTTTATATCTGTGTTGCCCTGCAATTGACTGGCGACCTGTCAAGGGTGTACTCCCCCTCTTACCCATTGACAGCTGGAGATAGGCACCAGCACCCCTCGCACCCCTATTAGGTATAAGGCGTGATGGATCGATGGAAGCATAAAATAAAAACTAAACCTTGCAAAAAATGTATTGAAATGAAGTAAAACTAACTGAAATCTCAGAGAAAAAGTTTTTTTTTTTCATTTAAATCTTTATCATAAGGCATTAATATGAGGTCTAGTTTCCGGTTTTCGCAATTACAGCATTATACGAGCAGATGGCAGGTATGGCAGTCAGGTGTGCTGCAGCAGTGGTCTGTCCACATCTGGGGTTTTTATATTATTTACTTGCTTTTAGTCTTGCCCCAAGTATGTTAAACACATCTAAAACTATAACTGAAAATAATACAAACTAAGCTTAAACTAAGCATAAAAAAACTGAACAAAACCAGCAAACAAATACTGAAAACAAATAAAAATTAAAATAGAATTGAAAAACAGAAATAATTACTTCTAAATGAAACCTAATTAATATGTCGAAATTATTAAACCTTGACAAAAGTAGTTTTTCTTATAAACCACTTAAACTAGTGGAGCTAAAAATTTGCTGCAGGCAATAAGATCAGGAAACCTCAGTTTAAAAGCACTTAGTTACATGCAGTAAAAAAGCAGTTTTTCTCATTAAAGTTAGATTAAATGGTTTAGGTTGTTATACAGGTTTGTTATAAGTTCATAGAAAGATTTAGTTATTATAGATTATGCGTCTGGGTCTCTATATCCTTGCATTTTTGAGAAGTCCTAAGTCATATTACTCAAACATATAGAGATTGTTAAATCACATTTTTTTACATTATAAAAGCATAACAGCCAAAAAATTGATCTTCTGTATACAATGCATGTAAATATTACAATTAATGGGTTTTTATTTTTCATTTTTGCCTAAGTTTATGGATTAAATAAGTAAGATGGGGCATAGATAACATATTAGAGGTGTAATGATCTGAATTATCCCCTGCCTTAAGATAGCATTTGCTCAGTCTCTTTACTGGTGCTAATAAAAGCAGGAAAAACAAACCAAAGTTACTGGGTTGTTGAGTCCGAACAATCAGCTGAAAGATGAAAAAGGATTTTCCTGTGTATCTTCATGGTGTGACTAAGTGAAAGCAATTTAAAAAGATTTGAGAAAAAAAAAGCCAGAAGGAGCCGGAACCCATCCTGAAGTGGACGACAACTCAGTGTTTGGGTTCTGGTTTAATCCCAGATGACAGCAGGCATCTATCCTTAATGTGCGTCCTTGAGTAAGACAAAGTACGTCCCTGGGATACCAGAGAATCTATTTTGTAGCCGTCTCGATGGCTAACAAAGACAAATTCCTCCTTGAAGGGCAACAGGAAAATAACAAATCTTGACACAGTATCCGTGTCGCTCCAGCGCCTTTTGAGAGGATAAACAACATTCGCTCAAATGAAGACAAATGCCGTGCTCTAACTCATTTGTTTCCTTTAGGATGGGCTGCAGCAATGTTATTGCAGCCCAGTTTACATAGCTAAGCTGTTTTTTTTACCTCTTCAATCATGGGAGTAAATGCGGGAGGACAGATGGAAAAGGGAAGGTATACTTTAGCAGCTCTGGTCACACTTGAATGAATTTTACACAGAAATCAGTAATGATTCCTAATGGGCTGACTGGAGAAAATACAGACAAATGTCCCCACTTGCTTCTGACTGGTTACGTAGTGATATATAGCTTCAATTAGGTAATGCTTAAGCTAAATCTAAGTTTGCTGCTTTGAGCACTTCATGAATAAAAAGTATGAGCTTACTTAATCCTAGCTTGACAAGCCAAGACGGCCCATTAATGTTGGATATATTAGGCTGCTGGTCAACCCTCCCTGTGAGCAGAGCATGGCATCACATTCAGCTGGTCAAAGCTCAGCAGTCATGGCATGCCTTAACCTCTGGTAACAATAGGGATACAGGTGTCAGCTCAGGGGGAAGCCTTTTGTGTCGACGTTGCTAACATGTTGTTTTCTTCTGTAAACAGAAACAATCAATGAAATGCTTTGAGTAACAATCACCAGTCCAATCATTCATGTTAAAGGGCCAGATTTTGTAATGTAAAAAAAAAAATAGGTTGAAAAATGAATGCATTGATTTGACAAACATTTTGATATTCACTCAAATGCTAAAAAGATAAAATAATAGGAGTTAAAACACAGCTAGTATTATTAAATGGCTCTAATTTATTGTGTAGTTGTTTCAGTGATGACACATCCCTTAATGAAGTCCATGGCTGTGTCCAAATGTCCGCCCTAATCACTATATAGTGCACTATATAATGGTCAAACCATTTTAAATGAGCGTCCGAAAGTTTAGTGAATGAAATTGTGGATCGTCGGCGGTCACTAGACAAGCAGATAGATCCTTGGATGCTTTACCAGCAGTGGTGTCAAAAGTACACACATTTGTTACTTAAGTAGAAGTATAGATACTGCAGTTTAAAAACACTCTGGTAAAAATTGAAGTATCAACTTGACCTCTACTTTACTTGACCGTTACTCAAGTAAAAGTGAAAAAGTATGTGCTCCAAACACTACTAAAAGTATATACTGTAAGTATAAAGTAACCTTTTATAAAAACAGCCAGATGCCACTATATGAATTGAAAGCTCAATTTTATGACTATTTCGAAAAGCATTTTGAGATAGGGCCAAGGATGACGGAGGTCTTGTTGGTCTCCATCTCCTGATACGCTCTCGCCTATGTCCGTTCTTTCAGACATTTTGACATATTTTTCTGAGTACGACATTGTAGAATGGCATAGGCAATTCACGTTTGCAGTTTGAAGAACACCTGCTTGCTTCTGATGATTTCCTTCAGCTAACCAATGAGTGTTTGCATTATATGTTTCATCCAATCACACTAGTTTTCACTAGATGTGGATGGCATCAATGATCTGCATTGGATGGCGCACATGACGTAAAATAAACATTTATAAACATTAAACCGAAGAAGAGAGTAATGAGTAACGTTTGTTTTAAAAATGTAAGGAATAGAAAGTACAGATACTTGTGTGAAAATGTAATGAGTAGAGGTCAGAACTAGGAAGATACCTAAAAAGTGTACTTAAGTATTTGTACTTCATTACTTGACACCTCTGTTTGCGAGGAGAGCAAAGCATTCCAGGATATATAATGCACATGGAGAGCTTGCCTCGCAAAGCATTATGGGATTCATTTTCACACTGGTCCGCTGAGTGCTACCCGACAGCGGGGAATAATAGCAAAGATGGCGCAGGTGGCGCAGAGTCACGAGGAGCAAAGAGTAGTAATCATCTGTCCGAACGGTAAGTTAACTGAGTTCGCTATAAAGCTCATGCTCTACATATTGATTGAGGTATTTAGGGCAGAGGTTCAGATACAGCCCATGATCTACAGTAAGTTTTCAAGGCATCGGAGTGTCTCATTCTCTAGATGATGTGAGCTTTGAGAAGTGTTCAAAATACTTTCCATGGATTCAGTTAAAATAAGGCACATCAGTGACATTTAATCCATTGTTTCTTCATTAAGAATAAGACATGAAGAGCAGTGATAACAGAGGCTTATAAAAAAAAACAACGGTAACATTTAGGAGGTGCTGAAATTTCTTATTTTAGATTTTTTACTTTATTTATTTAAGTTTGTTTCTAAAAGTAATGTTAATTTAGTATTTTTTTATGTAGCCATTTTTATCTACATTTTAGTGAAGAATTGCAAGTCAAACAAATCCTCTTTTATGAATGATAAAATCCACATTTCATTTGCAGCTTTTTGCATGTTTCACTTTTATTTGGACAATTTATCTTTGGTCTTTTAGATGTTGACTCTTTTAATCATTAATTTAATTCATTTGTACCAATACTGTGGAAAAATGTCAGGATTTTTGTCTGAGTTACTTAAAAAACAAATACGTATTCCTGCAAACCTAAATCTGTCAGTATCTTGTGCGTAACTATAAGTTATTCCATTCTGAAAAATGTAAAAAAAAAAAATCTCTTTAATAGGGTATTATTTTAATCCTTCCTATAGGTATGCATCTACATTATTTCCTTATTTTTCTTGTCTTTTTTGCTCAAAAACATCTATTTTCCTATTTAATCCCTAAACAATACAGGTCTGATTCAAGTACAATTATGAAATGATTGATGTTCGTCCTGTTTTTGTACACCACAGTTTATTTTTATAAACTTTAAAACCTCTGGAGATTTTCTGTACCATTTAACCCAAATCCTCCTAAAGAGAGCAACACATTAATTAACTAGATTAATTAGATTAACACATATAGCTACTGACGTTGACAGGCCTTGCGGTGGTTGAGTGGTTTGCTGGTATCACGGGTGTATCCGTTCTGGCAGTACTGACAGTGGCGCCCTGCCGTGTGGTGGCGACACTTCAGGCACACGCCTCCGCTCTTCCTGCCCGACTGCTGGAACACCTCCATACTGAAGCGGCATTTGTTTGAGTGGCCGTTACACTCACAGGCTGAACAAATACAAGAAAGAATACAAATAAAAACAACAACAAAAAACACATACAAGCATAAGAATATAATCTAAAAAAATAAAGGGCATTTAAGCCACTACATAATAAATTGATACCTGAACACAACTGACAAATGTGATACAAATTAGGCAATTAAATAATACACCCACACCACCAGGGGGCCATAAAGAGTGGTAGAACTACAAACAAATGAAATGTTTACAACTGTAAATTTTCTTCTTAAGGTAGGTTCACACCGAATATGAATTTTGCAGATGTAGTGAAGGATTCCCATGTTAGGTACATGAAGTGGGCGGATCATGGGCGAAGCAAAGCAGAGCGAGTCGAAGGTGGAAAAATTAGGGAGGCGAACAGAACGACTTTGGCAAAGTTCTTGATATCTGAAGTTGAAAAATCTGAACTTTTGTTCACATTTGCATCGCAAAATCCTCTCAATTACTAGATGTGGCCATGAGCTACAGTGAAGAAGCGCAGCGGAGACAAGCTTGTTTATTAAAAATGGAAGATAGAGAAACTAATGTTGATAAAAGATGAAGTGGGAATGCTCTTAAGAAGATTGAAGGTGGCTTTAAAAAAAAACATTTTAATTTGTCTCTTGAAAAACTTTTGCTTTGTCTTTCCTCCAGAGCAGACGGATGCCTTATTTCCCCCACACCACCGCTGTCTGCCTGGACAAGCTTTGCTGATCCTTCCCGGTACTCCTTTCATCTCCCTCAGTTCTAGATCCAGCAAGCCTCCTAGCTCTGCCTCCCTGGTTGGCTATTCCGATGTACCACTGTCCTACACTGCAAAAAATCTAAATCTTGATAAGTCATTTTTTTCTTAAAATAAGTGCATTTGTTCTTGAATTGAGGAGATAAAAGAGACATCTTGCCAATAGAACAAGAAAATTTAGATTTAAAATAAGAAAACAAAATTGCATTGTCTTATTTCAAGTGAATACTATCTAATTATCTTATTTTGAAGAGTAAAAATTCTGATTCAATTGGCAAACTATCTCATTTACCTACTCAAATCAAGGGTAAATACACTTAATTTAAGAAATTTGTACTTATTTCTAGATCGTTTTTCCAGTGTAATCCCAGGTAGCAGTAGTCTCTGTCTTCAGGGTTCTCTCTTGCCATTGAATTGATGAGATCTGCTGCTGTGCTGCTCTGTTCCTCTGCAGTTAGTGTCTAAGCTAGCCCCAGTCAGCTGTAGTCTCTCCCCAGCGGGCTTCTCTGCTCTGCCTTCTCTTCCTGATCTAGTGCACTGGTTCCCAGAAGGGTTCTTCCGATCTGCCGCTGTGGTTCCTTAGTTCCAGATGGGACACGGCTTGCAGCCTAGTCCCGGTTCATTTTTTTTCTCTGTTAGTGTTCTGACACTGATTTCCCACTGTTTCTGTCTGAGCTCCAGAATGTCATCTCACCTAAGACTCTGTTGTCCGGGTGATACGTCCCCCAATGCAGGACTAGATCATGGATAGGGGAAAGTGCCCCTTAAAGCAGCCGTCATCCAGACGTAGCCTCTGGAGGAGATGGTGGTATTCCACATATGGTTCTGTCTCTGAGAACCTGGAGAATGCAAACAGCTTTGTTCGGATTCTAAAGTAGAAAAAACTGCAACCTGCAGATTCCATGACTTTGGAGACTGTCGCCCACCAGGCAAATTTGCCTGCTGTGTGAAATGCTTTCGCTAAAGCGGGTTTCAAGGCGAGCAAAATCAGACCAACCTGGCCACATTTTTACAGGTTTTGCATTCGGTGTGAACGCACCTTTAGGGTGCATATGAGTGACTATGGCTTTATTTCACAATAAAAAGATTTTTATGTCTCGATGTTTTATTGTCATCTTGTCAACTTCCTACAGAAATCCTCAGTTTATTTTCATTTATATTTTAGTTATAGATGTAAATGTTTAACAATACATCTCAAACCTAAACAATAAAAGGGCTCAGCTAAGGATATTTAAAAAAAATGTACCTTTAAGGAGGAAACAACCCTAGACATGTACTGTATCAGCTAGATTCATGTGTTAGAAGGGTCTACTTTAAACTTCCTATAAATAAGTTGTGTAAACATTATTTTAAAAATTGGAAGCAGAGTATAACCAGTTAATGTTACAAGAGAAAATAGAAGCAAAACATGAAAACATGTTTAAGATTGCTTGTTTTATTCAGAATAATCCGTTTTTACTGCTAAACAGATGTTTAAACAGACTTTGCATGAGGACACTTTTTTTCCCATGGGATTCTACAATAAATCTGAGTGACCTTCAGCTATTTGCTCACTTCTGGAAATATCGAGAGAGAACATTTGTTAGAGTTTATGTTATATTTCATATCAGATGTTTTGACTTTTTTTTCAAAAAGACCAGGCAAAACTATCAATACTATCCATACTGGTAAAGTATCTGATAGGGTAGTTCAGAACATTTGGGCTAATGAAATAACTTTTAAGGCAAAGCCTCCAAGTTACTGATTTCTTGTTTTACAACAATAAAAAAGTCAAAAGATATCAGAAAGAGAACCACGGACCTCCAAAATCTCTTTCATCTTTGGGTACAATTTCAAGTTAAAGTGAGGTATAAGTTTTAGTTGTTCATATTATTATAAAAAGCTTGGATCATATTGTTCAGAAAAAAAAGACAGCTTCTGTTATATAGGGAGGTTATAGGGTTAAATAAATAAGGTTAAAATACCTCAAGAAGATTCTGCTAAAGCTGTTACAGGAGTGTCATACTGTATATAGAAAAACTTTGCTGATATGAGCTGAAAGGCCACACAGAGACCATAACACTGCCTCAAAAGCAACCTTTAAAAAAATAATAATTTCAGAGATAAAACTATTTCTGTTTTGAAAAACGTCCTTTGTCCTTTTAGTTTGGTAAAACCGATATGGAAGTGTGAGACTCTTATGGTCACTGTGACAGTTCAAGGAAAAATAGAACATTAAGCATGGGGGAGGAAGTCAGAGGTGAGAGATGAGGCATTAACAAGTCACCTCTATGACTGTGTCCAAAGGGTCCACCTTAAAACCCTTAATCACTATATAGAGCAGGGATTATAGTGGACTTTAAAGTGAACTCAGTTAATTGATGGTTCAAAGAGAAGATCACAACTTTTTGCTCCCCGTCGCTCATGTAACTCCACCTCCCCACACGGTGCCTGCATCATCATTGTTCTTTCTTTCTCTATGAGCTCTCGCAAAGCATTCTGGGATATATCTGCCATATAGTGACCATGGATGAGCACTACTTTTCAATGTGCATTATGCAAAATTTCGAGTCCACTACTTTTTTGTCCACAAGACTTTTGGAAACTCATCTAAATTGGTGTAACCACTATATAATGCCTTATATAGGGCTTAGGGCGGACGTTTGGAAACAGCCTATGTCATGTATTTGTTCTGCCCCCCCGCTGAACCAGGTGAGTCTGGACTCACCTGGTTCAACAGCTGGGCAGAACAAATACATGACATAGAGATGACTTGATGGCTCCACATCTCCCACCTCTGGAGAAAGCATTATGTTGTGTGAAACGTAGCCTGCTGTACTTCAAACTCTCATGTGGAATAGTAAAATCTACGTCTTAAAACATCTGGTAGAAGGTAATAAATCGAAGCAATACATAAATTATAAATAACCCTGAGTATAGGACTAAAATGGGGACCACATAGGATAAGGATAACAAAGCCCGTTTTTTGGGGTGGAAGTCACAAAGTCTGATCTCAGTCCCATTGAATTACCAATAACTGTTGTCAAAAGCATTCAACATGCGACCAAAACCTTTGATGTAATTCATAGAGTTTAGAAGGTGAAAAACTATGAAACTGCATTAAAACATAAAATACTAAATAATCCTACCTTGCCAAAAAAATGAGAAATTTTGTTTTCTAATGTTTACAATGTTTTCTAATGTAATTGATGATCTAGATGTTTTCTTCCACATCCCTATGGACGATCATAAAATAAATTGAAAAACACAGGATCTTTGTGGCCAGTATAACCATCTGGCACTAGTGGTTGAATGAAATTAGGTTAATTGATTTAGCAAGACTCACCAACACAGGGGTTTGGGTGAGTGGGTGTTGCACGATGCCACGGTCTGTCAACATAGAAATCCTCACACACGTCACAGTCTGGGCCAGCCGTGTGATGCTCGCACACACACACAGTGCGCCCTCTATCGTTGCGGCGACACCTAGAAGCGTGTCCATTACATTTGCACCTCCCACCGACTTGCAGGTCAGAGATGGCCAGAGCTTGCACGGGAACAACCAAGCCAGAGGGTGAGGGAATCCTGAAGTTTTGTCTGTTGTTTTGGTTGTTGTTCCTCCTCTTCCTCAGTTCCCGTCCACTACTGCTCTTGCTCCGCCCTTCAACTGTCCAAATACAGTCTCCGCTTGGGCAAGAGGCCCAAAAATTATTTTCCCTGTTGCGAGTTTGCTTTCTGGCTTTACCACCTTTCTTTGGAGAGGCCGGTAAGTCGGTGCCAAAAGTTTCTTCTCCTTCCTTACTGGTCACATTGTGGCCATCTTGAACATGACCTGATCCTTTGCGGTGGTCCTTTCTACGCTGACGATCCCCCTTTTCCTCTTTATTCATCCTGCTTATCTCTGAGTTCTTTCTGTCCCTGTCCAAAAAACCCAGTGTATTATGTCTTAACTTGTCTACTTGATCTCCACTCTCAATCTTTATATCTGATCTCCACTTCAGGTTCCCAGTTTGTTTTGCGTCATGCACGCCATCATACCATTGAGCTTCTTTCATATATTTTACCACCTTTACATTGTTGGAAGTTCTATGGAAGATTACCCGGATGTCCGTGGCTGTAACCCAGTCCTGGAGAGTGGGGCTATAATCAAAATCAGGCGAGGATGGACGACCATCCAAAGTGGAGAAGGCAAGCACGGTCCCTCCCCGCTGTCTCTGTAGGGGCCTAGGGTCTGAGCAGAGCGGCTCTGTCTCTTGGTGTCTGGTTTGGGAAATGGTCTGAGAGGGTAGCTTAAAGTCCTCTATGCAGTTGCTGGAATAGTGCTGCATTGGCCTCCAGGTGCGGCCATAGTCCATGGATTTGAGAATGGATATGGAAATGGGGTCAGACGGCTCCCCCTGGCTGCAGAACTGCAAACTGATGTAGGTGACCTCAAAGCGGCGGCCGAGAGGTAGAGTAAAGACGAGGTCGCCACTTTCGGCACCTGTGCGAGCCTTCCAGCAGGTCATGTTATGTGGGTTGTGCAGGTCCGTTAGTGTGGTGATGTTGGGGTTATTATCAGGTCCGTGTATAGAGTGGGTGACGTTGACAGGGACCCCGTATGCAGCATTGATGAACTCCGACAAGCAGTGACGAGGGCGGCCATCTGGGTGGTAACAAGGCTCATGAGGCGAGGTCCAGCTCAATGGGGCGTTAGAGAAGGAAGAGGAGATGAGAGAAGGAGGGAGAAGGAGGAGTCGTAGGAGAACAGGAATGAGAGAGATGGAGTGGGGAAGGGAACGGGGGCGGATCATCATGTCATCGAGCCTAAGGGAGAAGAAAAAAAAGCGCTTTAAAGAAAATTCATGAACATTGTGAAACAAAAGAGAGACAAACTGATTGATTTACATTGGCATTTGAAGCATGAGAACAAAACCTAAGATAGACCACCTGTGCCTTTATTGAGAACACATGCTAACATCCCTTGCACCTTGCTTTCTGTAGAGGCCAGTAAAGAATTCATCAAAGGGATATAGATCTTCACAGTGGTGTCGCCACCGATTCCAACCAATAATCTTGACAACCTTTGGGAACGTATCCATCTTAAAGCTCTTTTAAACTCAAAAGGAGAACAGGGAATGGGCTGAAGGGAGAACACACCCATGAGGTATGTCTGTAATGACAAAAAACATGCCCGACAGCTGGAGCTAAACCCTGCGTTGGCCCACATCCATCACATTTATTGCTCTCTTTTCAAATCGTTTTACACTTGGTTGGCTCTGTCCGCCAGGAGAGACCCGAGCGTGAGCAGCGGGCGCTGTCACGGTGCAGAAGAGGAAGACATGAGAAAACGGAGAAGAAACTGAAGAAGGGAGGGAGGAAGAGGAGTTGGAGATTAGCTTTTAGCTTGGCTGGAATTGATTTATAGACTGAAAGGCACGTTTGACTTGAGCCCTGCTTTTACTACTTCCGTGACGGAAAACAAACACAGACTTGTGTCCGTGCAGAGTGTGAACAAATCCTTCTTATTTCTTACAACTGCTGATAACTGTAAATTACCTCCCTGTCAAGATATGCTAGTAAAACCCCTTCCTTTGCCCTATAAAACAAACAATACAACTATTCTCTCAAACAGGAAACAATTTTTAATTTGTTTCTCACCATTAAATTACTTCATTCATTAACTTCACTTTAAGTAAGTTTCCCGACTTGCAAAATTGACATGTAAAAGAGAAAAAACTGTTAAATTTTCAGATTTTGGAGCCACAGGTTTGAAATTGAACATCCTTTATTCTATTCCTAGAAGGCCTCAGTAGTGTACTAGAGAACGTAAATGAAAAACAGCATCATGAAGAAGAAAAAACGCAGTCTGTAGATAAGTTTAAAGGAGGGTAAAGGTTATAGAGCAAGGCCACAAACTTTAAAAACTCTGTATATTCAGAAGAATGAGGTCTAGTCAGAAGAAACCACATATTTTTTTGAACAAACATAACCAAAACTGCTTTTCATCTCGAATGCACCATCTTTAAGGCAAGGGTTACGGATACATCATGATGTGGAAATAACTTTCTACAGCTAGGACAAGAAAGCATGAAATGATTGATGGTGAATAATAATAGTTCTCAAATACCACAAGCTATATGTTGCACAAACATGCATGCATGAAAAATAGTGAAATATTCACCACAATTTGAGGAAATCCCTGAAGCAAGTATGTTCTTCCACGATATTTTGACCGATTCCAAGAGGAAATCAGTGTTAAATTCATGCAACTTTTTTTTTATTCCTTCTTCGTTTTTGTATCTTCTATCTAATGAAATATAACCACATTGATATTTATAGTTCTAACATGTATATATACTTTAAACATTGCTTTTCCAGAGCTCCAGCATACTGTCTCATCAATATCCACCTCTTTTTTTTTTTTTTTTTTTGTTACTCTTCCATTTCCCTCCCAGTCTCTCTGTCCATCTGTCTCCTGTCACCTGCCCCCTTCATTCTGTTCTGAGAATATTCTTAACTGCTGTGAGATTGATGGGGTCCTAACAAGCGTTTGACACTGACAGCAAAGTCAGCAGGGTAGCATAAACCAAACTGGTAGGGGCAGAGAGCCTCTCCGCTCTCGTCATCCCGCTCAATTAGCAAACGGCCGAAATCCGAGGCTTTCCTGGGAGACCACACAGGTCAGAGCGGCCTGTGCCCGGGGGTCAGGACACCTTCAAAGTCAGACAATCCTCTCCTCCGTAGGCAGCAACCATGTAAATTGTGTTGAGGACAAAAGATTTTTTTCTGTTTTAGTTTGTTGTGTTGCTGCAGGAAACACGCAGCGATGAGTGGTCTGACTGTGACCCTGGTTCTATTGAACCACATTCCTGAAGTCCAGGATGCCTCAGCTAGCCATTCCTGGCGTGTCGAGACATGCCCCTGGGGAACCTGAACGCACTGATAAGAAGTCGGACCTATAAGTTGTTGGGTGATTAATTAGTTCTCTGGTTTCATTCGGTGTCCTTACCCTGGTCACATATAAAGGGAGGAAGGATTTGAGGGAGCTGATCGTTTGTTCTGAAGGATTTATTCTGCATGTGGAAGTTGGAGTATGAGCAGGCCGGAAGAGAAACAGGATCAGAGTATCTCTGCACTAAATGAAAATGCTGCCATTACAAGGACTTAACCCTTAAAATAATAGGAGATACATCATTCAAAAATTAAATATTAAATGAAGATTCTCTTCATTACTTTGTATGAAATAAAAAAAGATATTTACTTTGTCTGTTGCAGCTGCAAAGTCAGATTAATGTTTCAGAAAATTATATTTAACTTTAATGCCACCTGAGGCGTGTTTGAGGAGGTGCATAGATACAGGGGATAACTCCACCAAGAGTTCAAGGTTTAGTCTTTGGAGTCAAAATGATTTTTATTAGAGTTAAAATAGTGCTCATTAGAGCCAAAATGAAGGTTTCCAGGCCTGCCACCAGTGGTGTGTAATCTCTCATAGATAATGGGGGGCAAATGTAGTGTTTCTCTTTGTCTAGTCAGAGCAGATGCTGAGGGCTTTACGAAACTGTTTTCCCTCTTTTAAGTCATGCAAGAATGGATTAAGAACTGAATAAACTTGATTAGATTCCCCAATAAACATTGATAATTCAAAATCAAGTTTGAAATGTTTAAGCAGCTTCCTAAAACACAAACATGATCACTTTTATTAGACTGTTCTTGAAACTAAGAGGGTTTTGAAGCTTCCCTGCTGTAATGTATCTTTCAGAAAACTCAAACAGTCAAATAGTGGTGTGATGAGATCAACTGCGTCTCCGGTGGATGATCTGTGGAAGCAGCTATGCCTGGCCAGCCTAGGGCTGGAAAAATACTTGCTGACAACCTGGGGGCATGTTTACGGCACAGTTGAAACAGATGCGGCAGAAGGAGGGCAACGCAGAACTGCGTGATCTGGAGCCCTCATTAGAAAATAAAGGTTATTTTAGTTTTTCATCAAAGAGAAACGTGTGCTGGATTAAAAAGAGACACTATGGTAAGAAATTATAAATCAAATAGTTTTGTTAAATTGTTTTTTTCGCTATTTTTTTGTCAAAACATTTCTTTTTTTCTAAACCATGCTATATAGGGATAATTTATATTCATATAGCTGCAGAAGTGTCTCTGCAGCACAACCCAGTTTACCATAAAGTGCTATAAGCTTACTTCACGCCGCGCCTTACAGAAGTTTTAAAACTCCAAGATTTAGTTTATTAGATAGATATTAGATATTTTCCCCTAGGAGATTTTATTTGATAAAAATTAAGTAATAATTTGGTTGCTTTTGCTTTTTCCTATTTTTTTTTTTGTTATAAAATGTATACAGTGAGGTGTGCATTTGAATATTCCTGTCACTGTCATTACAGCTGCAGGTTTTTTGGGGGTATGTCTCTACCAGCTTTGCTCATTTAGAGAATGAAATCTTTACCATTCTGAGGAATCGTACCCAGACCTCTCCATCGACCTGTTCAAATTTCAAGTCTTGCAGCAGATTCTCAGCTGGATTTATGTCTAGACTTTGGCTGGGCTTTTCTAACCCCAGATCTGCTGTGATGCAGGCTTCCATGGTGGTCTGGCTGCATGTTTAGGGTCATGTCCTGCTAAAAGGTGAACCTCTGCCCCTGCAGTCTCAAGTTGTCTATCAGGCTCATTTCCAGGATTCTTCTGTGTTTAACTCTAACCATATTTAAACTTTAAACATCTCATCCAAACGTGCTGAAAAAAAAGCCTTGGCATTATTCAGCCACCATCATGTTTCAATATAATAATAGACAGTTTTGTTTTGTTTTTTCTTATATATTTGTTAAAAGTTAAATTTGTTTTAATTTGGGCAGAATAAATTCTGCAGCTAGGTGTTGGCATGTCAGACACAGTAAAATCACGTTAGGATAAACCTTTTCTGTTTTGCCAATTCCTATAATTAAGCTGAAAAAATCAGATTTGAACTTGAAAGGTGAGAAAATGTCTTTGCAACAACAGGTGTTTCCTTTTTCCTCTGAAAAACGTGCCTTATATGATTTCGATCGAAGTCCATACCAGACCAAACTGCATGTTTTTACCTGCTAAACTGCTGATGACCTGTTCACACGTTGGTATGGTGGGCCTGTCGTGCATGACTCAAATGTTCTGCTCAACAGATGAGCTGGATTTGGCCCGTCTAACGTGTTTTAACATTCCTCGTCATGGGCAGCAGCAGCCCTGTCCGGTCACACTGAATCCAACTCAAGCTGCTCTCCTATTATGCTTTTGGATTTCCACAGACTAAATGATCAAGAAGCTCGAGGTGGTGCGGTTTAACGATGCAGAAGATTTCCCAGGGTTTTGCATTGCAGCTCAGCTCCAACAAAGATGATTGTCTCTCTTTTGTTTTGTGTTTGAAGCTGCACCTGTTGGCACATGTTTCCACACTGACACCTTTGTTAATTTGCAATTGTTGTCAGCTGGGTCAGAAATCTAACATTGGACCTCTGGGCGAGGAGAGGAGGGCCGAGCATGCTGTCTGTAAATTCCCAAAGTGCATTCCAACTTCCACACGAAGCAGATTCCAGGAGCTCTGTTTTAGGTATATTAACCTAATTTTAGACCAGATTGGATCTGCATGCAGCTAAAGGACTCGAACCATTTTTACCTTGGTGCACAATGCAGGGGCATCAAATGAGGGGGGGTCAACCTCAGCAAACCTAAACATGCATACATTTGGCCCTCAAATGCACTGACTCTGCATACTGGAGCTTTGCTTGATTTACTTTTTGACGAAAAAAACACATGTTGATATTAAAGGTGACTTTCCCTACAAATCTCTCTCCCCCTTCTTCTTCTTCTTCTTCTTCTTTACAGCCTCACACAAGTTGGCAGGGAGGCTCCACGGGCCTCCAGCTCCACATGATGAGACTGAGAAACAGATGGAGATGAAATCATTCTCATTCCACGTTGCAGTGGAGCCAAAGACAACTTGTGGACGAAATAATTAAAAATAAATAAGCCTCAAGGTTGTAATTTAGTGTTGGTGAAAATGGCAGGTTGGTTATTAAATCAGAAACACTGCAGGGGCTGAGGCTTTTATGCGTAAAAACAAAAACAAAAGAAAAACAACTAATCAGTGGGTAATTTATGGGCATTTTTTATGTAAAAAAAAACAAAAGAAAAAAAAACAGACCATATAGCTTTGTTTTGTGCATTGCATATTAAAATTATTTACAAAGTTGTTTTTTATTCTTGGAAAAAAAGGGGGATTCTAATGAAGAAAAAAAGGCTGCAGGGGCTTGGAGAGTGCGATCAATCCAAGGACTATGTGGTTCGTTAAACACAAATGTTTATCATATTTAATTCGGATTATTTTGGCAGCAGCTGAGAGTGAAGCCCCGGGAAACAGCCGCTAATTACACTTGTTGAGCAGAAATTGGCTGCAGCCAATTAGCTTTATCGCAGAGAGAAAGAATAATATTTATTCAGCGAGGCTGGATCTGATCAAACAGCTTTAATCGCATGCTTTGTTTGCTTTTTGTTACAGCGTTTAAAATTAATTACAGGCAATTAATAATCCACAAAAAAAGTCTGGGCTCTTTCATTTAAGGCTTATTACATTTTTTTTTCATTAGATCCAACAGGAGATAGACACAATGATTAATGGATATAAAAACTAAATGAAAAAGAAAGTTTTTGTTTAAAATAAATAAAAAATAAACCCGCTCTTAAAGAGTTAAAAACGGTCGAAAAGGAAAAAAGTTAATTTAATTAACACTTTTACACGCTTATATAGGCTACTCATAATAAGGTAAATTATAATAATAACAATTGTTATTATTATTATTATAGCGTAGTAATATCCACACTATTGTCCTTTACTCTCATTTAAAGGAAACGTTTTTCTAAGTCATATATTTTGCCAAATTGTGAATAAAACATGAACTCCTTTTCATCCGAGTTTAAAAAGCTGACAAATACTTTAAATCAATTCTATTCTGTAAAATAAAAGGAGGTCTGAGAAGCTCACCATGTGCGTCCCAGCTTTATTCTCCTTCTGCTCCAGCAGCGCCTCCTGATCACCGAGAGCGGCGCAGCAAAGTGTGCGCACTTTACAGGAGAGGAGCGCACCGCGCGCCGTGTGTGAGGAGGAGGAGGAGGAGGAGAAGGAGGAGGAGGGCTGGAAATGATAGGGATAATCTGGGAGGAGGTGTCTCTCCTTACACCAACTGAGCCAGATTTCCCCGCTCGCAGCGTCTCACCTCAAAAAGGCGCACATTCAGATCTATCAGCTCTGGTATGAAGACATGAATCTCATCCTTTGAATTTCTACTCAAAGTGTTTGAATTTGTTGTGGAATAAAACACTTGCTGCAGAAATGTCCCTTAAATTCACGTTTCATGTAAGTTTTCTTGGTGAATCTACAGTATTTTGTATTTAACAATAAGCCAGTAGAGAATTTGACTTTGTTTCAGTAGAAAAAAAATAAAAATAAATAAAACGGGAGAATTGCAAATTTCATCATTGATACACGGATCTCCAGAAGGACGTGCGTGAAGGAGCTTTCTTTGAAATACTCTAAAGCTTTAACCATTTCCATTTATGCAACCTGCAATGTTTAACCTATCAGTAGGCCTACATTATTTTATAGGATGGGTTCTGGGCTGCACAGTGAGGCAGATTGTACAGTAGCACCGCTTCATTGTAGCAAGAAGGTTTGGGGTTCGATTCCCTTCCCTTGGGCCTTTCTGGATGGCATTTATAGATCTTTACATGCATTGAGGAGAACATGCATGCATCGTTAAGTTCCTCCCACAATCAAAAACAGGACTGTTAAGTTAACTGGGATCTCTAAATGAGCGTGTGCGCATTTCTCTGTGTTGGCCTGGGGCAGACTGGTGACCTGCCCAGGGTGTATCCTGCCCTTTTCCCATAGACTGCTGTGGAAAGGCACTGCAACCCAGATGGAAGAAGCTGGAGAAGATGGACGAATGTTTTTTATTTTTATATACATTTGCAAAATTCAGCTAAACCAACTTCTAAAATAAAGGTTTTCTCCAAACCAAAACAGACCTACAGTATCTTGCTAAAAAAATATTAATACTTCTTTAATTTACTCTTATTCTGTTCTAATAGTTTTATTGTAACATCAGGATGTGGTGCATGTTTATTCATTCATACATGCAGAGTCAAACAACAATACATAAATTAACTGCCTATGCATGCATACATGCAAATATGAATAATGAGACAATGATATTGATACCTACAACTTAAATAAAGACAGCTATATTCAAATACATAAGCTTCTCTGACACCATTAAGGTGTAAATCATTCAATGCAAGTTAATGTGATAGAGCATAAAATACTGCATCATTTTATTTATATATTCATCCCTTTTTTAAGGAAATCTTGATCTATGTAGAAAATTCGGTAAATGTACCTGTCCTGTGAGGACCTCTATGTTTTGTTTTTCAAAAAGAAAAATGTGAGGAAGTTATAAGACATTATATTGGAGTATTGTATATAGAGCCCTGTTCAATAAATCAGCTGAAAATGGCTGAGAACAAATGCATGCCACACTTTATAGATCTTTACGGTGGAAACTGCTGAAAACAATCTGTCGATTCCTTTCCATTTAAAGCTATGAGCTACTTTGTGTTGATGTGTCACATAAACTTCCCAATAAACTACATAGGAGCTTGTGGTTGTAACGTGAGAAAATCTGAAAAGGTCACTTTAGCAAAGCTGCTTTGTGTAAACATTAGAATGCATCTATTAAATCTGTTATATTAGTACAGTAAAAGTGCCCATTCTACATGAATACTTCTATTATTCTGGAATCTGTGTGTTTTGCTCTACAGTTTTGTGATTTTATAGTTTTTTTCCATCGTTTTGTGATGTTGTGAAACTGAGAGAGGCTTGAAAACCACCTCGGACGTTTTGATCAGGGTTTAAAAAAAGAGGGGTTTCATTTCCTCCTTTGGCAGCTTCTCCATTTTTTTCAGAGTGAAACAAAGAGAAACTTTAAGACTGGGCTCAACATTTCATTGCTTGTTATGCAATTTTATTTTACACCAAACACATCCTCTTTTATTAGCACTGGCGGGCAAAAACTCAGGACACACAGGAAACTCGAGGCACTGACCGGGCTGACGTTTCCCCCCTTCCGCTTTGCTCCAATTATCCTCCAGAGAGCTAAAAAAGGAGAAAAAGAAAATGTTTGAAGCTAATTGGCTGGGCTGGATGGCTCTCAGATGTGAAGCAAAACTGATACAGATGGAAATATTAGAAGAAGAACCAAAGCATGGGAGGTTAGGGGGAAGGGGAGGGGGGGAGCTTGATTGGATAGGAGGAAACTTTCCCAGAGAAGGACATAAAACTGATTGATGGCTCCCCTCGGGGAATGTTTCCCCAGGTGTGCTGCGTGTGTGTGTGTGCTTACAGTGCACCTTAGAAATGCTTGGACCACGAACAAGAGCAATAAACTAAATTGAGGGGTGAAATAGCACGTTTTTGCATCAATAACGCGATCTGGCAACATAAATACAGACACAAGAGACGTGAGGTGGCTGGCGTGGAGCTTTAAGAAAGGATTTAATAAAACAAACACTAATTGATAACAGAAGGCCTCCCTTAAAATGATGTAAGATATTGTTTGACTGCTTTAATCAGGTTCTTTGAGGTGGCTGCTGACAGGTGCTTTGTGCTGCCAAACTTCACACCCGGAGGCTTTGAGGTGCTAAGAGACCAAAAAGTTAGAACAAACAAAGTAGCAGCAACATGTAGTCATAAAAATGAACATTAAACCTCTTTGACAGGTCAGGATTTCTATATACAGGGCATGGGTGTGGCTCTGTTGGTTGGTGGTTTGATGACGAAAAGAATAAAATATGTAAGATAGCCATTTTTATAGTTTGCATAGCTGAAGTTCAGAGTCGGCCTGAGGAAGAAGCAATCTCAGCCGCTGCTATCCCACCATTAACCAGTAGGGGGCCTCCAAGAGAGCTTGAAATCCCTGCTGGATCCATGGGGATTAATAAGACTATGCATCTCCCTCAAATTTAAATGGGATTTTTAATGACAGAGTGGTGTCGCATGGCTCTGAACTCTTTCAACTGTAAGCAGGAGGTCAAATATGTTAAAGCCATTTGTTTTATATATTTTTTCTCTATTTAATGGTAATATTTCCATTATAGAATTGCACAAATAGAAGGAAATACAACAACTTTTTTTGTAATCACAAATATTAAAAACTACAAGTTTATTTGAACATAATTGATATTTTTCGAAAAAATAGAAATAGAAATATAGTAGTTCTCTAAAAATCTAAATGAATGTTCCTATTGCACCTATTTTGCACCTCTTTTTTTATTTTTTATTTAACTTTTACAGCACCAATGAATTTCATTTAGCCGGACTGAGGGTAAAACAGGCCAACACAAAGTACAGCTTAATTATGAAGTAATAAATGAATGATCATTTATTTTTTTAAACATTTTTAACAACCCCCTGAAAGCACCATCCATACAGTGGGACACGGTGGAGGCGGCATCATGAAGTAGGAACATAATTCCACAGGGACAGGGAAGCTGGAACTACATATAAAACATATTCTGTTTTTGATTTGTAGAAGCATTTTTTTATATAAATTTGACAAAATGTTGTTAGTCTGTTATTATTTTTATTATTTACATAAAACTAGAGTCATGTTTCATCCAATATGAATAATAAATACCACAGTTTTTTTTAGCATTGCTAATTTTGCTAAACAAAGAAAAAAGATACACCTTATCAAATAAAATATGCAACTCTCTTTATCTTTTGGTAACATCACTATCTTTTGTCCCACAGCTACAAGTTTGCATTTATTACATTTACCAACTCACCATGAAAGAACAAACATACGTTTTTTTTTCTAGTACAAGTGAGGAGCAAAAAGTGAGGTTAAGATATAAATATAGAGCAGCATTAATTAGTAGTGAGATTCAGAGCCTGTGAGAGGAGATTATCAGGAATGTTTGGAGATCAACACTAACATTCCTTTCAGATTCAATAAACTACAGATTAACTCTGACGTTGGGACCATCGGGTTCAAGCATGCAGGGATCGACTCATGTGTTCCAACATCAGCTCGTCGGTAACCCCCACATCCCAGACATGTTTGACATGCCGATCCAACCCCAACCTAACCAAAAACAACCCCACAATGCAGCCGTTATCAAGTCTAATGTCGTCTGTGAGGCATCTGCTGCATCTGTTAGACGCTCCGGCAACTTCCAGCAACACCATAAAGCCCCTACTGCCAAAATATGTGCCAGCTCTTTGCAGATCCATCTTCCCTTTCCTATTACGCTATGTCAACATCTTGCCAGGAAAAAGAACGTAGAAAAAACAGCTAATTTCATGACGGATTCTCCATTTTTGTTATAAACCGTAAAAGGTGGACATCTTCAAAGAGGTCGTGCCTGATTGCTTTTGGCTGTTGAAATCCAAGCTGGCACAGAGCGCAGAGAGGGAAATGATCGCTGACTGCAACGAGTCCAAATATGATGTTTCTGCTTTTTGCTTTTTTCCAGAGTTTTCCTCACTTTGATTCTGGGGTGAGTGTTGACAGTTAGAGATGAGGAGCAGACTGTCGATCTGCAGGTGAGGAAAATGGATTTTCAACTCAGTCCCTTCAGAGAGACAAGATTTAAAGTTAGCACCGCCTCTACTTTTGCTGATATGGCTTTATTTTTTCCTCTCAGTGTGAGTCCTGATGGATCAAAATGTACCATCCATAGAAATAAAATATTCTCTCCCATCATTCCCTGTCACATGTGAATTATCCATTATTTAATGAAAGGGGCAAAATCAGAATAAACTAACAATTTAATAGAGTAACTAAGAATGGATTATTTATAATAAATTTGTACTTAATCAGGTTTAAAGTAGTGTCCAGAGTAGGTGTTAAAGCTGCAGCACAGCTAACCACTATGCAAAGTTAGTGCTTAAAACTCCCATCAGCCACTGCTTCAAACATTTAGTCAAGTGATTATTACTGATTATACATTTCACTCAGCTAAGAGTAGCAGCATTACTTTAACTTTTTTCTAAAAGTAGGAAGTCATCATTGAGGAAATCACTCAAGTAGGAGCGACAACTAATAATTGGCTTGTCATATCTAGTTTACTGTTTAAAATAAACGTGCAGAGAGTTATCTGTTAATTTGGGTATTTCAAAGCACAAATTAGGATAAAACAAAAGTAGAAAAAAAAATGTTGACAATAAAAAAAAATACGGGCTGAAGAAAATGTTTCAAATCCTTAATTCTTTTCAGTAAAATCTTATAAAACCATTCTTTACCACAGGTAAAGCAAATATGTTAGGAAAGGATAAAGAACTTCCAGCAACAGCATCTACTGTTTACTCTATTTTCCCCAGATCTATGCAGTTACACATGGTGGGTAGAATAACCAGAAAATATACTCAACAATGGAGACACAACCACAGGTATATTACTAGTAAAAGTAAAAAGTAAAGTACAACTACTCCTAAAAGTAAATTAGTTTTTCGAAAAGCTGAACAACTAAATGTAACTGATTAAAAGTAATCAGTTACTATGCATATATTCCTAGTAATTGTTTGACTGTATTGTACTTTTCATCACATATAACGTTGTAGTGCTGCTCTAACTTTAGCAAAGTTTAACTCCTCCCCCCACCTCTGTCCAACTCTGGGTTAAACCATCTAGATCTATGGAGAAGCCGTTTGTTCCTGGTGATGGTGATTAGAACGAGCCAATCATATTTCCTCCTTTCCCTCTGCTGATCCCCTCTTCGATTTCCATATCTTTTCTAGTAGAAGGGACATGTCAGTAGCTTCTATTTGGTATATTCTACAGTAGCTGGCTCCTATGACAGACCAACACAAGGCAGAGCATACCATGGAGGTGGAAGGAAATTCATGCAAAGTCTTGCATGACAAAAAAAAAAAAAAAAAAAAAAATCGGAATAGTGTGGCATGAGTTAAGATTCTGTTTTTCTTGTTCTAATTGGTTGGGAAGTTTCCTTGAATTTGAATGTTCAAGTCTTGACAGAAATTCTGAATCAAATTTGGATCTAGGCTTTGACTAGACCATTCTAATTCATAGATGCATTGATTAAAACCATGCTGTTGTAGCTCTAGGTGCTTTTTCAGAGTCAGTGTTCTCCTAGAGGCGAACCTCTGCCCCAGTCGCAAGGTTTCTGGAGCCTTTTCCAGTATTTCCTTGTCTCTAACCAGCCACTTAAGCTTAGGGGAAAAGGGTGCAAATATTGCAGAAAAAGAAGTTCTGAAAAAATGCTATAGTATAATAATAGGATTTTCTTTTTTTTTTCTTTTTTTTGTGCATGCAGAAGCAAAGCATCCCAACCCATGATGGTGCCAGCACCAATTTTCATGTAGGGATGGTGTTTTAATATGTGCAATGTTTTGTACATTTTGGTCCTCATTATGCCATTTGTTCACTAATATATATATTCTTATTTATTCTGCAATTAAGCTTTTTATGTGGATGCCATCTACACATTGGGGGACTTTTGAGGACAAAGGGTTGCTTTGAATTTTATTTTGAAGTATCACAGCAGAGATAGGTCACTATAGTTCCTTTTCTGTTTTTTTTTTCTGTAAATATATATCTGTCCTCCCACTCCGCAGTAGGTAAGGCAGCGATAATCGAACTGATACATGAAAACCTAATAAAATACTTTGTTGTCAAGTGAGGTTTGAATGCTTTTGCAAGACACTATGAAATTGAGCAGAAACACTTTTGTGCAATTTTTCGGATTAAAAAACAAACTTTTTTTTTCTCACAGCCTCTGTTTTTATAAGGAATTATTATTTTTGCAGATATCAGCACTGGCTATTCGTAACCTTGGCAACATAGGGAGTCCAGATTGCAGAGGTCTCTCTAAAAAAGTATCTGCAAAAACCTGTAACTTAGTCTTAACGTTTTCATATTATATTTATCCCGTTTCTTCTTCTTTAGATGCCTAGTTCCACACACTAATATGTTTTGTCTTTCTTTAAGTGAAATTATGAGCAAACAACTTCTAGATGGCAGCAATATGAAATCTTTGAGTCCTCTTTACAGGATCCAGAGCTGCTGTTGTCATCTCCCTCCTGAAGGAAAATGATTGGACCCAAACTCATCTCTTTGCAGGTCTGCAATAAAACAACATCTTGGTTATCATCTGCTGGTCAGGAAACCCATCACTTTCCAGCGTTAAAGCCCTGCTCTCTGTGACTCATTAGCCCCCTCTCGTGGCTGAAATCTGCACTGCTGCTGTCAGCCCTTTCTCCTGCTCTGTTGCAGCTCTCACACACATGATCATCCCCATCTGCTGATCTCCACCTGAGAGCAAACCAGATGTGTTTTATAACATATTGTTGTTGTTTTTTTTTCTTTGTATGACTTAATCTTCCCAAACATGGACCTTCCAGCTATAAAAGAGCAGGCTTTATTCTCTGGATCCTTCTTTGAGATAGGGACAGCTTCCATGTAGCCTAGCATGTGAGGAAAATCTGCAGGGAGGATAGAAGGACAGTTGTGTGTGTGTGTTTTTTTTTTTTTTTTTGTATCATTTATGCAGGAACTAAGAAGATAAAGCATTAAAATTGGCACTGACTGAGTTCCTGCGGTCCTGGTGGAAGAAGAATGACTCAAGCTGAATGTGGAGGAGTTCGTCCCAGACCCGGGGCAGGAAGCTGGAGCCGGAGCCACTCAGCTGGGAGTCTATGAAACATCTGCAAACATCAGACATGTCTTTGTAAGATTTAACTCCTCCAGCTCCAGAAATTATTGCAAGAAGGAAATGGATGGATTGACTGTGGAGGAAGTGCAGAGGACATTGAAGATGTAGGACTCACCCCTGGTGGTCTATGAAGGGGTATCTGGCATGTGAGTCCGCATCACGGCTCTGGGTGGCCACACGCTTGCCTGCATACAGGCGAAGAGGACGGTGGTAATGTTGATGATGGCCTTTTGAGCCTTCGATGTTCACCATTTCACTCATTAAGTAAACGGGTGAGTTTCTCTCACTAGTCCAGTTGTCTGATGGAAAAAAAGAATAAAGTTTCAGTGTATTTAAAACCTATGAAATGATAACAAACCAAAGCAAACAGAACCACAACAATTCTGTCAGATGTTCTTCGTTTATACCATTATGATTTTCTTAAAAAAAATTACTCTAAAGGAATAATATGAGGAACTTCAAAATTTCTTGAAACGTAAACACATTTTGTTCCACTGCTACCAGAGTCCTCTATATAATCAATAGGATTTAACTTGAAAGTATTACTTATTTCTAAAAGGGAAAAGAGAAACTAATTTCATCTGAAAAGCCCACAGCATGGTACAGCCAACACTGTGTAAAGTTGCTTTTGTAATAAATCTGTGTATAACCTCCACAACAAAAAATGTAAGACAGGGAAAATTGAGAGACAATTTGTCCTTAAGGCGAAGAAAACTGAACTGAAATGCTCTCAATGGACTAAGGAATAAGAAATAAGTTAAAACCTCAGAAATCTAAAGGTTTTACACTGAAAAAACTAATGCAACTGCTTTTGGCATTTATTTACAAACAATTAGAGCAATTATTAACAAAATTGTTTCATGGCCTATCCAGCTAACATGAAACAATTGCGTTAAAGTAACTAAATATGATTACGTAAATGCCCAAAAATGGTTGCATTATTTTTTTCTCAGTGTAGAAAGAAAGAACGTACATTTCATGACACCTATGAAGGTTTTAGACAAGGTCAGCAGAAAGGCCTCAGCCTTTTCATACTAAGCAGCTGCATGGCTGTTTCTTCCCAGCACTCTGCGGACATCTCACCCGTCAGAAATCGAGGCTGAGATGAGCCGAGTGGACGGAGTAGAGGGACGTCCATGTTGGCTTCAGAGCTCCACTGCTCACAGCAAACCTTCAGTTAAAAAACACAAGACTCCAGGCAGATTAATAAACATGTGGAAGGTGGTAATATAGAAAAATACAAACTGATTACAACATTAAGCAGCAAATAACTGTTGTAAATAAAGTGTAGCTGTATAATTAAAGTCAAATGTTGTTCGTTTATTGGTGAAATATTATATTTCCACTGACTGGCAAGTTTTTAGAGGAGCCGACAATCATGGATCAAACCATAAAACACTCAGGGCTCAGTTTTGGTATTAATGAAATTGTTTAGATATATAAAAAGACAAACCATTAATAATCGGATAGCTAAATGTTCCTTAAAGAAAAGTTTTTATTAAATGAATCCAGGTGAAACTAAAACTTTTCCACTATAGTTCTGGATATAGCATATTGACAGACGAAAAAGTTTTTTTTTTAACTTAAATGCAAAGTATTTATATAAATATTTTTACAATTTTGGTCAGTCATTCAGCTAAAGGCATGTTTTAGAGTCTCTGTACTGCAGTAAACGATTAATCGATTGCTAAATTAGTTGATGATTATTTAATTATGATTAATCCGATTATTAAAAACGATTACTAATTCAAATGTCCATAATTTTTCACCTTCTGTAGCAACACGGTACTGGAATGGTAACCATTTGGAAAGTGTCACCAGGTGATAATCTATGGAAGAACAACAGAAGTGTATTACTGCATCGCCTGTATACTGAAAAATAAACAACCCAAAAATTACCATTAGAAAAAATAGCCAGCAGGGGGCAGTATGAAGCAGCTCTCAACTGGAGCAGCTGAGGGTGAAAAGGTCTCGCCCACCATCAGTCTGCTGCCACACTCAGCCAGAGGAGCACTGATGATGAACTCTCTGTTAAACCGACGCCTGGAGGTGCAGCGATCCCATCCAGAAACAGGTGATCCGAGCCTCATTCGACAAGCTTCACAGGGAAGTCTGGGTCTAAGAGATGTGGCCTCATCGTTATCTCCATGCTGTTTTCCTGACAGCTCACCAAAAGGGCCTGGAGATCAGACTGCAGCAGGAAGCTCAGTCTGAGAGCAGCCAGGTCAGAGTAGGTCAGAAAAAGCTGTTCGGTTGGATACGAGTAGCTCCTAGCTTGGAGAAAACAGGCAGTTAATAAGAAAAAGGAAGGAAAAACACTCATTTTTATGGTTGGTTTTGCCACTTCTCTGATTTGGTGTGTTTAGAGGGGCCAAGAGAGGAACAGCTGAATCTGATGGGGCCTGATTACCTGAGCAGCTCGGACGCCAACATGCTAACCTTCCAAAGATCCAAGAGACATGCATTAAACGAGTCAACAACAATGTTTAAAAAAGAAAAGATTTATTCCAGTATATAAAACTGTACATGGTGCAATGGGAGTAAAATGATGCAAAATCTGTATAAATTATACAAAAAGTGTTATTTCTAAAAAGTTAAGATTGTCCCATCAGCAGAGATCATTTCTGCCTCTGTCCTTGGAGCTGCAGCTGCAGTTTAATGGTGGAGTGTAGTGTAATCCTCTCTTCTTTCATGTTTTTTCCTCAGAGTTCTCCAGCGTCGTGTGCAGCGCTTTCCACTCTCTCCGCTCCGCTTGCTTCTTCAGCTCCTCCTTTATCGCCCGTGTAACCTTTCCACACCTCCTTCAGACAGTCTGCATGTAGGAACACAAAAACTTCAGGAGCGTAACGGCAAAACCTGTACATTTTAAATTTTTGATCAGATATTAAATTCTAGTGTTTAATGTTACACAATAAAAAGCAGTTGCGTTCTGCTTACAATAACTTCAAAAAATTCAGTTATAGTCCTGCATAATCTAAATGATTGCATCACCTAGTCACTGAAGTCAGGTGTGCATCAGAATAGAAACACTTGGCCCCTAAGGGCCCCGAGTTTGGGGACCATTTTAAAACTCTTGGGCTGAATCTCAGACCGCTCCCTTACCGCTATCGCTTTAACTATCAATATGTCATTCGCAATAAAGTCACACTCGCAGCTGTGGAAGGCGCCATGATTTAAGGGGGGGTGGGGGAATGGGACGGCCTCTTCCCTTCAACAGATAAAGAAAGTAGTCGTTGCTATGGCAACACAGTGACGTCCCATGTGCGTGGCTGTAGCTCTTTAGCACAGGGTGACATAAAATATAACATTCACCCCTTTGTTAAAACAAATGTATACAGTCCAAGAAAAGTATTTGGATTGTCCACTTTGGAATTAAATTTTTTCTTATACCTAACTTATGATTTTTCATCAGTGTAATGAAAATGCAGCAAACCGGTGGAACTTACATTTAAATGCACGCGCTTCCTCTGTCATTGCTTTCTGAGGATGTATTTGAATCATTTTTTTCGTTGTATTGGACCTAAACTAAAAGCTGTAAGACACCAATCTGTGGTTTACACCAAGGCCCAATACTACTGTTACACCTGATGCCAAATTCCAGTGAGTCTGTACTTATGCAGACTCGCTAAACATCCACAAACAGAGGGTTAGCACTCAGGGTTGGTGCTTAGCGGCCCGGTTCGGTATTGGGCCTTGGTCTATGTCACAGATCGTGTCTTACAGCTTTTAGTTTTTGTCCAATACACCTGAAAAAAAATGGCTCAAATACATCCTCAGCAATCAAACAAGTTCTCTAGTCCTGCTACTGACCTAATAATATGGTTCAGGTGTATTAGAGCAGAAATGGATCTAAGGAAACAGGGTTTAGCTGGATTGTCGCTCCTTATTCAGTGAAATGCAAAAAACTTTCAGCTGCTTTGGAAATATTTCCTAAAGTTTTTTGTTGGTGTGATCAAATTTTTCCTCATTTGTGTTTATTGTATTCAGCTTTATCTCGCCTCGGGCACCAAAGAACCTGTCTGGGTTTTGTTTTTGTTTTTTTCCTCCTGCCACAATTTGTTTCGTATGAGGCACCTGGTCAAATGATGAGGATTATGTGCCTCTCATTTGAGTAATTACAAAAAGAGATCAAATTATTACATTTTTCATCATGTATAACTTTAGCTAAAATTTCCCTTAAAAAACGAAAGAAAAACACATGCTATGTGTTGAATGCCAGAACCTTGCTTTGACGTCTTCAGGACGTGGTTCTCACAGAGGAAGTTCTCCAGCCTCCGGTCCTGATGGTGGAAGTACCAGTCCTCCACCACCTCCTCATACTCCTCCAGCATCGTCTCGCACTGTTCAAACAAAAGATAAAACTTTGTCTTTCAATGCCAGTCCACATGGAAACACTGCAGGGCAAACACGAGCCTTTGGGTGTTTTCCATCTTACCTGTTTTTTCATGTCTGTCACCTCAGCCGACGGTTCGTCCCAGAGCTCATAGGGCATACCCAGGTCTACTTTCACTCCTTTGTTGACCAGATTCTTCAGAGTCATCATGGTTTGACTGGAACCCTGCAGCCAAATGACAAGAAGACAAACCAAATGTTTGAATACACACAGTTTAATACGGTGGTGAAATAGTAGAAAATAATCCAGCGGTGACCACTGCTAGCTCCAATTTACATAAAATGTAAGAAAATATTACCTTGGGGTATCTGAGGCTACCGGGCCTCTCAGCGTGAACTTTATACTGCAGGATGCGCTCACATATGTTGTCCACTGCCTCCGTCAGCCGAGTTTCTCTAAAATAGAACAAAAAAGTTTAATACTGACCTCTAATAAAGAGACAAGAAACAAAGCTTCCGAGGCCAAATGTCTACATGGAAAAATGCATAGAAAACATAGGATCCAACACAAATATAACAAACATTAATTATACAGTTGCAAAAAAAATCTTCTGTCTGAAGCATTCTTGAATTAATGCTGTATTTTCGACATGTGAAAAAACTTAAATAAAAATAAATAATACATAGGTGTTCCTCAAGGCTCGATTTTCGGGTCAATTTTATTTTAATATTTACATACTTCAAAAAACCCCGATTATGGAGTTTTTATTATGAATATGGCTACAAGACCTCAGCTCTTTGCAGGTAATGAGCGGGTGTATCAATAATATGGATGGATCGAGGGAAAAAGGGGGTATAATTAGAAAAATAAAGGCCTTTATCATCCCACTGTTGGAAAATATGGCAAAACAAGTAGACACAATGCTTGAAAAACAAAATACATAAAAAAAAATGCAGAAATAATACTATTCAAAGAAAAAAAAATTTAAAAGTTAGCTGTATAGTTAAAAAAAAAACAGAGGTATAAGAAGTGTTCAGCATTTAATTAAACACAACGGGGACAGAGAGCATAAGTATCGGGCTAGGCTAGCAGAGAATTCGAGGAGCCACAAACCGTTAATCCCCTCTATAATCATGGGGAATGTGAACTCGATGTCTAACAAGACTGACGACCTGACTGCACTGAACAACCTGCAAATTTAGAGAGCGGCCTGCTGATTTCACCAAGAAAAGGCTAAACCACCTCGTAGCGGAAGGTAATGTGGACCTCCTGAGATTCACTGCAGTGAGAGCCGACAGAGACACCAAAGCTAGTGGGGCCTGATCATGTTTATCAACCACCGCTGGTGTAACTCAGGACATACCTCTGTAAAGACTGTGTTATGCTGCCGGGACCTCGAGCTGTTAGCCGTTGGCATGCAGCCATATTATCTGCCGAGGGAATTCCGTCACATGACTGTGCTTACATTCCCCCCAAGAGCTGCTCAGCCACTGAATGTGAGGAGATACACGCTGCCACAGCCTGACTACAAAATCAGAACCTTATTACATTTCTAATCATTTTGGGTGACTTTAACCATGCAACCTTGGACTCTTTGTCCATTTTCCATCAAGGTGTTGAAACAAACTGAGCTAAGAGATAAACTGAATAGAATGGGAGTGGACCCCCGCCTGGTGGCATGGATCTCCAGCTACCTCACAGACAGGCCACAGTATGTCAGGCTGAAAGACACAATCTCTGAAACTGATCAGCAGCACTGGAGACCCCCCAGAGCAGAGTGCTGGGCCCTGTCCTCTTAACCTTATACACCTCTGACTTCTGTTACAACTCTGAGCTGTGTCACGTACAGAAGTACGAAGATGACACCGCCATTGTGGATTGTATCAGTGACAACAGAGAGGTGGGGGACTTTGCCACCTGGTGCCGCACCAACCACCTAGAAGTAACATCTCCAGAAAAATGAGCTGGTCATAGACTATGGGAGGAATGGACCAAAGACTAAGCCCGTACTACTGGAGGGGGCTGAGGTGGAAGCTGTGGATTCATACAAATACCTTTGGGTGTGGCTGGATAGTAAACTGGACTGGTCAAACACTCACCAACCAGCTGCACAGGAAGACTAGGGGCAGGATGTACTTCCTGAGGAGACTGAGGTCGTTGAAAATCTGCAATAAGCTGCTCGAGAAGTTCTACCAGCCTGTGGTTGCCAGTGTCCTCTTCTACACTGTGCGGGGGGAGCAGCACATCCATGAAGGACACATCCAGACTGAACAAACTGGTGAGGCAAGCCGGCTTTGTGATTGGCAAGAAGCTGGACCCTCTGAGGACGGTGGTAGAGACAAGGACGCTTAAACTGCTGGACATTATGAACAATGCAAGCCATCATCTTTACCACTCAGAGGAGCCTGATCAGTGGGAGAGACTGTTGAACTCCTTTGTTCTTCAAGCCACCAAGCTGTACAACTCCTCCCTTAGGGGAAGGAGGAGGTGATAGGAGCAGGGACAAGGGTCAGCACCCCCCTCCTTGGACATCTTACGTAAAACATCACCTATTGTCACTCATGTGCAATATTCTTCTCTCTCACTGTGCAATAACACATGCCAACTACTATGTAGTCTTCCCTTAGCTCTCTACTGTGCAGATATTTTCTATATCTCAGGGAAACGTACTCTAGGACATTACAACTTTTTTTTTCTTTTTTAATGCTTTTTTGTACTATATGCACTCTTTTTATATTGTCTGTCATTTTGTTATCTTTAATGGCATTTCGCTTTAACTCTTTGTACTCTATGTAAGCTACCAGAACCAGAATTTCCCTGAAGGAGTAATCCCAAGGGATATAATAAAGTTAAGTCTAATTTACAGTAACATCAAATACACAGGGACTATTTGCACTACATATATTAGTAAAGTGGTTCTCCTTCTCTCCATTTGGGCTCACAGACTGAAAAAAGGTAAAGACCCTTCCTTTTCCATCCCGACATTGGTTAAACATGAAAAAGATAAAAACATAAGAGGCAGCCCAGACTTACGAGGTGTTGTATCTAATCTTCCTCCTCCTCTTGCCCGTGTCCAACACCTCTCCCACCTCCAGCACCTCTTTGGACCGACCCGTTTTCTCCAGAGCCTCCTGCAGCTCCGTAGTCAGAATCTTACACACTGACACACAGAGACAAGTAAAAAACCCTTTAGATACTGATTAGAGACTCATGAAATGGACACTTTTACAGATTGCAGATCTGCTGCAATCAATCAGTGCTCAGCTGTTTTCTTTTTTTCCTCTTCTTCTTATTGTAAGCTTTTATGGTGGTTGGCAAACTAGTTAAAGTGCATTACCGCCACAAACTGATAAGGAGTTAAATGAGGAAACAGGAAACAAGACTCAACCCTGAAAAAAAATATATAGTTTTCTAAGCTGTATGTTTTAACCCAACATAATGAAATGCATAATCAAATTCATCCTCATAACTACAAGTTTGTCTTTAGGCTTATGTCACTCTGCCGCTTTCTGATGGTCATATTTGTTTTCCCATCACACTTTCAACCGTTTCCCAGTTTAAATCTCTAACTTCAAGATAGTTTTCTGCAGCTTTCACTATTATTTAATTTGTTTTTTCAGTTTTCTTTGTCATCTGAGCAGTACAATTGATCACTTCTACCATAAAAAGTACAAAATCCTTTTAACAATCATTGAATTTTCTGAAAAACAGGACACTGCATGGTTTTGAACTTGTCATTTGCTTAACTGTTGGATTGGGTCTTTCTGACTGGGATGGGATTCCCTTTGCAGCTTCAGCATAATTTATTCCAAGCTCTAATTTCACTTTTCTGATCTCTTCAGATCTTTTGCTCACTTCCCATCCGTGATAAGCAGCAGTAAGATAAGATAAGATAAGATAATCCTTTATTTGTCCCACAGTGGGGAAATTGCAGCGTTGCATCACAGTACAGTAGGAAAAAAGAAGAAGAAGAATACAAAGTATAAAAAAAAAATATATATATATATATATATATATACACACATTAAGTATATACAGACAGACAAGGCAACACTGGTATAAAGTGACAACAGTAAAGTTCTGTGCAAATGATTGATTGTATTAAATTATTGCAGATTTAAATAGGTATGAGTGATGTATACAATAGATATGCAATAATAACAGGTAAAGTGACGGTGGACATATGGTTGATACGGAGCTAGCATTGTTGGTTGTACAGTCTGACAGCAGCGGGAAGAAAGGATCTGCGGAATCTCTCCTTTATACAGCGAGGGTGTATCAGTCTTTCACTGAAGCTGCTCTCCAGAGCAGAGAGAGTGTCCTTCAGGGGGTGGTCCTCATGGTCCAGCATAGACATGAGTTTGGACAGGGCCCTCCTGTCCCCCACCTGCTGTACAGAGTCCAGAGGACAGCCCAGGACTGAGCTGGACCTCTTGATGATCTTGTCTAGTTTTTTTCTGTCCCTCTCCGTAATGCTGTTGCCCCAGCTGGCCACACTGTACAGGATGGCTGATGACCTCCACCATAGTTACAGCATATAATTTTAACTTCTTCATCACACTTTCTACATTCATGCTCTCCAGCATCAGTTTGCCCTTACATTCGGCTGCTATATGACCAAATATTTGGCATTTGAAACATCTCAGAGGCGGAGGATTGAACATTTTGACATTGTAGCTCATATATCCAATGAAAACCTTGCTGGGTAACTGCTCTTCTTCAAATTAGATCAGTAATGATAAGCTGTCACACCTTTCTCCATTTCTTTTAGTTTTTCAATGTTTCGCTTCTTTTACTTTTGCACATCTTATGTTTTCTAGAATCTCTCTGTCAGATACTTTTAGAGGAACAAGAGGAGCACTAAACTCTTTTCCCCTCAATTTTTGTTAATCCGTATAGTTTTGCCTTTCTGAGCGCTGTCTCTGCAGTTGATTAATAGGCCTCCACTGTACAGTATTCTACATTGCAGTGTCCATATAATCTGTAAAACTTTATGCATAATTATAATAAAGCTATTTATATGCATAAATCAAGCGGAACACTATGGGGATAGCCGTACTGCTCTATTTGTGATAGTAAAATCTGTTGGGCTCTTTTTGGCATCAAGACAATTACTCTTATTGCCATAACACCAGACAGGAACCTGTTAAAATAAAAATTTAATAAAAAAAAGGACAACCCTGCATTGTGTCAACTTTAAGTTGCACCTACTATGTCCTACAAACATATGCATATCGGTGTAACAAGTTCAAACCTGCCTACTGCACTATAAAGGATAGAATATTCACATGTACCTTTATCAAATAAAAGGCAAATGGTAACAGTGACAGTTTTTGTGGAAAACAAATCTAAGCTCATGATTTACTCTTTTAACCAGGTATACAGAAAATAAAGTTTTTACCTTGATCAGTAAAAAAAAAAAAAAATATATATATATATATGTATATCTTCCTTGCATTTTTAATTGTTTTTATCATCATTGCCGGCTGCCTTTTATATCCAAGAAGATTTTGTATATTCTGAGTTTTTTTTATACTTTAAATGCTTTATTTCGAGGTTTAATCACATTTCCACATGCCTCTATCCACTATGGTACAATTTTCTTTTTATGTTTCCCTTCTTTCAGATTTGTTGACTGTTTAGCAGCTTCTTTAGCTGACCCTTTATATTTTGATGAATATTAATTGTCTTTAAATGACTTCAGTAATCATTCTAAATTTCTCTTCCATATTCAATCCTAATTCTATCACTGTATCATAATGACCCCTTCCTATTGTTTCATTTTCCTAATATTTATTAGTGTACCATTCCCATCATTTAAACATATTAGATTGTTTATATCAATCATTTCTTCTATTACTTCTCCATTACTATCATTTTGACTTCCCCATAAAGTGCTATGTGCATTTACATCTCCACAACATATAATCGTCCCCTTTAAATTTTCTGTCAACTCCCTTAATAACTCTAAAGATAACTTTTTACATGCATTATAAAAATTAACTATCTTCACAGCCCCAGTTTTACACCAGTTTTTTTTTTTCTCTGCATACCTTCACATTTATTAGGCAGCCTCTCGTCTTCACTCCCTGCAGCAAAGCCACATGCAAAAACCACAGCCAGAATAAACGCTTTCATTTTGAATACCTGATTAAAAAGGAGAGATTAGAAGGTTAGAGTCTTGTTTTGGCCACATCGGAATCTTTATTGAACGCTCTACTGCGCATGCGCGCTGGATCGGGGCAGACTCGATCAGTCGATAGCTGCTGCCTCGATGAGAAAAAGGGAGATGTTTGTTCAAAATGCACAAGTAGAGAATATGAATATGAAAATAAAGAAAGTGTCAAGTTGAAAAACAAAATAAGAGATATTTAATCATATTTGGATTAATGGTAGGGGGAAAAAAATGCATGCTGAAAGAACATAAAATCAATTTCTACAACTTAATTTTTTTTAATGAGAACTTAGAATAATAATAATATTTTTTTTTTAACCAAGAATATGTTTTATAAGCTTAATAAAATGTTAATTCCAGTCTTAATCTGTGTATGCCATTGCTAACTCTGAGCCTTCAGTAAATGTGATCCATTAGTTGGTAACTGTGAGCAGGGGCGAAACTAGATGGGGGCCAGCCCCACCATTAGCCAATCATTGGCCACCCCTACCATTTTATTCCCTCTGATACAGACGGTGGCAGCAGTAATACTCTCAGGTGGAATATTCAAAACATTTGAATTCTTTGTGGTTAATTATGCACATCAATATACTAACATTAAAGATGATAAGTACAGAATTCATGGTCTTTTCAGAACTACATTTGGCGTTATATGGGGTAAATAAAATGATGTCTCTGCAAGTGATCTAGGAGTCTTTATTGAAATCATAGATAAATAACAATTTTAATAAGAACTTAAATAATAAATTTTTGTAGATATTAGTACTTATAGATATCTATTGTATGCAGAATTATTATTGATAAAAGTAGTTAAGTTATGACAATGGAAAAATGTTCGCCCCAGAACTCAAATATAAAATAATTTTATCCACTATACCTTTTATCAAGAATGCACGGATGTTTAAATTTATCCGTCTATTTGTTAGCAAAGGCTGTTGGAAAGTTTATTTTGTCTTTATTTAGAAAATATGGATGTTTTGCTTGTTCGTTTTCTGTAGGAACAGTGTAGATTCATCCTGAGGTTATTCGGCCACAGAGCTGACCTCTCACAATGAACACAGGGGTATTTAAGCACATAGGCTAGCCTATAAACAACAAGGAAGGGAGGGAGAAAACTAATGACAAAAAATAAATAAAGCTAGAAATCAAAGTCCAAACTAAACATAATAACTACAACACAAATATGAAACTAAGACATTTGAGTGTTTGACAGATTCTCCAGAGTCAAGCCCCCTAGTGTCAGCTGCTTGTTGGATTCCTCCACTTCCTTGTGTTACACCATAATTGCTCTTCCAGCTGGTTCATTCAACCTCAGCAAAATAAAAACACTTGGTTATCTTGAAGTACTGTCATAGGGTGTTTGATAAATGTGTGCACCGATATTAGCAAACATACTACAATAAAAAAGAGTAAATAATTGACACTGAAATAGTTGGAGGAACCGCAACAAAGCCCCACTCCCACAGACTGCCACTCTGGCACTGTGGGTTAAATGCGGAGTGAACTTAGTTGCGTTATACTTCTGACAGTGTGATGACAATAGAGCTGAATTTTGATTTTTTCTTCTAAAAACTGTAATAAAAAAAGAAAAAAAATACCCAAGGAACCTTTCAGTTCTGGTTTGAGTGCCAGCACACATCATCATGATACATTTTAGTATTATACCATTACAGGGGCCAATACCAGTACAGGTGCACTGGTCCCTGTTGGCTCCAGTCTAGAACCACCCAAGGCTAAAGCGAACTTATTGTCAAGACTACCCCATTACCTCCCTACTACAGTTCAGTTTCTCTTTATACGCCTACGTTTAATAAATGCAAGTCCAAGGTTTAACTTAAATTTACTCAAAAAACACAAGAATATGTTACATTAATTAAAAACATTGCAGCTAGGATAGAACAGAAATCCCTTTATTGTCCAACAATGGGGAAATTTAGGTGTTACAGCAGCAAATATGACAGCAAAAATGACCACAGACACGTGGTCCTTAAAACGTTGATAAAAAGAACAAAATAAGCGACAGAGCTATAAAATAAACAAAGTTGTACTGTACAGTGATTTTACAATATAAATACTGTGGAATCTGAAGAATAAATAATCAATATACGGTTGTGGACATTTTTATAGCAATGGTTATGTGAAAATAGCAGCAACACCAGAGATGTGCAAAAATGACAGCAGCATGTTATTAACTAACTAACACAGAAACTGTGAAAAAATCAGCATGAAAGTAGCAACTTATTGAGATTATTGGTAACAATGATGGTTATAGAGTCTTACAGCTGCTGGGAGGAAGGATCTCTGATAACGCTCCCTGGTGCATTTAGGGTGCAGCAGTCTGTCATTGATATTATACACAAATAATTCAAATTAAGTCCAAGGTTTAAGTTTTCAAATTTGCTGTAATTTACAGAACAATGAGCTTCAATTACTCAGTCAAATTAACTTTCAACATCTGGGTTTACTTGCTAAAAAGCTAGGAAAGAACAGAAGGTTATTATGCAGAGAATCTTTAAGATCCGAAAACAGCTGTAAATAAAATAAAAGGATGACCCCAAATCCCCCCTGAACAATTATACATGTTTCTCCATAAGTTGGTTATTACCAAAAGAAGAACAATAACCACAAATTTAACCATAACCCAAATTCTGAATCGATTTTACTTGTTTTTTTTTTTTATATGTGGATTACTTTGATTGTTGCAGAAATAATGAAGTGAATGTAAAGTTATAAATATTTGGATGTTGAGAGCTTCAGTATTTATTCCAGAGCCTATATTAAGGGGTCAGTTATTAAAATGAATAGAAGTCAGTCTTTTTTTATATTCTGGATATGATTCAATCGTTTAATGTCAGTTTGGTCCCTTTAAGTGTTTCCTAAAATAATCTCAGGCTAAAATTAGCTGCATGGCCTAATTTAGCTATTTCAGCACTTTTTGGTGTCTGCTGCTCAAACGTGTAAATTTTACATCCGATCAACATAACATTTGGCAGCGAGGCAGTTAAAGCATAAGGTGTCAGGCTCTTGGTTTCTCATGTGACAGGGGCAGCACGCTCACCAGCAACCGATCCTTCAGGGGTGTGTGAGGGAGACACAGCAGAGAAGGGAAAACCTGAGGGCAGAAGGTGAGCTGGAGGCACCATGGCGAGATGAGGACTGGATGGATGAGACATCAGAAAGAAGATAGAGGCGTGGGCTCGAATACCTGACAGACCACCGGAAGGATAAGTAAGTGAAGCCAGAACTCTTAGAGAACACCCTCGTTTATGCTGAGGCGTGGACGTTTAGACGCAGATGTGTGAAGATAAAGTATCAGAAACATAAGATTAACAACAATAAGCATATATTTTATAGGTGTGAGGTTATTCCCAGCTGCAACTGTTATGTCATCCTGCCTGGTGACCATATGTCTGTTGTCTGTGTTGAGGGAGATTGAGTTACACAGAAACACCCCACCTTCACCTCACACACTAGAAACACTGAATAAATTGTGACTTAAACACAAAAGCTCAAACAAGGAAATAAGAAAATTCTAGTTTTACTCTTTTTATTTAAATTTACAGATAATAAATAAATTTTTATCATCTTAAGGCACCAAATGTGCTGGACAGGCTCTGAGGACAGGGTTGTTAGAAATGTTAAAGTCTTAAGTTACTCTTCTTCCATTAATTATGATATATAGGAGTAAAAAACTAGTGGGAGAAAATGTCCAAATGTCTTGCATCCTTCCAAGCTTCTTAGTCAATGTAATGTATAACAAAGAACAAGACAAGATGACATAAAATCCTTCATTATAAAAAAAATAAACTGCTGGCCATTAAATAGACATAGATGTCAAAGCTGGTTAAAATTATTCTTTTTCTTAATTAAATTGTTATGTTAAATTGTTAATGTTGTTTTGCAGGAGAATTCTTGGTTTACACAAGGTTAATATGTTTCTGTCAAGGCTCAGAACTGAGAACCCAGAATTCGAAGCAGACAGATAAGCGTGATTCACGAAATACGTCGGATCTGCAACTCAGCAACAAGGGCGTCAAAGGCCGGAATTTCTGTGTAGGGAAAACTCAGGTTAGTGACCACAATTACGAGCGTGAGTCGCAAACATGGTTTTAGAGTTCAGTCTGTGCCCAGAAGAAGGAGTGGAATCCAGCCGGATAGTATACAACAGCACACAGCAAACGCCGCCAGGAGCAGGAGTCTGAAGGCTGCTGAACTGGCTGACATTCAGATCCAAGCGGACGAAGGAAAGTGGGACTTTTCGGAAGACGAAGCCAAAGCCGGTGTCGAAGAGTTTAACAGGAGTCCAGACCAGAAGATCAAAGATCCGAAGAGGTACCGACGGGAAATCCAAATCGAAGTCAAGAGTCAGGTCCAGGTTCAGTCCACAGGCAGAAACCAGCAGGAGTCCAAAGACAGATCAGGCAAACAAATACGAAGCAGGAATGGGCGGGCTCAAAAGTCAAAGGGCAGAACTGGTCTGGATCAGCCAATCAGAACAACAAAAGGTGCGCTAGAGAACTCTCAACAAAGGCTCAAATAATCTGGCACTGATGACTGGGATAAAGCAGCTTAAATACAGGCAGGAGTGGGTTAATAAGATCAACAGTGATGATAAACTGGGTGGAGCTAGGCAGGTGAATGGAAGAACCATTAAGCAAGTCACCAATGCCAAGGTCATGATAGTTTCTGATATAATTGTTATTAGCAATTGCTAATCAATTTGCTGGGTTTAATGAAGAAACTGCAAAAACTTAAACATGCTCTTCCTTTGTAATATCTTATTATCAGGTAAACTACATAAGCCAAGTTTTTTCGGGGTCAAATATGAGACTGTCTGCTTGGCAGCTTAAACTTACTCCAAATGGGTCACCAACAGAACAATGATATCAAGCCCAGCAGCCAATCTGAGGAGAAATGTATTTCAAACTTTGGATCTGCATGCTTTAAGATCTTTTTTATTAGTTTTTTTTTTGTAACGTTTTAAAGAAATTATTGCACAAATCCTAGATGCAGTTATCTTTAAAATCATTCATATACATATACATATACATATATCACACATTTAGGTTTAAAGTATCTAATAAGGTGGTAATAGTTGCAAAGAAATATGCTTTGCAAATACTTTTTTTGTGAAAATGTGAAAAAATAAAATTCATTGGGATGCCTTCCAAACTTAAAGACCTGGAACAAAAGGATAAATCAACAAAAAAAAAAACATGCAAGGGGAAGCATGCAAACTTTTTTGACAAGCATTTCTTTAATCAAAATAGCCAATAGCCAATACCTGATGCTATTTTTTTATAATTATATATTAATATTTCCTTTTTTGTTATTATTTTTTCCTGCAGGCTGCTCCATCTGTCTGCTCTGAATTTCATCCTGAGCACAGTGACAGAAGCGATGTGACTCCAAACAGAGCTCAGACTTTTTTGCTGGCATGCCCCCCCACAGCTTTTCATGCTATTACCTTAAGTAAGCACACACATTTACATATGCAATATTTACCAATGCAGCTCAAAGATTACTAATACATGAACGTCCAACAGATATTTCCAACAGCTGTACATTATGTTGGAGGAATTTAAGCAAAATATGTTCAGTTTTTTTTTTTTTTTTACTTTTCTGTGAGCCTTTCATTTTCCTTAATACATATTGCTTAGCAAAGAAAGATTCTAAGTTATTCCCCCACTTTCAGTCTTTATTTTCAGTGATAAAGATCACTACAATGATAATCCCGGTAAGAAAGCAACAACAACAAGGATCCACAAAAAAAAAAAAACATTCAACCTAACTTCCTGAGTGAAAGCTACATTTCATAGTAGTGCACAAGCATACGCATGTTGCAAGTGTTATTACATGCTGCTGTAATTAGATGCATTTCAGCTGTTGGCTACGATGTCTGTGGGAATGAAGTACCCCAACAACACATTATCAAACTTTATTATTTCCAAATGTACTTTGGAAAATCAAAGACTTACTAGTGACGGTTGTTAAGGATAGAAATCTCTGTCTTTGTACAGAAGACAAAACATCCATCCATCCATTTTCTCCCACTCCAGCCTTCATGGTCACAGTGGGGCGGGTGCCTATCTCCAGCATCTATGAGTGAAAGGCAGGGTACACCCTGGACACGTCACAAGTCCATCACAGAGAATCACATAGATACAACCTTGCACAAACACTAAGGACCTAAGGACACTAAGGACCAATTAGAGATGTAAATTAACCTATCAGTCATCTTTTTGGGAGGAAGCCTGAGTGCCAAGAGAGAACTCATACATGCATGGAGAGAACGTGCAAACTCCATGCAGAGAGACACTGGGCCGGGATTTAAACCCAGAACCTTCTAGCTGCAAAGCAACAGTGCTACAGACTGTGGCCCCGTGCAGCCAAAATATTTAAACAAAACACAGTGTAACACAGTGTAACTAAGACAGACTTAAAGCATCATAAAAGTCCCTAACTGAACCTGGTTTGACTTTCTTATTGTTTTACAGACCTTTTAAAGCAAACCAGCAGCTAACACACTACAGAGGTATTAACTTTCTATGGATTTCCTCACAAAATTATAAATTTAGGCCTAAATATATACATACAGCCAAACTCATATTAGTTTAAATGCTCCTCAGCAAGTTACACACCAACAGTCAATCAGGTTATTACATTTTTAATTAGAAAATTTATCCCTTTTTAACCATAATTAGGAAACAAAATTCATATTATTGTTCCACTCGTAGGCTGGATGGTGGTGCAGTTTGTAGCAATGTTGCCCTGCAACAAGAAGGTCCTAGGTTAGGTCCAGGCTAAGGTTCTTTCTGCATGGAGATTGTATGTTCTCCCCGTGCATCAGTGGGTTCTCTCTGGGTACTCCAAAGTCCAAAAAACATGACTGTTTGGATAAATGATATCTAAAAAAATATCCTTAGGTGTGTGTGCGAGCATGTTTGAATGTCTCTGTGTTGCCCTGGCAACCTGTCCATGTTGTACCCCAGTTTACCCCAATGGACAGGTGGAAACATAGTCAACAGCCACACCATGACCCTGATGGCTAAGCATGAGAATATGGAGGAATGCTTTCCCCGATAGTGATCCTACCATTAAGCATAATATATTGTGTATTTTGGTTGGCTAATGTTAGCCTGCTTTATCAATCCCAAATCCAATTAATCCAATCTAGTTTCCACCATTTTACCTCAACTATCAATTTCAATTGAAAGGGAGTTTGGTGCAATACCTCAAGAATCAGCTACTGGATCACCAGTGTCAAAGAATCAAGAGAAAAGCTCCTCCTGAAGATTTGTAACTCTCTTCTTTTCCAAATAGGCTATCCTTTTATCATTGCCTTTCCACCTTTATTTCAGTCATTTGATCTGAGAATGCTGGAAGCAGTGAATGACTTCCAGGGACAGAGCTTCAACAAGCTGAGGCGCTCCTGCCTGCGTCGAGGAGCGCTCTTTAAAGACCCATTGTTTCCCGCCACCAACCAATCCTTATTCTATAAGAGGGCACCCCCACCTGGAGTGACTTGGAAGAGGCCGAAGGTGAGTTTGACATGGACTAAAAGTCTCCAAAAATAACTCAAACCTTTTTTAGCAAATGCTTGGCTCCTAATTTGATAAATTCATCACTTCTCATCCCTGATCTAAATTAAGATGTAGCTTCAGCATACTGTATTTCAACGGAGGGGATTAATTAAAGCACTTTCTATAATTAGAGAGGTTGTCAGGCAGTGAAACAGTATCCCTCAGAGGAGATGTAGATGGAGAGTCATATCAGTGAGTTTCTAGTGTCTACAGTTGTGCTGAGAAAACTGTGCTCTCAAAAAGCTGCAGTGGTGTAAATAGACTGGCTGTTTTTATCACAGTGCACTGATGTGTTCAGTCACATGGTCAAACCAACCATTTTTACTTGAACAAAAGCCCCAAATTTTCACAACAGTGTATTACAGGTTTATTGTGATTTAATGGTCAACAATGGGTGTTTTATTTGAGTGGTTCAGGTGTACGTGTTCAAATTTTATATTTCTTTCTAGTCATTGTTTATATATAAAGTCAGGAATTTTATTCTAGAGTTTTGAAAGTTGGACTGCACGGTGGGGCATGGTTGATATTGTTGCCGTGTAGCAGCATGGTCCTGGATCAAACTCCATGCAGAAAAAAAAAACATCGAAGGGATTCAGATCAAGCCCCTGCATGCATAGGTGCCCTCCGGGTACTCTGACTTCCTCCTACAATCCAAACTATACAAGCTGGCTCTATGTAATGATGTCATTTATTTTAGTTCTTTAATATTTGTTGCAAAACCATCTCAGTGCTGCTTTAAGTGGTTGAAAGTTCGCTATGGCAGTTGAGTTTTCATCGTGGTTCAAGCGCGGCAGGTGTTGGTACAGGTCTACGTCAGTCGGACAGACTCACCATATCCCATATTCAGCTCCCTCAGGCACATCCCTCACTAGCGTGTCATCCTGTCTTCTGTGGGCTCGGCAGTATTGGCTTTGCAAATAGCTAAGTCAGCACCTCAAACTGATAAGGCCTCAGCCCACTGGGCTCCTAAAAGCCTACGTTGGTCTCCAAGATTAAAAGAGACTTTATTGGTCACCCGCCTGGAACAGCACACCAGTGGGGCGAAATTTCCATTTCAGCTTATCCAGAGATAGTGTCTGAGGCCTTCCTGCCGTCAAAGGCTCTGCCCTCCAGAATCAAAAGGGGGAAAAATATTACACCTCAAAATATCTATCAGTGGCATAACTATTAGCATCGCTCTGCTTAATGTCCATGCTTCAATAAGGCTATTGGCTAAGCTGGCTGCCACTGTCTCATTCTGACCACACCCCCGTTAAACCTCCACTGCTCATCCACATTTAGCCCTATCCCTCCACTTCTCCTTAAAAAGATCACATTGGTGGCATTTGGCAAACAATATTTGCTTCCCAAAGTTGGTCCAATATGCATTTTCTAACTTGGACCTTCTTTCCTTTCTCATCTATTTAGGAAATATGCAAAGACCCTCGTTTGTTTGTGGATGGTATCAGCACTCGTGACTTGCACCAAGGCAGTCTGGGTAACTGCTGGATGGTGGCAGCCATTTCCTGCCTGGCATCTGAGCCGTCATTGTGGAAGAAGGTTCTCCCTTCAGACTTGCTTCTGTTTTATCTCGATCTCCCACCTCTACCCTTTCCTCTAATGTTAACTTTCATTCCCTTTGCTTCTCCCCATTCAAGGTCATTCCTGACCACGTGGATCAGGAATGGAACCCAAAGCGCCCAGACTTGTATGCAGGGATCTTCCATTTTAGGTTTTGGCGCTTTGGAAATTGGGTGGATGTTGTGGTGGATGACCGTTTGCCGGTCAATCAGGATGGAGTCCTGCTCTTCTGTCGCTCAGCAACACCAAGAGAGTTTTGGAGCGCTCTGTTGGAGAAAGCCTACGCCAAGTAAGCAGAAGTAGAAAAACCATATCTAATGGACCGGGAGAGTTTTCTACTCTTAAATGTGATTAAATCTCTTACTTTCCCATATTTCCCCTCATATGGATATGAAAATTAAAGTTTTTAAAGCCTGGCAGCTATCTTTGTTCTTAAAAATCAACACTGCCTATAGTGCAATGGTAACTGATGGTCAATGATTTATAATAAAGGAGCAAGAACCCATTAAGGTTTGAGCCATCAACTTAATTTGAAGGTATTGTAGACGATTTTACTGAATTTTTTAAGACACTGTGTTTAAAAAAAAAAGCACATGCACAACCCTGTACCCACTCCTGTACGCTCTCGCTGTTCTCATAGATCATACAAACCTACCGTGCCTGAATGTCTGCCCTAACCCCTTAGTCCCTCAATCACTATATAGAGCGGGGACTATATAGTGGACTTTATAATCAACTTAGTTAAGTGACCATTCGGACAGATGGTCACCACTTTTTGCTCCCCATTGGTCATGTAACTCCTCCTCCGCTGCGCGGGGCCTGCACCATCTTAAAGCTACAGTGTGTAATTTTCAGCGACATCTAGCGGTCAGACTGCAGACTGCAGCAACATGAACGTCTCCCCCCCACCGCTTCTCCCCCCCAACAGTACGGCGAGCGTTACGGGACAAAATGTCTTCCACGACGTCGGAATCACCTACCTTCTCAAGTGATGAGGTTTGTTTACATAGATCATTTTACAGATAGTATTTCATTAGTCTGTTTAGGGTATAGATTTCATGTAGACTTAAGATAATAAATATACCCATTATTTTTTCTACGTCGTTGTGACGTTTTGGTGAGCTGCTTTGCATGGTGATATAAACAGACGAAGTAATTGTAGTCATTAGTTTAACGGCGAGATTGTGTTCGCTGGAAGAATATATATTCCCCGTTTACAGAGTCCAAGTCTTGTTTGTGGCACGGGGGTTACAAGGCAAGGAAGAGGGAGAGGAAGAGGGCAGAGAGGCCGGGGTGGGCATGCAGCTAGGGCCAGGCGAGGGAGGGGAGCCAGCGGGGTGAGAGCAGAGGAGGAAAGGCTTGAAGATCTCCAAAGGAGCCGGAGAGAAGTAACCGAGGTATATATCCAGAAAATTATTTTACAGAAAATTACTGAATCATTACCTGTGAAACGTCAGTGCTTACCTGTGCTGAATAAGTATACTGGAGAGTAACAGCATCATCACGCAGCATGTTATTGTTTTAGACAGGTCTGAGCATCCTGTACTCCAAAAACTGCAGTGATATTAGACAATTGTGTGTGTAGGATTAATTACCTGTCCAAGAGAAAACTGGCAACTTGAGCGTCACTTTGAAAACCTTTTTCCTCCACCAGTGACTTCCATCGTGGAAATGCCGTGCCAATGTTGATCCGTGTTTTTTGTCGTTTCTTGTCACGCTTGCGTTTATTCTCGTCGTGTTTCCGCTTCTTAGATGACGGGGGTTCGGTGTCCGCCGCTTTTCGTTGTGATACAGAGTAGGCATGATCCTCCATTCGTCTGATGTTTGGCCAAACAGTTTGCAAAGTCACTCACGCCTGCCGCCTTGTTCACCTTTCTTGTTACTGAGGCGCAGTATACCTGCTTCTTCTTCTTCTTTGGTTTCAGGCAGACTAAACGCTTCTCAGGCATAATACTGCCATCTATTGTTCAGTACCGTCTCAGTTCATCTCTCTCAACTTGCCGTAGTTATTTTCGAGCGTAATGGGAGATCTCGCAATCGCTAGTTTGTTGCCTCTGCGCTTGCCGTAGCGCAAAGATGTCTGCCTCCATGGCTGCGAGACCCGCTCCTATGTAATTATAAATAACGAATTCTAAGGCAGCGCAAATATTATGGTTAAAAGGCTGAGCTCATAGGTGATGATAAATAACATAGTTATGTATAATATATTAAATTTCTGACTTTATATGCCTGTAATTATTACACACTGTAGCTTTAAATGTTACATCCCCGCTGCTGGGTAGTGACAGCCTTTGGCAACAGCGGGCGGCTGTGACAGCAAAATCCCATAATGCTTTCAGAGGAGAGCTGAAACCGATACACAGATATACGCCTGACAATGTGCATGCGCACAAATAGATAGCTGATTTTCAGACAAGCACGTAGGAACAGCCTTACGTAAACATATCATCAGAATGATTGACGATGAAGAGAAGCACTTATTTTGATGATCTAATCAGAAATAAAAGATCCTCCTCTATACCTTTAAAAAATGTAGGAAATTAACTCTGAGCAAGAATCAATTCATCTGAACTGAGTTTAGAACTAGTTCTTCTTAGAAACGAACTTGTTTAAAGTAGGCCAGCTATACATTTTCTAGATCAGCTGGAAATAAGAGCTAGCATCTTGGACTAGCGTGACATCTTTAGGAGAAACCTTTATGGTAAATGCCGACAAAAACATTTTAGAATATTCTATCACAATAGGAAAAAGGATAAGTTGGAGAAGTCTGTGCAAAATACTGCTAACTAGTGTTGCGCCGATGCCATTTTTTGGCCCCAATACCGATACCCGATACCTGGCTGTGCAGTATCGGCCAATACCGATACCATAATAATGTAAAATAATTGCCATCATGGCTTTGTCAAGCCGCTGCCTACCTTTGTGAAGCAGGAAAAAATCTAATACAAAGTGAATCCAGTAGAACTTTTTATTGCCTACCAGGAATGGGTGATAATAGTTGAATAAACTTATGGCTCTCAAAATGGTATCGGTGCCCTATTTGTTGGTACTCGACGATACCGATACCACCATTTTAGGGCAGTATCGGTATCGGTGCATCACTACTGCTAACATGAAAGCAGGCCTCATAGAAACATCCACAATTTTTTTTAGTTTATGAATCTTAAAGTAGCCTATCATTTCACTTCTGGAATGATCATCCTACAGAGAATTAAAAAAGTATTGGCAAACCAAGCACTTAAGTGGAATTTGGCTAGAAATATGTGTGTAAAATTGAGCCTGTATGTATAATTGTGAACCTTTGATGATTAGGGAAAATCCACAACATTTAAACTGCAAAAGATGGACTTTTGTGTATCTTTAAATAATTATTCAGAACTATTACAAATCTACAAACTTTCTCATAAATTAATTAAATGAAATTTGGAAATTGATTAATTTATCTCAAGCAGGGCTCACTGAACCAGTTTGATTTCAGATTAAATGGCTGCTATGAGGCTTTAGAGGGAGGAAACACTGCAGAGGCCCTCATCGACTTCACTGGAGGGGTTTCAGAGCCTCTCAGCCTGGACTGTGAGGCCCTCAGCATGCACAGAGAGCAGAGGAAGGCACTCTTCCAGACATTAGCTAAAGTCCATGAGCACAAATCCCTCATCACCTGTTCCATCCGGGTAGGGCTTTTTTATCCTGCGGTTCTTCAAAGTTCAGAATTTATACTGTCCTACATTTTCAGTTTGCTTCACATTTGTCAGCCAGCAGAGGGGGAGACAGTGGAGTCGGTGTTGGACTGTGGGCTCGTACGTGGGCATGCCTATGGCATCACAGCAGTGAGGAAGGTGAGGCTGGGGGAGAATCTGCTGAGGACAGACGGGACGTCCCGTCTCTTTATGGTGCGCATGAGGAACCCGTGGGGGACCACGGACTGGAAGGGGGCCTGGAGTCAGGGGTGAGAACACTTTGAAAACTTTTCTTCTGACTGCTGAAAACGCTTTGTTGGAGCGTTAGGAATAAACCCTCAACGTTTACAGCGTTTTACAATGCCACTGCAACTTTTCTGGACAATTTCAGATGTTTTACAGCAGTTATGGAAAAGTTTTATAAGGAAACATCTGTTGTTTACATTATGAAAGTCTGAGAAACTCTGGAAATGGCCACCAAGGACCAGTAAAGCTTTCCAGAAGTTAAAACACTACTTGTTTATTTCTTATGCTCTGTCAACGTTTTCACAGTCAGGCTCATCTATAGCACCTTGCAAATGTATTCACACTCCTCGGATCTTTTCTCTTTTTGTCACAGTATACATATACAGTATATAATTTATTGTTTTTATTGTGATCTTATGTGATAGATTATCATACAGCAGGGCATATAAGTATATAATTAAAAGTAATTCAGGTTTCACTGTCTTAATATCTTGTAAAAACACCTTTGATTGCAGTCACAGCCAGAGATCTGCTTGGGTGTCTTCAACTGCTTCGTACATTTAAAGACTAAAATTGTTGCTCATTCGTTTCTGCAAAATACAGCTCAGATTGGTCAGGTTGGACCGATACAGTCAGTCAATATACATTTTTTTAATACACATCACAGCTACTTCAATGGATTTCTTTCTTAACTTTATTTAGGTCATTTAACATATCAAGTGTTTTCATATATATTAGTCCATTGACACCAATACGGTATATTTAGTTTTGTCCTGATCTATGAGATAAAATGTAATAGGTTTCTATCAAATGTCTGTACGAAAACAGAAATTATTACAGACACTAAACAACATATACAATTTATAAATACAATCATGTCTTGAATCTTATAACAAATAGGCAGAAAGTTCACATGATAAAAGCTTAAACGATTGAAGATCTTATCAAAGTCAGATATTACATTTTTTTTCCATAAATAAAGATTTTTTCATCCTGCGCTCAGTAAGGATGTTCTCACCTCTTTGTTTTTTTCTTATTTATTTAATCATAACCACAGCACACCTTGTTTTTCCATGATTCAGTGCATACTCGATGGCGCATACCATGATAAAATTATGGTGGTGTTACTTTACTAAACAGAAGCTTTTTTTACACTTTAACCTCAGTTTCTGTGACAGTCCATTAGAAGATGTTCATTTTTAATAACTGGACATGATTTGACATTTCTCTGTACCCACATAGCATATTTATAAAACTGTACCTTGCAGAGGAAACACAGTTGGAGATATTAATCATCATGTCTTAAACCCTTCAGTAATTAAAATTTAGGTTTGTTGATATAAATTTAGACTTGACAGCACGTGCAAAGCTTTTCTACATACTAGGAGAAGCCAGAAATGTGACATGAGCAAAATAGGTTTAAGACATTTAGCATGTTGAGTTTCATGATTTTGCGGATCATATGTGCATAATCAAAACAAAATTGTCTACTGTTACAGGAAGGAGGGATTGGTACAATGAGAAACAGGAGAATAACATGCAAAAGATGTTACCCTCTTGCACCTTGGCATTTGTAATCTTAGTTAGGGATGTCCCTATCTGATAATAATATGAAAACTGGTCCAATATCAGACATACTTTTAGTGTAAGTAGATATTGACCTGCATGCTTCTAGAAATGCCCAGCTTACTTACGCTTCTTCTTAAAGTTTCTGTAACCACTGTATTCATAATATATTGGTTAGTTGTTCTTATACTTATTGTTGTTAACTATTTTTCTCTGAGTAATATAACTTGATTCTTTTCTAGCACTCCACCTTAAAAAATTAGTAAGAAAAGTATTTGTGTTAATATCTAGGTCAAAGACCCAGTATCAATATCATATTGTAATCTTCACCACGTCTGCACCCGTTATCAATATGCAGACAGTCTCAGTAGATTCAGCCAAATCATGCCCACTAACTGCACACATGCAGTTTTTTTTTAACATTTCCACAAGCAAACGTTTGGTCTGATTGTTGAAGATCTAAGACTGCCTCCAGCAATAGATCATCTTTCAGCATTGCCCTGTATTTAGCTCCATACATTGTCCTGAATAAAATAAAGAATAACCTAAGCATGATGCTGCCACTTCCATACCTTCCAACAGGGATGATGTGTTCAGGATTATGTACAGTGTTAATTTTCTTTTTTATGTGTTGATAAAATAGTCCCAGAAAAATAATTATATATATATATATATATATATATATATATATATATATATATATATATATATATATATATATATATATATATATATATATATATATATATATATTTTTTTTTTTTTTTTTTTTTTTTTTTTTTAGGGGGGTCTGTGCACCGTTTTTTCCTACTCTTACTGATGCAGTGAATGTCAAACAATAACTGTAATAGACCTGTCATGAAATCCAAAAATAGTAACATTTTGAAGTAACTGACTGTAATTGGTAATGATGAATAAAGGGGAATAAATGCTTTTACCTAAATCCAACTGATAAAAGCTAATATTGTGTTGTTGCTGCACTCCCCCTGCAGGTCAGAGCAGTGGCAGCAGCTGAGCCGTGCAGAGAGGGAAAAGATGGGGATTGTTGTCCGAGATGTTGGGGAGTTCTGGTACCAGTTATCTAAATTAAAACACTAATATATATTTTTTTACTTACATAAGATTAATATTCTTTTCTCTAAAATTTCAAGAGAGTTCATGCTGATTTGTATCCAAACAGGATGGATTTCCAGGACTTCTGCTGCTACTTTACTGACGTGGTGGTGTGCAGGCTGGTGCAAAGGACTCTGCTGTGGCCGAGCTCTCATTGGAGAGAAACTCAAAGCTATGGGGAGTGGGCTTCAGCTCCAGCTGCTCCCACCACAGCACCTACTGCCATTAAGAGGTACAGCAGCACCACTCTGAATCTAAATACGATTAACAACAGGCCTGGAGGGACCAAGCAGAGAGGGAATGATGTAAGGGATGAAGGAAGGAAAAGAGAAGAGGAGATTGACAGGAAGAGTCGATGTGGGGGATGTATCAACCACAGGGACACCTTTCTGCACAATCCACAGGTAGATCTTATAATAAGACATGTCTAAACACAACCAAAATATAACAAAAGTATTCATGACGTTCTTTTTTAGTTCATGTTTGAGGTGCAGAGGAAGGAAGAAGAGGTGCTGATCTGTCTGCAGCAGCAGGATAGGAGGGTCTTAAAGAAAAATGGGGGAGGAGAAAACCTGCCCATAGGCTTTGAGGTGCTAAAGGTAGGCAGAAACACAGAAAGAAATGATCAACTGTTCTCTTTTCTTAAAATAGAATTCCCTCTTTAACCATCTCCAGGTGGAGGTAAACCGCTGCAGCAGGGTGCAGCATTTGGTGGAGCAGGCAGCCAGCTCCATCTACATGGACTCCCGCAGCGTGACTCTCAGAGGAACTTTGACCCCGGGTCGATACGTGGTGCTGCCAACCACCTTCCTGCCAGGCGATACTGGACGCTTCCTGCTGAGGCTATTCTCACACTCTCGTGTCCAACTCAGGTTAGCCAAAATGCCAAAAAAAAGTGCAAGTAATTAAGTAATTTCCCTATGGGATTTTTAAAGTATGTCTGATTCTGATTCTGAACAAACATAAGCTTCTGTGACCATAAATTTAGCATAACATTCACAGGAAGTTTGATTTATCTGATGTATAGCTTCCTACCAGAGGTAAACAATATCCTGGAAGTGACCCAGATGTACACGATTGGAACCAAGAGTCTGTCCTGCAGTTAATCTTGTTGGAGCAAAATATTTCTCACTGTAAAAAAAGAGATCCACAAAGTCAACACTGTATGTGTTAAACTTTTTAGTAGTATTTCTCGTGAAGAGCAGTGAACTTTCTGTTGTTTTGTTTGTTTTATTTTGATACAATGCATTATTTTTGTCTGCCTTCCCTCTTGTCCTATTCTGCTGTTTTGGTTGTTGTTTTTTTGTACATCCATTGATTTCTTCTATGCATTTACCCATATATATATATATATATATATATATATATATATATATATATATATATATATATATATATATATATATATATATATATATATATATATATATATATAAAAAAAACTAAGTGATACTTCTCACTAAGTATCACTTAGTTCTATTGCAAAATTCTCCTCAGGAGGAATTACACATGTACTATGTGACAACTAAAGAGAATATATATATATGATATACTATATTTGATTTCTTTTTTTTTCATCCATTAAAGTAAGAAAAAACATTGCTACACAGAGTATCAGTAAAAGAAAACATATTGCTACACAGAGTATCAGTAAACACAGAAAATAAAACCTTGAATATGTAAAACTTAAAACCAGAGGGTAAAGCAAAACCATAAATCCATTTAAGCACACAACAGATACACCATTTATTAGCCTGTAATGCTGGCATGAGAGAAGCATTGTTTTCCTTCCCAGAGATTCTGCATGGTTTGTTTATGGTTCCGTTTTCACTAATTATGTCTGTTCACAAAGGGAAGATTCAATACAACTGCCTGAATGTTCTGCTCATTATCCTGGTTCTGTTTTGGTTTTGTTAAAGGGAACTGAAGAACGACCTGCCATTGCCATCATTGTTCCAGTGTTTTCTACCTCAGCATGCAGTAGTCACCACAGTCCATCTCCGAAAAGCATCTGGACTCAGAGCCCCCAAACAGACAGGTGGCTTAACACATACATTTTAGCCATACATGCAGCCATCTAAGTCATGTTTTGTTACTTTGCGCCATATTTGTGTCTCTGGCCTACAGCTCCAGATGTTTACGCTGTGGTGCGATGTGAGGGCGACGTTGTCAGGACACGAGTGTTCAAAGAGGATGGAAACCCCGAATTCAACCTCCGAGCCATCTTCTACAGAAGATACCCTGACACTAACATTGCTGTCGAGGTTTGACCTGTTAAACTTCTCCAGCAACCGGACAGATCGATGCACAAACATTTAATCAATAAGTGTTTGACATTTTGACATGTTACACAGGAAAAACTGAACTTATACAGCCAGGGTCACTGAAGGTCATTTTGAACAGGAGGTGCTGTGAAATGTTTTTGGGGTTTTTTTTTGGATAAAAGACCTACAGTATATGAGCCTATAGGCATTTTAAAATACAATAAAAATAAAATGAGATTCACCACTTTATTGTCATATACCCTTCAGTGCACGCAAACAGGGTGTGTAACACACAGATATCATCAGTTAAAAGGTGAATATAGGCGCTATTTATTAAACTTCACATTAACAATGTAGATTTGTTCAGCAGGCATGAACCTGAGTCACTGTTTTTATTTCACATGTGACTCTATTAGCTCCAAAATCCTTTTACGCAAACCACAAGGAAATAATTATATTATTATACTATTTAAACGTTAACGAACAGTTCTTTCATGACCCCAGCAGGGATAAAGCATGAGAGAAAATGAATTAATGGATAAACAGTTTCTCACATCCATTACACAAAGAACCCGAGATCAAAATATCACTCTAAAATACTAGAAGATAAATTCTCTTATGAGTGGATGAATCATCAATGCGTTTCTTTGCCATATTTCCTTTTTTGTTTCTGTCATTAGATTATGTAATTTTACTAGTCTGCTGCCAGGAGCGGGATACCTCTCTTCTTAGAGACCAGCAGCTCTCTTGACGTTGCCATGACAACGTAACTTCAGTGAACTTGAGTTGATTAGGCCTTAAAATAATGAAATCAAAATCCAAATACGCATAAAAGTAAAATAAAAAAACTTAAAATCCTTTCCCGAAGTATTCATAAGAAATTTATAAATTGTGCAAAGATTTTCAATACATTTTTTTAAAATCTCCCTCTTGCCTTTAGGGCCCACTTCCCGCGACGATGTGATATCTCCTTGGCCTGTCACTAACTCCCGTGTATCACTTGAAATCCCAATAAAACACCATGAATTTGGGGTTTGTCTCTCAAGGCAAACAGGATATAAAAACAGTAACTGCATGTTTGTTTTTATATGTGCAGTTATGGAGCAGAGGTGTGCTGTGGGACTCTCTACTCGGAGAAGCCCGACTCCAGACGACGGAATCCGAGAAGAGCCGGAGCCTTGTGATTGACCTGCGTGGTGGGCGGATGGGTTTCAGACCAAGGGGCTGCATCCATTTGGAGACTTCCACCAGCATCTGCCTCACAGACTTGTGACAACATCTTCAGCGTTCCCATGGTAGTACCAAGATCAGCTGCGTGGACGAAGAAGCAAATATAAAGAAAAAGTATCTGTCAGGGAAATTAAATATACAGTAGTGAACCCTTTCATTGTGTTAAGAGTATTTTTTGGCTGCTATAAATTTTACAATTATTTTATCTTCCTATAAAATATGGTGCAATGACATCAATAGTTTTGTTTTTATTTTGATACAATAATAATTTTTTTTTATTTAAGGACATATATTCCAATGTATTAAAATAAAAAAAACCTTTTATGCATGTTTCTTTGAATCCATTTATTAACAGTAATTATGTTCAGAGCAAGTTCTACCCGTTGCATTGGTTGCAAAAGCTGCTCTTTAATTTCTAGCAAACTAAAGAAAATACTAATAAAGTCCAAGCTTTATCGAGAATAAATGAGTCATGAAAAAAAAGTTTTCTTTGTAGTGTGGTGTTTAAAATGATGATTCATGCTCAAGAAGTTATTTTGATAGGAGCTAGCAGAGCTGGCCCGCTCAGTAGGTGCAGTGAGCATAGACATTCATACGTAGACGCATCAATAGACGCTGTCTGCAGCGAGGCAGACGTGCCTAGAGAGAGTCCACCTTGGATCGGACCACAGTTCAGACTGTCAGGATTTGGTTATGGAGTGTTGACCCAAAAGCAGAGGCAGGAAGGCAAAGGTGAATTTCTTCAGATTTAAATAAAAAGGGAAACTGAAAACAAAGGCAGGTTATACAAAAATCCAATAATGAAAACGAAGTCCAAACTAGCATGAAATCAGGAGCCCAAAAACCTAAAAGAATCAAACATAAAAACTAGTCAAAAAGAACTTTTGACAAAGTTAGGCAGTGTTTGACGAGGACCCAGCAAAGGGGAACTGAAGAGAGAGGGCTTTTAAAGGAGACTGAGACAAAGAGGGGGCTGATGAGGAAACTGGGAGCAGGTGTGCACAGAACAAGAGAGGGAAAGAGCTAGGGAAGAAGGAGAACACAAGAGGGCAGCAGAGAGCAACAAATAGAAACTTGGAAATAACACAATGTTAAATTACTAGGACTATAAAACATGGAGAGAAGAAAACTAAACAGAACTCAGACTAGGACAGTAACTGGAAAAAACAAAGAACACAGCAAAATAAAAATAAAACCACTAACACTAGAAAACAAGGAGTAAAGCAAGACTGAATACTCAAAAGAAAAACATAACAGAAACCTGACACAGACAGCTGCTGTCAATATGAAAGATGAGTGAGACATAATATTACAATAATCTCTTGCATGTCACAACTCCTTAAAAGAACAAAACAAATTTTAAATTTAAACTAGATCACAAATATTTATTCAGATTAAAGACTATTTAAACTGAACTCAAACTGGCAGAGATATTTGCAGATAAACACAAAGTTATATTAACATATCATAAGATAATGTTTTACAAACATTATGTATTTATATGGTATATTATTTTTATTCAGTATTTTAAAGGAATTCTTTTTGATAATGAGTGTTATGATCTACAGAGGAAAATTTGTTGTAATGTGATTTACAGAGAGAGTAAAGTTAATATTATACATATTATTATGTTCATTTTTATTTATTATTTGTTCGTGTCAAATTGTAGTAAATACTAAATTCATGTTGTGTCTAACTAAAGGATTTTTGTCCTTTGTTTGTATAAACCTCCTCCAAAACTCTTTTTCACACTGTTTTCTTTTTCTCGTTATTTATTCATATGTGAACATTTAATCAGTTAATGTGTGTCATATATCTAACTACACTGCAGTGCAACACTTGGGCCCTCTATCGTATCGCCTCAGTATTTTCCCCATGTCTTGCATCAGATATTCAGACAACGACCTAACTCCAGCAAATATGTTGTTTTCTGCAGTATTAATGAGGCTGATATTGAACATAAAAAGGATCAAAAGCATCCTTTGGACCAGCGGTCCCCAACCTTTTTTGTGCCACGGACCGGTTATATGTCAGACAATATTTTCACAGACCGGCCTTTAAAGTGTGGAGGATAAACATGACCAAATAAAATGATACGATTGGCATAAAATCAAATACAAACAGCATAAAAATAGAACTCATAATTATCTTGAATTAGTGGGAGCCCTGAGCTTGTTTCTCCGAAACAAGCCGGTTCCATCTAGGCGTAATCGGAGACAATGACACACTGAAGTGTGCTCCTGATGTCCAGTCTGCTCCGTAGCTTTGTTTTAGTCGCTGTAACTGCAAAAAATCTCGCTTCACAAAGATAGGATGTTATAGATAGGATGCGTCTTGACCTGAATTAACCTGTGTCAAGAGGCACAGATGCACCGACTGATGTAATTGGGAGAGAATACCCCAATTTTTTATATTAATCAAAATAAAACATCAGTCAGACTCTGATCATCAATAAATTACATATATATATTTTTTTTTCTGTGCGGCCCGGTACCAAATGACTGACGGACCAGTACCGGTCCGCGGCCCTTTGGTTGGGGACCGCTGCTTTAGACAATACAGGAGCCCAGTTTCACAGCAAATATATAATAAGAGATTCTGTACTCATTCTGTTCTCATTTGACAGAATTTGGTTATAAGGAGACAGATCCCAGCTGCAATTTGAATGTAAAACGGTTCTACAGTGGAGGAGTTTTTTATGACCTGGATGTGTAACTGTTCTCATGGTCTGACTCAATTAAGGCTTTGTTTTTTCTCTTTAAAACAAATGCGGTTACTTTACACCAATTTGTTTACATTCTATTCAACTCAGTTTATTGATATAGGGCCAATTTGCATTTATTTTCACCCGGATCACACAGTCAGATTGGGTCATACTTTTCTATCTAAGGAAAAACCTGCAGGAAGCATCCTTGACTCAACAGTAATCTCATGCATGCAGCGACAGTGGAGAGGATCAAGCTTTGAATTTTGCTAAATATTAGATACAAGAAGTTAGAGCTACTGAACTGTATAGAAAACAGGAATATATATATATATATACATATATGTATGTATAAAATAGATCCTATTTCAATTCCTATCATTATAATCTGGTTCATATAGTCAAATCTGCTCCTGTTTATAATACAGGCATCATATCAGAAGGTTCTCTGTCTAAAGAAGCACATTTGGTTGCATTTTGTAATTAACTCTGCAGAACCCCCCCAGCGAGCACATCTACCTATTAATCTATTGTTTGCAAACTGCACTCTACAAATATGGCTTTAATTAAGTTTTATTTGACTTATTTCAGCCCTTGACACTGTCGATCACATTGTTCTTATTATTAATGGATTTGACATTTCTTGCATAGAAATAGCATTTTTCATTTCTTATTTATCAGAAATATATTTTACTGTTTTATGAACCAAGTTTACCTTAAGGATCAGAATTGGGGTTGATAAGCTCATGACACAGAGATGTATAGGTCTCTAAATAAGAAAGATCTACAAATAATCTGAACTATAGCAGTTGAATGCAAACAATAAAAAAACTTGTTATTTTACCTAAAGAAAGAAAAACAATACTATGATGATTTTGGTGCTGATGACTAGCTTATTTACTAACTCCATTCACCTGTCTAACTCTGCTCAATTTGTCATCACTGCTCATCTGATCCACCTGCCTCTGCCTCTATTTAAGGTGCTTGCATCCAGTCATCTGTGGCAGATTATTTTTGTTCTCTCTAACCAGTGGTGAGGTGTTTTTAGAGTTCCTTAGAGTTTCTGATTTCCTGATCCTGACCTGTTCTGCCTCTCAACCACTGAGCCCGCCTGTTCCCGTCTGACTTGTTTGCCTGAACTGTCTTTGGACTCCTGGACCTCTGAGTCTGCCTGTTCCTGTTCTGATCCATTTATTGCATACATTATAAGGCAAAAAATTAAGACATAAAATGTCAAACAACCCTTTCGTTTTTGTCAAATAATGATTAATACTACTGTCATACCAGTCATAGGCAATCATTCCTTTCCACTCTTGCTTAGAGGGAGGAATCGCTGAGTACTTTTATAAAATGATGTCACCATTAACCTGGTGTTGTGCTTTGCTCACTTAAGGCTGATTTATACTCAGAAACCAGGTCGTCTGAGTGTGTCGCAGTAAATGCAAATGAGCCCCTGCCGCAGACACTCTGCTGTACCTCTCCAAAATTGTAGATGGTACCTTACCAGCTTGTTTTGTTTGTATGACCGCCATTGTGGAAAACGACTCATAATTTGGACCAGCTAGAAGAGCAAGATACGCAAGAACCTTTTTCCAACTTGATCCCCGCTCTTTTTCGCCCTCATGTCCCTCTGCTGTCGCACAAACTTGCCCCCACTTCCTCACCGCCTTGGCCGGATCTAGACCCCAGCTAGTTCGTGATTGTGCCTAGCGTTGTGACCACACTTCAGTATTGGGCATAACTCTAAAATATCGGCGTCAAGCTCAGTGCGACACACTCTTTCGGGGAGCATAACCAGCCCTTTAGTCTCTGAGGATAGAGACTGAAAAGTTAATTGATAAGAAGAGCTGGCTGCAAAGTAAAAACTTTGTGTAATTGAATGTGTTTCTTTTGATTGATTGATTTTTTTCAAACTGGTATTACAAACAGGATTTTACTACTTGTAATACAGCTAGGGTATAGAACACAACACACAATGCGTGTATTCAAATTTGATAATTCTTGTTGTATTTTACACTTCACTTCATAAATTGGATCTTTTTTTTCTTTTTTGAAGAGAAAAAAGCTTTTTTTCACATTTAAGCTAAAATTTAACTTCATTATCAATTTCAGTCATTTAGGCAATGGCGATGGGTTATTTTATTGTTCATATCAAGCTACAAACGTTAGTGTTTTAATTGACAAAATCAACAGTGGGGTTCTGATTACTGAATCAACACTCTCACAACAAATATTTGTTCACCATTTCAGGCCTTGCATTATGAATTTTAAATATTTTTACTATACTTTTTTTTTCTTTGTATTTTGACGCATTTTCTTTCATTTGATCTAATTATGCGCTTCAATGTTTCTAAATCTGTTTAATAAATAAAGTAGTATTTTGTATTTCTAGGACGTGACTGCTAGGAAACCTCATTCTGGCTGACTGCGTGAACGCGCACGCAGGCGCGCTCCAGTAACCTGCTGGGTTGTCAAAGCGCAGCTGGGAGCGGCAGCATTCAGGACTTAAACGCTTCTCTCGAAAGTTTGAAGGGGACCTCTGTCTATCTTATTCCTTCCTATCAGTGATTTTCTTTCAGGGAAACTCTCACCGGAGACTTTTCAGCGGCTGCACGGAGAACAGAGGACATTTCTGCGTGTTTTTTTCTTGAGACGCTGTGAGTTAAGAGAGCAAACTGTGAGAAAAGGCCGTAGTTTGAGGATCTCTGCGCCCGTTTGACTACATTCTTTTAGATCTAGTTATAACAAGTATCTTCTTGGTAAGCTTTACTGCCTAAAGGCAGCGCTCACGTGAGTTTTTCCTGTCTAGTCGATCTATTTAACTACATGTTAAGGATAATTTAACCTTTGAAACTGGGTTAGACTTTTCAATGTTCAGATTCCCTCTATTGACTATGGGTTCTATGTTTGGTCTTGTTTTGAAATTAACTTGTAATTTTTAATGTTTATTTTTCAGTTAGATTTTTTTTATAGACAGGAGCTAATGTTTGTTATTATAGGACTTATATATTTGTAATTATGAGTCAAGCCTCAAAAAAGAAAAGAAAACACCAGAAAATACTGATTGACTTAAAAAGGATATGTTTGTTTTTAAAGACTCTTTAATAATATTGAAAAAACAAAACGTTACCAAGGTGTTTTTCCCGTGTAAAATGTTTATTTAGAGTCGTCGGGGTTTATTTTCCAGAAGTTGACATCTTTATCTTTTTTCTTCTTTTCATTATTTATGATATAAGAAATAATAAAATACATTATTGCCCCGTAAAAAAAAAAAAAAAAAAAAAAAAAAAAAAAAAAAAAAAAAAAAAAAAAAAAACGCAATGCATTATGGGTAATGTAGGACAAAAGGTTTTTCCATTGTAAATTAAGGCTTTGGTTAAAGTATAGGTTCATCTTGGCCTCTGCTACTTTAAATATGGTATTTAATGTTGGATATATAGCCAATACTAACATTAGGTTTACTGAAGAACGTTAAGAACATATTTTACATTTATTTAGCTTATTTCTGGAGCTGTTATTTTGGTATAATTGCAATCATATAGAAAAGCTGCTAGTAAACCACATTTGTCAAGAAAACATTGTTTTGGGTTGGTTGTAATTACATGTGGTATTTTTCTTACATTTAAAATCAATCAGCTTTTAAAAGTTAAAATCAATATTAAAGGATAGATTAATGAATTAGCTTGATGCATGCGGCCTGATAACAGACTGCTCCCCAAAGGGATTGGTTAAATGCAGAAAGTTAATTTCTCAACTGTGAGATTAATAAAGTTCAATTTCTTGAATTAACAATCTGATCACTATGTTTATTTTTTTTTTGCTGGTTTTTAGAATCATTTGAATCTAACCTGAATTGGGGAAAAAAAGGTATAAAAACATACCGCACACTCAGCTTAGTCTTCTGTCTTTATTTATTAAGCAAATGTTAAGCATTGTTAGAGAGATTTTTGTCTCAATATTTTTGGTTCCCTTTTTTATTGCAGTTCCTGAGCCATTTTTTTTTTTTTGGTCATGGAGGATGAAAAAAATATCCACCGGTATCTCAATTGTTAGTTTTATCTCCACAGGTTAGAAACGCCATCTTTCAAAATGAGTGCCAGCTTATTGCGTCGAGTAAAAGATTCTACTAAGAAATCCCCGGCTGCGACAGGTGAGTATCAGTTTCCTGGTAATTTAATCATTTCTGTTCTGAAAACTGAGTTTTTTAAATTCTTTCTCTAGGATGTTCAAAGGCAGCGATATGCATCATCCCCATTGCTGAGATTGCGATCGGTGAGTAGCTGTACTCATCTCTACTATTATTCAGCGACTTCGCTCCGCCTTCTAAAAAACAGAGCTCTCCTCTGTCCTGCAGGAGCGATATACTTACACGAATGTCCGGCCCAGGAAAAGATCCCAATCTACCTGATCGTGATGGGGGTCTTCAGCTTAACCCTAAATATCCTAACCTGCCTGCCTTGCGTGTCAAACTCCGAAAGTGACGGCCCTACAAAACTTAGCCGGGGCTTTACCGTCTGGAACTCATTGGTGTCCACATTTCTCTTCGCCTGGTTCATCACAGGTGAGTGGCTTTATTATTTGTAGATATGGTATGCTTAAATAAGAGGAAGGCATAATGGCACTGGTTGTCTGGCAGATGTTTGTTGTTCTGCTCAACATAGAAGTTAATATTTACGAGAGCAAGATTAAATATTGGAGTGATAGAAAATCTCTGGAATTTGTGTTTTGGATTAATCCTCTCCTTTAAGGTTTTTTGTGTGGTTCACCTTTAAAATAAGCAGCATTATTTAAAAACACTGCTCTTCCTGGGTTGGCCCCTCCTGGGCGCCTTTGCTCTTTGGGTCCCTCTGGGCTTCTGGGGCTTTGGGCCTCTGGCGCTCGCCTCAGTGCTCTGAAGGGGCGCCTCTTCGGCTCTTCACAACCTCTATTGAGCATTTTTCCCTTGGATAAACTTTACATGCACAAGTGCACGCTCACAAACAACTAGGTGCTTGGCTCCAGGTACTTAGAGATTCACTTCCATACAGAAAGCCCATATTCTGATCTTCAGCTACCACAGCATACATGTCAGATTAAATAATACCACTAATACTTCAGCTATAGTATCAAGGTGCTACTTTATTGTATCTCTTATACTATATCTTTTGGTTTTGCTGTTCTTTTCACATCTCTCTGCAGGTGATGAAGCAGTCTGAAGATATCTTATCGTTATCTCCCTTTTATCTCCTCTTTCTTTCATCTTGTCTATTTTTCCTTATCATTCTACTTACATTGCATTGTGTCCATAAAAGCCCGAAAAATTTTCATAACCTGCCTGGAAATACGAAATCTTGCCCAATTTGAACCAAATTTTATTGATCTCTTAGGCCATAAATCTAAAGAAAAACATTTTTTTTACCCATAGACGGCCATTCTAAACTGCCAGATTGGGAAACATCCCAACCTGGCAGCAGTGAAAGTAGGACAGGAAACGTTAGCCTTTAGATGCAAAACCCCATCATGCTCACAGCATATTTTTGCAAAATATTCAAACATAAATTCTCCAAACAGGAACATTGTAGTTTGGTTTAAAGAAAGCATTTTAGTTTTATTCTAGTTTAGTGTGTTGCAAGGATTTTACAGTTTGAAGAAATAGAAAATTGCACAACATGCCAACCGTAACAAGGATATGCATGACAAGGAAGGCCTACTGCATGCATCATTTAAATAGTTAACATTGTTTTGCTTCTTGAGTTCTTCGAGTTATTTACTGTCACAGCCAGCTCGGAGAGTAAGTGTTGGGGCCGGTATGGTTTAAAGGAATAGTACACCCAAAACATGATTAGCCTTCATTTTCTACTCACCCCCATGCTGAACAACACTCTGGAGTACTTTTTTGATATCTCAAATGCATCTGGAGATCTGGGAGGCTTCTTGCTGTCTGCTGACATTCAAATAATGGAGGTCTATGGTGCCCGAGGCAGAAAGGTCCATAAAAGTCCACAAAAAACGTGTCAATATTCCTCCATACTGCTCGTCCAATGTATTCCAAGTGTCCTGAGTGGGTAGCGTCCAGAATTTACTCGAAACGAAGTCATTTAGAATGTTTTTAGAGCATAAACAGTAGTGTATTGGATTTCCTAAAAGCGCGTTCACGAGTCTACGGAACCCGCGGCAGACCAAACCAGATGAAAGTGTGCACGCTGAAATTAGGACCGGCCCACCAGGCAAATGCTTGGGTGTTATTTTTTTGTTTTGTTTTCAATTGAACCCCTCTTAGATTTCTACTGGCTTGGTTCGTTAGAGGTGTCAAATGTTGAAATGTCAAATGAAAATGTATTGTTCTTCCTTTGAAAAGCAAGGAAGAACAATAGTTCTCATCTCTGTTTAGATATATGTGAGGGGGGGGGAACTGAAGAAAATACAGTATTTATGACTCGGAAAATACAGTATTTAGAAGGAGGGGCCTCCAGATGCTTAAAAAATATATTCAGAAAAACTGACTAAGTCTGGTTGTCTGTAGTGTTCTAAAATTTCTATAATCAACTGTTATTGGGGGTTTTTTTGCCCTTATTTTCAATTCCATCTATCCATTTTCTCCTGCTTAGTCCTTGTCAGGGTTGAGGTGGGTTGGTGCCTATCTCCAGCTGTGTATGGGTGACAGGAGGGGTACACCCTGAACAGGTCACCAGTCTGTCACTGGGCAACGCAGAGACACAAAGACACACAACCATGCACACACACACTCACACCTAAGGAGAATTTAGAGAAGCTAATTAACCTAATTAACAGTCAATTTGCATTTTTTTCTCCCCCACCTGACGCTTCAGTCTACCTTCTCCTACCTCTCTACTCACTGTTAATACAAATGGATATTTAACTCAAAGTTTTTTTTTTGTTTTGTTATTGTTCTTTTAGCCATTTTATTCATGTTCATTTGCTCTCATTCACTAACAGAAGTGGTAAATCTGTACACAACTTTGGTGTTTACTGGAGCAATACCTTATTTGGAACCAAAACAGTTCAAATAATGGAGATGGATGTTTTTAGCTTGTTAATGCAGTAACTCTGAAACTTTTGGTCAGATTTTATTCCTTTACAATCATAAATGCAAATTTGTTGTTCTGGTTTTTTTTATGTGTATGACTGTAATGCATGGCCTTGCCTTTGTCCTTAACCATTCCATTGAAGCTGTGGTTGTATATGAATGGCCTTTGTTCTGATAAAAGGTGAATCTCCAGCTCAGTCACATGTCTTGGGCGGCCTAACAGGTTTTACTCCAGTATTGTGTTCTATTTAGATGCAGCCATGTTTCTGTTAGCTTTAACCCTATCTTTGTTCAGGTTGACTGCCATGTATTGGTACGTTAGCAGATGTACCTTCCCAATGCCCAAAACTCTTTATTCTTACCACAGGGGTGGTTTAAGACTTGCATAAGACTTGTATATCCAATGATTTTATTTATTATTTTCCCACAGGTAACGTTTGGATCTACTCCATTTACCAGCCAAACTACTCTAAGAACTCTACAGATTTGGGCTCCTACTGTGACAAGACACTTTACCTTTTCGCCTTCTGGATCACCACCCTGGTCTACATCCTAGTGGGTCTCTTCCTGTTGACTGGCTGCTGCGTCCTCTTCTGTTTTTTCATCTGCGGCCGGGCGGACCCTGACGACGACGCCAACAACCCCTGAGAGACTCTACAGAGGTTTATGATGGCTTGCCTCTCGCTTGGTGATGCAGTAGTGGCAGCTGTTGGCTTTTGCTGTACAAACAAACCATCCAGAGAGCGCATCTGTTGTTATGCATAACGACTTTGAAATCCCAGAAGAATGATTTTAAACGTTAAAAAAACTGAAAAACTGGTTATAGAGCATTGATCTTTACAGCTACTGAATCTGTTGCTTATCTACCCTGCTGTACTTTGATGACATGTGTTTCAGAGCTGCTTATATGCTTGTTGCTGTTTGTTGTATATTGTTTAACACCAACTGAATGTTTGACTCACAATATCTGCCATGCTGGAAGACATATGTCTGTATTTATATGTTTAGCTTCATACAGTTGTCCGTAATATATTTTATGCAGATAAACATAGAGGTTCGGCTGATGTAAACCTGTCAATCAGACCAAATTAGACGAATATAAAAAGCTTGTAGAAGAAATAGAGAATATTATATAGAACGAAACAACCTGAGATGTTTGAAAACTTACAAACGGCTGCTAATTTGATCAAAACAAACCTTGAGATGCTTTACTTTGGTAGCAACAATTGGCATGTACGTTATCTGATCTGATTACTTCCACAGAAATGAAACTAAAATGGGGAAAGGTCTAATGTACAGCTTCTAGATGCAGCAGAGTGAGATTGAGCATATATATAATCTAGAACATTTAGGCCAATTGCCACAATATACAAAGTTTACTCCTCAAACCTTTTTTTATTATATGGTGGGGGAAAAAACCTTAAACAAACTCCATGATAAAAACTTAGCCTTCGTTTTCCTTTTATGTGTAATCCTTATTAGTTTCCTGTTCTTATGCATTTTAGTCTCTTTGATCTTGGTGGATATTTTTCTTTTTGCAATCTTCCCCAACATAATAGCATTTATTTTTTTACCATCCTCCTCTCTGTTTGATAGGCACTTTGTTTACATTTTGATAAAGCTTGTAGGGGCCTGAACTGTTTTATGTTTGTGCACTTCTTTTTTGGTTTGAAATATATTCCTATGGCTTATTAAATTACAGAAATTGTAAGGAATTTCTGTAATTTTAAATGTGATAATATTTGCGGTTGCATATATAAACTGAGTGATCATGTACATTTTGTGGAGTCTGATGTGGGTTGGCATAATGTTTGTGTTTTATTAGTACCTCTGTCAGTTTTTTTCTTTAAATGCTTGATTCATTAAGTGAACAGCTAAATGCACACTGACTTTTTTTTCTTCAAATCTTCAAAAATAAACTATGCTGGAGGTGATGGGAGCATTAAGCTAAAGTTTCACATTGACTATCTATACAGTTTCTAGCTGGAGCATCTGAGGTTGTTTTGTTTGTCACTATAGACTTGTGCTGCTCGTGCAGGATGTACTGGATTCGCACTCACTCTAAAACTTCCTCATTCTTTCTCCACTTTGTTCATCTCTTCATACATGAGGCTCTCATCAATTTTGTGTTTTCTTTCACTTCCTTTAAAAAGAAAAACCCAAATAAAACTTGATACCTCAGCAATTTGGTCTTTAACCAGCGCTGTTTTTTACAGCTTTACTTTGGTAGAATCACTGCCGCTAATAATTCTGCCTACTCTTACTTTGTCTTTCCAATACAAAGTGCTCCAGAACCAGTCTGCCTGTCTGCTATTTTCTTTTCCCCCAGCAGATGGCAGCAAATAGCTACTCAGGGTTACTTCATGTTGGCAGTGGTTCATCTCCACTGTTATCAGGCATTTGCTTAGGTTTTCCACAGGATCCATGGTTATGTAAAGGCCCAGCAGATTTAAGAGTAACATACATTAAATTTCCAAATTAAAATGTATTATGATTTAGATCTAACACTGAACTGTATAAATAGATGATACCAAAATATATTTTACTATTTGAGATTAATCAGTTGGATTTTGTATGGTGAAAGTGATTCTAAGCTGTTTTTTCTCTTCTACTTTGACACATTTGCTGCAGATTTTAACTTAATAACCAACCTAACCTTTTATGAATGTTACTAATTTGAATTCATACATCTATACAACTGCAGATTTCATTATCTTTACTTTTAATTTAAAATTGTATGTGCTGCATAAGCCTTTTTGCAGTCGGCTAAATTCTGGGGGTTCCCAGGGGATGGCACGGTAGGAGCCTAGTTGTAATGAGGTTTCCTTCCTGTGGAAAAGCAATTGTTCCTCCCCATAGTCGCCGCATGCATGTTCAGGATGGATTGCCAGAGATTTAATATCCCAGTGCGAGTGACCATTTTGGTAGTAGATCTAATGAGTATTTTTAACTTATTGCATTCAACAGTGGTTGTAAATCTAAACTGCAAGTGTCTGACACCATCATATGTACTTATTTACAGTAATTCTTTTCACATGTCTGTACTGACTTAAAAAAAATGTTTCTTTCTTGGCTGTTAGTTTTTATTGTGGAACAGTAACCAGTTGAATAAGGGATGAACAAAAAAAAAACCCTTAGACCTAACCTTTGTCCCCTATCTTAAGGGAATGTATTTTAAATAAAAAGGGGGGAAAGATACCATAATTCTTAAAATCCTCATTATTGATTAAGCTGTATACATTTTTTTTTGTTTCCTACTTTCCCCACACATTTCTGTTGAAGACATATGACAACAGAAACAACATATACCAACAACTGTTTTTATTTTGCATTAGTTAAGAACAAACGTTTTCATAAAAATGTAATTTACATACAACACAAAAAAAGGTATTGTTGAATATTTATAATGTTACAGCTTTCCATGTTAATGATATGTTAAAATGTTGCAGGATAATATGAAACTTTTTAACTTTATAAGTTTTTATTTCTCTCCAGTGGATCTGATTGGTGGAGGAGGTTGTGACATCAGCATGGCTTGCGGGAAAGGTTTTCCAGCGTTTTGGCATGTGCAGGCTGATAAATTAGAGCAAAGCTGGAAGGGCTGAGCTGGCCGTTGCCCTGGGCGTCGACCTTTCCCATCAGCACGTAGTTCCGACCTGAAGGAGGCAAATAAACCAAGATAAAATATCTAAATGTACCAACACTTCTAGAATTTTCATATATACAGAGGTGGCAGTGGGACAAATTAGGTACTGCCTATAGAGCAAACACCCGGCTCTAACAAGGGTTTCAAGCCGGTTGATATAAATAGCAATATTTTTAACTTGTGCACTTTGCAGGTTTATTGTTTTTTTTTTGTTTTTTTTTGTCTCATGTTTCAACACTACAACAGATGTTCACCTTTTTAGAAAGAAAGAACGAAAGAAAGAAAAAAAGAAGAAAGAAAGAAAAAAGAAAGACCATGTTTTCTTGTTTTTCTGGAATATACTTTGATTAAATCTCTCCAGACTTTACATTTTTCTGCCTATACTGAAAAAAAATCATATAATATGTCAAATTTTAGCACTTTAATAGTATATGAGTACTGAATGCTAAACTTCGTGATATTTCAGACTTACACACCCTGTTTTAATGTAGTATTGGGGGAGAAAGTAATGTTAAAAAAAGCAGTTTAGTCAAAAAAAAACAACAGTTCCTCTCATATTTGGAAATATAGAGCTTAGATAAAAAGCTAAAGATAAAAAAAAAGAATGACTGCATAGCTCTGTGCTTTACCTTTGATAATCCCAGGGCATTTCTTGCAGACAGAGGTTAGTGTCACTGACTTAATGGGTCCTGATTTGGTCATTTTGAGCTGTCCTGTCTTGTAGGCTCTGATCAGCGACACCTCCAAAGTTGCCGAGCCGTTTGGATGAGGAGTCAGAGAGGTAACCTTTCCTGTAATCACTGGAAAAAATGAATAAACTGTTAGAGGAAATCTGAAACAGCTAAGATTTAAATAAAGGTGGGGCAGAGTTAGGATTGTATTTGAAAAAATCAATGATAATGTAGGAGATGTGATTAGGAAATTCTATATATCAGAGGGAAAAAAATGTTTTCTATTTGGAAAGATGAATTGGGAAGCCAAATTGTCCACTACAGGAGATTTCTTTATGTTCCCAAACGTCCTCAATGACGATTTATGATATTCCTGTTACGAGGATGCCTGGGGTGCCTATGTTTTGACTTTGACAGCATGTTTTTCAATCTTGAATAAATGATAACGGTAGAAAAAAACAGAGCATCCTTTAGCTGGCCGTCTCCTTTAAGCAAGGTTCCAGCTGACTGCTCTTTGTGGAGCAACTTGTTGCTCTCACTCCATGGTGTGCTTCAGTTCATCAACCTAACAAGTTGCTTGGTTAACATCCATTCTATCTGTTCATGCTGATAAAAGGAAAGAATTTGGTACAAAAGGATTGTTATATCTTAGTCTGAAATCTCTCATGCATTATGCTAATCCACTGAACAGATTCCATTCGGAGCTGTTGGTTTTCCAACAACCAATCAAAACGTTGCTCCATGTTTGGAATGGGTCAATTCCACTACTTGCCAAGTTATACCCAGGCATTGCTGCAACCTTCTTCCCTTTCATACCCATGTTTAATCAACCATTGCATATCAGTTTATTACTCATGGTAAAAAAAAATATTTTGATCAATAAGAAAAATAATATAATGATAACATTTCTAAATATCACAATCGTACTACAGCCTGTTAAGTCTAAAAAAAGTGGACATTTGGCCAGAAGACATGACTTCTATTGGATGGTTTATTGGAGCCTAGGAGTAAATAACGGGAAATTACTTTGAATTATTACATCTCAGAAGAGGTAAAACAGCATTCCTCCACGAGAGCAAAAGCAGGAAAGTGTGAAAACACAAAAGGGCAAAAATATGAAAAATATGAGTTCATCCATAAATGCCTGCTAAGAGTTAACTCAGCTATAGGAAGGAAAAATACCAAAGCCTGGGGAACCTCTAATGAGACCACATTTAGGACTACATATGGTCGCACATCTATCTCAATATAGAGACATTTTCAAAAATACATGCACTGTTTTTTTACACATACTCAACATATTATTATTCATAGGAGAAAAAAATCATTAATATAAATAACACATAAAACTAGAAATATAAATTTTTATCTAAATGCAATTTATCTACTTTTTCCATTGAGGAACAAACTGAGGTAGGTTGACCTTGTTAAAAATAAAAGACATATAGTGTGTTTCTGACTGTGGAAATAAGAGGGAACTCTACAGTGAGATCTAAAAAGCCGACCTTTAGTAAGGTCGCATAATTAAATCAAATGTGTTTTGAAAATCTTTAGATGTTTTGGGGTAACTATATGGAGAACTTTCAAAGAAAACCTTTTTTTAAATGTTTCATATCTGAAAGTGATAACGAGTGTTATCAGACACTAGATATCCACAAGAAGTGTCTCTTTTTAGTTATTTCAACCTTGTAGGGAGAAACTAGCTCCTAGGAGGTAGAGTGACTTTTTCCGGAGGTATAAAACATTGAATGAGCAATAAAAGGTTTAATCTGTAAATGTAATAAATCAAATTTACAGAGACATAAAAGACATTAACAAGTCTGATATTCAGTTGGGTGTCCCTATTTTCTTTTTCATGAAAGTAAAAAAAATGGTATTTTGAGAAGGAGTTGCTGCTCACCAAAGTCATGTGGACAGAAGTTGGACTGGAGAGTTCCTGTCCTTGCACAGAGTTGCGTACACAACGGGTTGACTGGCAAAGCTGCAGGAAATGTGCACAACAACACACATCCCAACATGAAAAACATACAATAACATGCTCACTAACAGAGGTACGACTTAATTCCACTTACGTATCTTGTTGGTAACAGGTTTTTTGGTCACAGTCCTGCTCAGTCCTGGTTTGGGTGTTGGTTTGGGTTTTATGTTTGGCTTTGCTGTTGGTTTGACTCCACTCCTTGGGGTCGGCTTTACAGTTTTGACTCGAGGTTTCATGGTGGGCTTAGGTTTCATCCAAGGTTTCCGTAAAGGTTTGTCCAGGGTTCTTGGTTTTATTGTCGGCTTAATTACTTTGGTTTTCAGTATAGTTTTAGCTCCAGGTTTAGCTGTTGGTTTACTTACTGGCGACTTTGGTGTGGGTTTCGATGGCTTTGGTTTAGAGGTGGGCTTTACTGGAGGCTTGGGAGTAGATCTGCGAAGTGGAGGCTTCTTTACCACCGGAGTCCGTGAAAATGGCTTTTTGGGTGGTTTAGGTGTTGGTTTAGAACGGATACCAGGTCTTGGTTTAACAGGTGGTTTAGTAGTTGGTTTAGAGGTCGGTTTAATAGGTTTAGTAGTTGGTTTGATGGGTTTAGTAGTTGGTTTGATAGGTTTAGCAGCTGGCTTTGTTGTTGGTTTGAGAGTGGGTTTAATGGGTTTAATAGGTTTTTTAGTTGGTTTAATTTTTGGTTTTAAAGCTTGTTTAACAGTTGGTTTTGTATTTGGTTTAGGAGTTGGTTTGATGGGCTTCCTTGGCTTTGAAGTTGGTTTCTGCGGCCCGGAGGTAGGGTGAGGTCTATGAATGAAGTCCCCTCCCGCTGTGGGTGTACGGGACTCACGGGGAACACTGGAGTAGTGAGCCATGAACCCATCTGAGGTGACGCTGAGATCCGACACGAACTGGACAAGAAGTTCGTTGCCATTTGTCACAATAGTTCTACATAAAGATTGAGAAAAAATCCCATTTGAAATCTCCTAAATAAATGGGGTCTAGAATGATCAAGCATTTTCTTTGCAATAATCTCACCCTGGTGGTCTATCTCCGCAGAATTTCCCAATCCTCCTCGAGTCATCACTCTCTCCTCCGTTGAACAATGCCACATAGTCATAGCGACAGTACATATCAGATTCCAAATCCAGCTTCTCAAACTTCACTTCAATGACCTAGGAGACAGAGGGTAACACTTACTAAAAGTTTTACGACGGGGAATGATGCAGGCATGTTTATTCCTTTCTGATTTTTATGAAGTGAGTACAGTGCAGCCACAGGGAGGTGGTAGTGGAGGAGTATGGAAACACAGAGGGGGCTTTTAGCTCTTTCTGTTGCCTTTGGTTCCTCCTCCCCCGTTTCCTTAAGTCAATCTCTTGAATTATTTGAACAGACCTGCAGAGACTCAATGAACTCTTTCATTGAACTCCCTCATTACTTGGCCACTGTCACTTTTTCATTTAAAAGCACACATTCACATGCTATCTAAGGTACATTAGCAATTGCTCTTCTTATTAATGGGCTTCTTCACAAATGCAATAGCAACCAACACCATGATTATTTATCAGACAGAAAGTCCAACCAGTGCTTAATACTGAAGTTTTTATATAGGTCATTAAATATGTTATTGGGAATTAGTGTGACTCAACAGCACAGTATTAGTAGTGTCCTGTCCTGCAGCAGTCTTTCTATCTCTGGCAGCTTTGAACATTTAGGGAAATATGTTGGGTTTAATCTTTGTGAAACAATTCAAGCTCAGTCAGGTCAGATGAAAGGTCTCTATAAACACAAATGTTCAAGTCTTACTACTGATTATTAAACTATTTTATGCCTGGACTTTGACTGGGGGTTCAGCCTCACACCATGATGCAGCCACCACTATGTTTGAAAATGGGGGTGGTGTGTTCAGGGCACATTTAGCAATTTGGGGAAAAATCCTTTTGGTTTCAACTGAGTGGATGATCCATTTCCTTGTTTGATGCTTCCCCCTATGGGGCTTGTTTTGAAGCGTGAGACATTTTTTCATAAGGTGACCCAGCTTTACATATAAATATCACATTGCAACGAATCCAACACTTTTGGATAAGAGAATTTATTATTTCAGTACCTTTACTTTTTAATCTTTTTTAGAGTTTTTATCTTAATTTGTTGTCAATCATTGAATCCAAGTGACATATAACTATTTACATATTTGCATTTCTACTGCATTCATACAAAAGATACTGTACAGCACAACGTTTATGATGAAAAAGTAAAACAATATATCTACACCAGTTTTAAGCTTTATTTACTAAGCAGCTACACCAAAATGATATTGTTAAAAAAATGAGACAATTTTTCTTCAAATAAATGTTTTTAACTTTGATTTGAGCAGTTAATTAGACAATGGAATGAGATTATTTACGTTTTAAAAATAACAAAATTAAATTATTTCAAGTGTATAATATCAAATAATTTTATTTCAAGGGCAAAAATACTCCTTCCATTAGCAGACAATGTTATTTGCCTTCTCAAATAGAGGGCAAATACACTTATTTTGGGAAAGTTTTGCTTATTTTTGGATTTGTTTTTTCTTTTTCACTATAAATATGCTAATGTTTAAGGCATTAAATAATTTGCCTTGAAAGTTGGAACCCCCACTTGGAAACCAACTTCACACCCAACTTAACTTAGCTGGACTCTTCTATTTGCGGGCCGCTGTGGGCAGTAAATAGAGCGCTATTACCACCACAAAAACCCAAAAGCTATTTAGTCTCTAGCATTAGAAAAAAGAATTGCATAAGCCAAGTGACTGGCAGTTGAAAACATTATGATTTTTATTATTACTGAATAATTTTCTGCACACCTGTTGCCAACAACATCAACTTTTAGCTGTGGTCCATACGCTGTTTATCATCAATTTAAGTTTCAAAATAGCCCCACTTTGACCATATAAATGAGAAGATATAGATATGTATCCGCAATTTACCTAAAATAAAAAAATATAAATATATACTGCTTATACACTGTTTCTTCTTTTGTATGATTTGTTACCCATGTAGCCTAAATAGTGTCATCTAAAAACTGAAATATAGTCAAAGCATTGTTCCCAGTTCCCACTAGAATCAGTAGGTCTTAAAAAGGAACCTTAATTCTTAGGCTTTTTTCTGTACTTTGAAAAATAACATTTTCATCTGCGTGGAAGCTTAGGGGCAATCTACAAAGCGAAACACATATCTGTAGTGTGATCAAAACCACTTAGAAAATCAACGTATAATGTTCAATCTACTTGCTTGGTTTATTTGAGGAAAGTTAAAATGAGAATAATTTTGTGCACTTTAGAAAAAAAGTGCACTATTTTTATTAGCCAGAGGCAGACAGTTACTTTCCTTAGATTCAAACCACAACACTTACATAAAGTTACGGGATGATTATATAATTTTAAGATGATTGAACCCTATGCTATCATGAAGCTTTTGTAAACAAACCCAATAAATCGGTATACACCTTTACTCTACAGCCTGTTTTTTTTTTTTTTTTTTTTTTTTTTGACTGTGCTGAGTTTAAAGAAGTATTGCATCGCCATCATCTTTAAGTGCATTATGATCAGCTTACATTGCTCGGCTCTACGGTGATGTGCCAGGAGCAGCTGATACCTGCTGGGTAATTCGAGGTGGGCCAGTTGGGCGTCTTTACAGAGCCCTGTGCTTTGGTCAGACGGCCTCCACAGAACTGGTCCTCTGTAAAGTGAAAACAGGAAATACTCTTTTCCAAGCTAAATGCGTGCACACATCAAGATTGATTGTCAAGTTGCTTTGTTCATTCAGAATGATTTAATTTTACATAATTTTAAATATCTGGGTAAGGTAAAGGCACCAATAATTTCATAAACAATAAAACTAGAAAATCAAGACATCCTAACCTTCCATATGTGGCTTCCCTGCATTGAAGGAAGCTAGGAATCCTCTCCCACCGGTGGCCTCATCAGACACCATTTCCAGCATCATGGTGTTGGAGGTGGAGATGAGGGCACCCGGTCTGAATGTCCCACAGAAACGGCCCAGCTTCTGCACCAGCCGTGAGTGTCCGTTGTACACGTCCAGGTAGTCATAGCGACAGGTGGGGTCAGCCTCCATGTCGAAGAGGCGGAAAGACAGCATGACTACATGACTCTCTGGGACCTGAAGAAATAAAAGAAGAGTTTAAAAAAGACAAACAAGTTTAAGGGCTGAATATTTGAGTTATTAGTTGAATATGTACCTTATGCTCGTTTTAAGTGGTAGACAGACAAACTCACACAGTTATAGCGTAATGCTGACCTATAAAAACTGTCCTGCTGCAGTGGTGAGTCAATAACACACCACAAGGCCAGAATAAATACTTAATGGTATTATGGAGGATTTTTGCAAATATTTGAAAAAACCTGCCCTCTCCCAATCTCATGAAAATTCTCATGCACAACTCTGTACCAAGAGGGAACACCCATTAAACACGTGCGAGAGCAGTGCACAAGTCCATTTCTCCTCGTGCACACTCTGTTTAAAAGTTGCTGTTTGCATCGCTCATACAAGCTTACTTTCCTAAAGAAGATTTGCAATTTTCCCACTATGTCAGACTCATGACCGGTAAGTGAAAATGGGGACGAGCACATAGGACGGCCTTACACAAACATATCACCAGAATGATTGACAATTAGGAGCAACACTTATTTTGATGATCCACATCAAAGGATAAGAAGTTGAGAAGACAACATACAACATATCCTCTTGAAATTTAAGAAATTGTTTTGAAAAACGTATATTTCTGTCTTTGCTTCTCCTTCAAGATATGCCCCCCAAATAAAATAACTATGGCAGTACTTGGTTTAGGCCCAAAGCTTTTCAGTCTGATGAATTTGAGAGGTATTTCTTTTGATTTGATGACTGACAACTTAAAGCTTTTTAAATTCTCAAAATGACTTCACTAATTCTTTCAAATGAGCACATTAAACTGGCAGTTTCTTATTCCTTTAAACTATGTGCATTGTCATGGGTCTCTGAATATTTTAACATGTATAGCCTAGTACTATTTTGGTTATAGTAGGCTCCTTCAGGAATTTTGCTGGTCTGAATAAGCATAGATTTGGTGCTCGTGGATAGCGGCTGTTTGCAGTGCACAGTCACTATCTACTGACCACTAGTGGAAATGAAGTACGGCATGTGGTATAACGGTCTCAACTTCCTATTCTGAATGAGCAAGACTTTTGTCAGAGCAAGACATGATGGTCCGTTCATCCATTTTACATAGTTTAATATCTCCGTTGAATTATTGCCAAGATTTATAGAATGGCATTAATGCCATTAGGTGCAATAATTATCAGCTTGTTCTTTTTGGATAAGTGCGAAGCTGCAACCACCTCTTTGTCCCCGCAGGCACTCCGTACTTTGGGTAAAACTACGTCATCCAGTTTAATCCCGCAAGATCAGTGCAAAAGTAAAACAGTCATGTTTTCAGTATGTGTAGTGGGTTTGATATAATATTGATTTGTAATATCTCCTTATAGTTTAAATAATATTATTAGCATACATATACATGTACACATTTTAGATGTAGGGAATGTCTGAAGAAATGGAAGAATATTTTACCCTACAACGGAACGTGTTCTAATGTGAATTAGCAATGCAAACATATTGATGGAAAAATGCCAGGGCCAAAAATCGTTCCTAGTCCGACCAAAGTCAGTGGTTTTTAAACAGAGCCAGGGCCAGCTTGAATGACAGCAGCAGCAACAGTTACCATCATCTGCATCACCCTCGTTGTCACCAGAGATGGGAAGTAATGAAGTACAAATACTTTGTTACTGTACTCAAGTAGATTTTTCTGATATTTTTACTTTACTTTACTACTTATTTTTATGGCGACTTTTTACTTCTACTCCTTACATTTTTACACAAATATCTGTACTTTCTACTCCTTACATTTTAAAAAATTGGTTCGTTACTTTAGTTTTGAATCATTTCAATGGAGTTACCGTTATTATTTTTCACGTCATCAATACCAAATTCAATCTAACTGGATGGGAATCTACGTTGCATTTGACGCACCACTACAAGATGAATCGACAGATTCGGCGGTATTCATTGGCGGCAAATCATTGCAGCTTGGTGGCGGTGGCTTTAGCATAGTAGCATGGACGATGAGATGATTGAAAATGAACACAACGGAGATCTAGTCCTATTGGCAGACATCCATTTAAAATGTAGGCAACGGCATGAAAAAAGTGGTTTCTACTTTTACTTTTATACTTTAAGTAAATTTACAAGCCTGTACTTTGTTACTTTTACTTGAGTAAAGAAGTTTAATCAGTACTTCCACTTTTACCAGAGTATTTTTGAACACAAGTATCTGTACTTTTACTCAAGTACGGAAAGTGAGTACTTTTGCCATCTCTGGTTGTCACTGTTCTTTTCTCCAGCCTCAACATCATGTTTTTCATCTCTGCAGTATGTACTTACATCCTCTTCACAGATCAGTATCAAAACAGCTTCCTCTTCATCACCTCTTGAACTCTCTGCATCTCTATAGTCCCAGTGGAAGTCAGACATGACTCGCCTCTGCAATCCTCTCCTAGTGTTTGTCTCCAGAGGCATCCTCTCTGCTCCTCAGACACTCGACATTGTCAGACTTAAGACCCTCAGCCTCCCCTATAGCTTTCAAAGCTTTTAACTCAATTCAAGTCTCAACAACCCCGTTTTATCTCCACATTCGGGTGGGATAAGAGGGTTTGGGAGCTTGTGGATTACTGTTATCTGCAACTACTTGTCAGTGATCATCCACAACCCATCCCTCTAACCTTTCGCAATACCTGAGGATGTTAAAGAGGACCTGCCGGATGGTCTGCCTCTTACTGAGCTCTGGAAAATTGTGGAGAATGACAAACTTATGCTACTCCTTGTAATTTTACCCACTCCTATTTATTGCCATTGAATTTTAGACTTCTTGAGGATCCTGACCTCTACTGTGCATGTTTCTTTTTTTTTTTTTTCATTTTATTTCCACCTACTGTTATATCTTTCTACAGGTTAATTTCGGGTGAACTTCTTTGGCCCTCAGGCAGATGCTGCCGGGATCAAAAATTATTTTGTTGCCTTAATTCTCCTGCTATTTTAACTTTTCTTTTAAAGTATACTTTCTGTTTATTCTGCCAGCTTTCTGTCCGTGTATGAGTGCCCAATCAACAAAAACATATATCACCCCAGCCTACCAATATTTGCAAGAACATTAACTGTCATGATCTGTTCTGATAGCAGGCCTTAATTGCTAATTTCATTCACCGGCCTAGTTCTGCCCAGTTCTTAAACATCTCTGATCTCAGGTTCTGCTTTATAGTCGGTCCAGCCCAGCTATCGTTGCCAGATCATTGTTTGATTTCTGTTTGTTCACTGTTTGATTTCTCTTTCTCCGGTCAGTCGGATTTTAAAATTTTAATCAGTTCCAAGGTTCTTGTCCCTGTTCCAGTGAGGAGTTTATTCTTAAACCAGTGTCCTCAGGTGAGTTATTTCCCTTCCCGGTGGTGAAAGCGTTTCAGCGTTTACCTAGTAATTCTGTTTTCCTGTTCCTGTTCCCACTCACCCACTGTCTGCCTCTGCCTGATCTGCCCGCCTAAACCTCAGTTGGACTCCTTCTGGATTCTGCCTCTCTTTTGGTGTTCCCGTCTGAGCTAGTTGCTTGATGCAAAAGACTCTGAACATGTCCTCCAAGGTGCGTTTCTGTCTGAGCTGGATGCTCGATGCACGGGACTCTGAACCTGCCTTCACGCTCTGATGGATTCCTGGAACCCGGATCTGTCCTGAGTGTATTGGAACCTCCTGGATTCCAGTGCCACTCTAGTCTGATCTGAATTCCTGTTCTGGACCAGAGTCCTGCCTACTCGCTGGGGCTGCTGCATCAAGGACGCTCTGGATGGCTCAGGGCTGCATCTCTTTGGCAGTGTATTGGCTGATCCTGCCTAAGATTGAGAGGATGTAGTGAACTATTAAACCAGGTAAGTGACTCACTCTAATATCATCTTCTGTTCAGATGACCATGGTCACTTACCTGTGTTTCTTCCTAAACCAGAATGTCAGTGATTGGGCAGTGCCCAGCCTCCCTCCTGCAGCCGGGTCCGCAGGTCCTCAGCAGCCTGTTTCTGTTCTGTTCTGTTCTGTCTGTTTATATTTTAAAGAACGTTTTTAATTTTCCTATTGGCTGTCTCACCTTGAATACTGGGTCCATCTGTTCCGTTTTAAGACAGGAACAATCAGAATGACAGTTCTCTAAGCCACAGATTTTTCATTTTGTTAGTCAGGTGTCCTAAGTTAAATGAGCAGCTCATGAAGAGACTCCCACGTTCTTGTTGATAAGAGATTAATTAGGTTTTAGATTCAGTTGAGTAGATTGGTGGTAAAACAGACTGATACATGACTGATATATATGGCATATAAGTCAGGTAAAGAACTAGTAGAGCTCAATTTCAAAGGCGGGACTAACAGAGTCTGCCTCATCACGTTAGAACCAATCAGATAACGATAAGGAATGTGATGCAAAACCTCCAAGCGACACGCTGTTTTTGTTTTTTTGTAGGCTGTGAAACATTTTAAACTGTTAAGGAAGCTCTCCAGTGAATGATTTCTGTTGTTTTTGCCATAAAATTCTGGGGATATAAGGCGTGCTCACTGGTACATTCTTAATTTTTATTGCAACTATGCTCAAGTGCGGTCCCCATTGTTGTTACGCTAACAGAAAAGCGCTGCTGCATTATGGTTAATTCTGATGACAAGAGTCAGGCATCGTAAAGTCCCACCTCCTACACAGTGATTGGTCTGGCGAGATCTGGCTGGAGTCAACGGAGATTGCTAGATTGACTTATGCTCTGTGTAATTGAGTCTGGCTGGCCAGACTAGCTCACATCTGCTGTCCTTGCGTTAAATACATGTTTTGGATCATTTTGAGTGTAAATCCCGTTACAGACAGAGCATCAATCCCACCCAACAGCTTTGAAAAAGACACATTAAAAGCGATTTACTCACAGTGATGTACCAAATGCATTTGCTATTAGGTTTGTAGTGATTGGGGAACCCTTCACTGGCTACAATACCAGAGTCCGTGACAAGATGTCCTCCACAGGGGAACATGGGCCTGAAAGAGAGAGGAGAAAACATGCAGTGGATTCCAGGAAATCAGCTACACTGAAAAATTTAGGTAAAAACTGTGCATAAACATAGTTATATACATTTGGTGTATGTGACAGTGGTAGCCTGTGTTCTTCAGAACTAGAGGGAGGTGGAAGAAGTGTGTTTTCACATGAAGCTTGGTCAAATCAGGACGACAGCACTACCGTACATATACAGTATGTGTGCTGTTTTCAGGCTGCACCACAAGAAAGTTGACAGGAGACACTTTTTCTGCAGCAAATAGGCACTTTCAAACTGCAACGCAACAGACTGCTCACAGATGGAGCCTGGTGACACACACCCACCCCTTCACATTCAGATAAACACACATCAAAGCTCTGCCAGCGTGAGCTTTTAATATTGCTGCACCCACTGTACGCAGATTAAGTAGTGGAAAGGGGTTTTACAGCAAAATCTAAGAATAATTACGAATATTTGTTAAAATACTCAAACGAAATCCTCGGTTCATCTGAGGCTTTTTATTTTGCTTAATGTGTTGTGTGTCTCCTGCGGTGCTATACGGCCACAGTTGGCTGTGCTGACCCAGTGGTTAAAGTCCCTCCCTTCCTCCAGACCTTAGCAGCCCACAGGTATTTGTTTGTTACTCGTGTTCAATTTACACCCTGTGCATTTTTGGAAGGCCAGACTTCGCTGAGGCTTTAATAAACATCATAAAACTAAGCTCCAAAGATGGAGATTTCTGATACACCACTGCAACCACCAAATCCAGAGGCGTCTTTGGATGTGCCCAGTTTAATTACTACATCAGTTCCAACACATGTCATTTTCCTCTGTGCGTGTTTACAGGATTACAGCCACATCATCCTAACACTGAAACCTTACCTTTCCACTGCTCTCCCAATGATCCCACTAAGGGGAAAAGGACAGATTCCCAGTCCTTAATCTGAAATTGTCTCCCACTTGTTCACGTTGGGGGGGGGGGGGGGGGGGGGGGGGCTCTTAATAAAAGAGCTATAAAAAGAAGAATGGAATGAGCAGGTATGAATTCTTACCTTAGGTCTGTGTTGTTTGTCTGACTCTGTCCTTCAGTCCATCCTAAAGCCAAAGAAAGGACAAGAAGACATACAGTCGACGTCCTGTCCTCCATCCTGCTTTCCTTAAAGAGCAGGAGAGAAGGCAAAGGAGGAGGAGAGGAGAGGAAGGAGGGAGAAGTCAGGCAGAGGCGTGGACGAGGAAAGGAGGGCAGAAGTTCTAATGGTGCGAGGAAAGCTGGATGAAGGTTCCTTAATGAAAGGGATGGGGTAAATATAAACTTATGGAGGTCCCACTAAGAGATAGGGAGCTTTGTTATCTGGGCGTAGGTCAGAGCTGCTGCTTCACTGCATTAAATTGAGCCAACTGAGCTGGATTTGCCCTCTTTTCAAGATGCTCCCTGTATGTTTCTCATTGAATGCTTTATGGTCTTAAATGGGAGGAGACAATGAGGGAGACCCAGAACGCTATACAACGGGCTGTAGGTGTCCAGAACATTTCTTTATTTGATACTTCTACAAGCCTGTCTCAGTTAAGCAGGCGATGGATAGACGGCTGGATAGTCATGTTGTAAGCTGAGAAATCCTTGTCTAAAACCGCCTATCAGCTGACAAAAGTTGCTGAAACCATTGTCAAAAGTTCCAACAGTTAAAGGTGCAGTAGGAGATCTTGGAAAAACGGTTTGAGCAAACTATAGTTTTGAACATACACAACCATGCCTCTCCCTTCGAACCCCTCGAAACCTCGCCAGGATGGTAATCTGGATGAACTGACTGCAATGACGATGTGGTTCAGGTGGACTTTCTCACTTCAAAATAGATTCAAACTTCTTTTTACCCACTGATCAAAGCAAATATACCTGCAATTGTTACAGGCAAAGAAAGGATTGGGTAGCTCTGCCCAACGCGCATCAGACCCACTTTTTCCATCGTACAGCTGGAGCAGCAAAGATGCTTCAGCCGCGAGTCAGAACTAAACTGGTACAAGCATAAAAAAATGAAGTAGCATGTGCGCCTTTGTTGCTCTTGCTGTTTTAGGGGTGACCAGATGTTCTCTTTTCCCGGACATGTCCTACTTTTCATACCTAAAAAAATGTCCGGGGGAATTTCAAAATTGTCCGGAATTTTGGTCGACTACAGTGCAACAGAACCGAGCCATGTGCTCCAGGGCAGGGGATGCAGTGACCGAACCTGACCCGGTGCAGTAGCCTGGTCACCGGCAGGGGGGAACATACCGTCACCGGGTCGGGTTCGGTTGTTCCGTCCCTGGCCGCCGGGTTTCCTGGTCCGGTCCAGTCAGAGGCCCCAACAGCCCCCCTCCCCCCAAAAAAGTGTCCTCCTTTTTAGAAACCCAAATCTGGTAACCATAGGTAAAAACGTAGCATAACAGTGGCTAGCTTCCAGCCATGGTGTCCTGCACAAGCATTGGGGGGTCGATTCGTTCATGTGTCAGGGTACGCGCACAGGGAGGTGGGACAAACAGACGACCATGACGGACGTGTCATGGAACCAATCGTGTACAACGGACCATCTTTTGTGATTGGTTGAGATTATTCATTGATTTCTCACTGTATTGGGGACCATTTATTTTAGTTTCACTTCTAGACCTTCTATTTCACTGCTTGCTAAGCAGCTGTGGGGAGATCTTTAAGCCACATGGTAAAAAATCACTAGAAAAGATCTCCTACTGCACCTTTAAATGTATCCATTTGATGGCTTGTCAATAAGTCTACAAAACAATCCTTTGAACACCAACCTCTTTAACAAGCGGCATACAGTTTGGTGCTGACCAGGCTTTTTTCAACATGTCAAAGCAAATTATAAGTTGTCAATTAAAAACAGTCAACAGTTTTAGTTTTGACTCTTGTTTTGACTTTTACATCAAGTCTTTGAACTTTTAAAATGCTAAAAACCCAACATCTGTGTTACTGCCAAACTCATGGCCATGATTGTATGTATAAAACCACATCACTGCCTAACCAGCTATAAGCTCGACTCTTGTTAGTGACTGTATTCAGAGAGCTTCCCTCTTGCTGAGGCTACCTACTTCAAATACCTCAACAAACATGATGCCTACATAATGTTTAGTTCAGGAGAACATTTCTTTTTAGGCTTAGCAAAATACATATATTTTGCATTTTGTATGGGCAACTACTGTAATTTATATCTGACAGAAGCTGTTTTTGCCTTTAATTCATCCAAGGAAACACACTTTAACTTTTAATACAAAAGGTTTAGTAGAGCATTGGCCAATCCTTGCAGGTCCAATAGCTTTAACTCTTAGATTGAGAGTGTCTGCTTGGTTATTGGAATAATTGACCAATCTTTCTTGTGCGTATTTGTGAGGTCAAGCACTGATGCTAAACAAGAAGTCCTGCTCTAATTTGCCCAAATTGTGCTCTGTCTGCTTTGTGCCACTCTCCTGCAGCTTTTGCTTGCATCCCTGCTCAAAAACACCTGAAACAAAAGGCCAAATTGCCCCTTTGGCATTTCAGGTATTTTAGGAGAGGCCTGGCCTGGTGTGTTGAAGAAGGGATCCGTGCAAAAGCTGCAGGACAGTTGCAGCCCAGGACTCAGGTTGCCTAACCCTGGTCTAGGCAGACCAAACAGTTTCCTCAATACAAAACTCCCTCATCCAAATTTTACAGACCTTTAGGGTAAGGTTGCAATCTGTCAGAAGGCTCAGAACGTCTGACCCAGAAGACAAGCAGACAGATCAGGGTGAATTCTCAGTCAAGCATTTATTTTCTGCTCAATGAACAGTGGCTCAAGAGCTGGAAGAGGATCGCAGGAAACTCTGTAGTGGTGGAAACTCAGGTTAGTGACTACGAAACTCAGCTGGTCAGCGATTACGAGCATGTAAGTCACTAACCTGGTTTTTGAGTCTGAGCCCAGAGGAAAGAGTATAATCCAGTATACAGTAATTGTTTCTCTACAGCATGTGGTGGGAGTCGCCCTTAGAGTTCCAGGAGAGAAGCCAGGCAGACTGATGAGCAGAAGCCAGTAGACACAGAAGAACAGAAGTATCTGTAGGGAGAATCCAAACCAGAGTCATACCAGGAGCAGCCTACAGGCCAGAAGATCACAGAGCTGAAGTGGTACAGAAGGAAAATCCATGCCAAGGTCAGGATACAGATCCAAGGTCGTAAGCAGGCAGAATCCAGGAATCAGAAAAAAAACAAAAAAAAAAAACAGATCAGAGGAACAGACCAAAGCATTGGCAAAACAAAACTCGGAAGTCTAAAGCCTGAAACTTGTCAAAATCAGGTAATCAGAGACACATAGGAAGTCTAGTGTTTCTCTCACATACAGCTCAAATAGTCTGGCTCTGATGGCTGGAAACAGGCAGCATAAATAGGAGCTGGAAAGAGTTGGATCAGATGAGGACAGATGGAAAACTGGGCGGAGCTAAGCAGGTGAAAGGAATGAACTAATTATCCAGTCATCAGTGCCAAGATCATGACACAATCAAACGATTAAAGGTAATTGTCTAAACATAAGTGTAACTAACTAATATTTTGAGAAGGCCAGTACCAGCATACATTACTCAGAATGACAGTAGATTGTCAATGAAGACATTCAGAGTGGATTTTTAATTGATGCAGAGCCAGTGAGTAACTGAAGGGAATTCTGCTAGTGCGGGTGTCTCAGACTTCCCAAGTCTCTCGGAGGTTCCGGGAGTCTCCAATCTTTTAGACAGCGCAGTGGTGTTTTTTTTTATGCGAATGAGAGCGTGCAGGCAATACAATAATTCGTGCATCATGTGCGGATTAGAAACTACTGAGATTGCGCAGACAACAAGAAAGAGTGGGGTGTGGGGAGGAGGTCGCTGGTGAATCTATCTATCAGCGTACCAGAAAAGCATGAAATAAAAAAAACAGGGCAAGAGATTCAAATGTATTATATTAAGAGAGCTGAAGTGAAATTTCTTTTCAATTAGGTTAAATAAAAATTCTATTTCTTATGAGGTCCATATACATTTATAATTAAGTAATTTTAAATATTTTTGACTTAATTTAAGTAAAAACTACCGTTTTCTATCAAATTTAGATTAGAATTCAAGAAGAACTGTTAAATTCATCTGTAAAAATTACAGCATTTTTTTCTATTTGTTGTGAAGAAGAAAACATTTAGCAGATAAAAACTTATTGTTTTTGAATAATTAGTCAAACAGAATTTGTAAAGAAAACGAATGAAATAGATCCAAAGGACCTATCAGTTACTATGTCTGTTCCAGTGCAGACCATCATTAGAATTTCTTTTAAATATTATGTCTTCAGTACAGGGGCCATAACAGGGGCCAGGACATGATCTACAGGGGCCCTGGTTGGCCCCTGTCTAGAACCAGCCATGGTGAGAAATTATGACACTGTGGCAAGATACACTGTATGCTGAAGTCCCATGAAAAACAGAAAGCACAACTGATGTTCAAGGCTACAAGATTGAAAGTATTAAAAATAAAAGACCAAATGATAACCATTTCCCTGAAATTAGTTTTTGGAACTTGGAATGTCTGGGGTCGGCAACCTGCGGCTCCAGAGTTGCATGCGGCTCTTTATCGCCCCCCTCTTGCGACTTCCTGGAGCTTTTACAAAAATTTATGAAAAATTACTTTTTCTGGTTAATGTATTTTAATATGGTGTGCAGGAAGGTCAAACAGACATTCTTTACGTTTCCCAATGCTGTAAACATTTGTATAATGAATAAATGTAAACAATATATGTAAACATTACTTCAACAAAAATGTGCGTCATAGCCATAGAGATCAGTGGTTAAAGCCTGAAACACATGTCTCAGCCCAGCGCAGTGCCAGGCAAAAAAAGCGGCGGGTGTGTCTTGGGCCATGGATCCCAAAGGGAAAAAAATTAAGATAGCTGATGAGAACAGGGGATTCAAAGAAGAATGGACAACATAATTTGCTCTCATTATCAATGCGGGAGGATTTCCTGCATTTTTGCTTGGCACGAGAATTTGTCAAATAATAAAAATGTTAGGAATCCAGCTTGTGTGGGTTGTTTGTGTGTTTTTCTCTCTCCACCACCAGGTGGTGCCCTGTCCTCCTTGGGCCTCTCTGCACACCTGTGGCTCGTTGGATCATTACTGGAGGAGTATTTGAGCAGTAGGCTTTCACTACCTCAACGCCAGAGTGTTTGCCAGTTTTGGGTACTCTAGCCAAGCTGAGATTAGCTGAGTCTAACCTAAGCTTTGTTTCTCTGAGTCTTATCTAGTTTTTGTCTTTGCTCTTCGTCAGGAAGCCTTGCGGAGTAACTGGATACCTGGACCTTCTCCCCCTGGAAGGATTAACTGAGTAAACACTGAGCAGGGGAAAATCTCCACAGAGCTCTGCTCTGATGAATGTCAGTTCCTGCTTGGTTCCTCATGACTCAATCAACTCCCCCCAACAGGAAAACGGCTACCATAGAAAGATTCCTTTATTGTGTTTCTATAATTTCATCAATGCAACAAAACCTAAACAATGCGGTGAAGTGTGATGAAGCGGCGCTTGGTGAATTCCATGCAGTGAGAGTGTTTAATGCTCATTCCTCACTTCATGCTACTATGTGACATTTGCACCAGGATTAACATTTAATCATGAATGCTTATTATATATTTAGGCCCACGTAGTCCTTTTTTATTATAGTGGTCTAATACACTTTTAGCCCGTGTTGCCATATGAGGCTTATAGAAGACTTTTACATTTTTACGGCTCCAGACAGATTTGTTTTATGTTTTTTTTTTGGTCCAATATGGCTCCGACCCCTGTGCTAGTGTAATAAAATATCAAATACATGTCTTGTAAACACATTAACACTAATTTGTTGAACAACCATAAGCTGGTAAGGTAAGCTCTCTACAACAAAATATGGATTGGGAGCATCATGCATATCTTTAAATCACTGGAAGTTTTTATTTTCAAAGGAGTAAAGTCTGTCAAGTATGACTCAAAATGTGAATGAATATCTTATCTGAATTAATTTAAGAACACAAGAAATAGCATCCTTGAAATGTGTTAAAACTAGACTAGGTCTTTAAATTCAAAGAGTGTCAGGTGTTTTATGGCGTTACTAAGTGTTCTTTTTTTTTTTTTTTTTGCAAATCAACACTCTCCTTACATATCCTGAAGCATAAAATCATGCTAAATGTACTTGTATGCTGAAGAATTAAGAGTTCCCAGAATTCCATTGGAGCTGTGGGCAACTTTCCCTTCCTTGATTTTTGCGTCTGACACAAGCAGTCACAAAAGTTTATTTTGGCAAATATCAGACTCACCAATTAGATTACCAGATGGTTTGTTCCATCTCTCCAGAGAACGTTTTCATGTTTTCACAGCTCACAAGTCCAGACGTGGCTGCTTTGCACCTCTGCATAATCATTATCAATCATCATATATAAAAAAAATAACCCTCCATGCTCTGTCAGATAGTTAATCTGAAAGCTCCATTAGGCTTGGAGGTTCATAGCTCTGTGATTTACCTCTTCCTGGCAGCAAGCCTGCTGTTCCCCTAAGCTTCGGGTTTGCCATAATACCACCAGGAAATTTCACAGCTTGAATTATTTTCACCAACACCATCAATTTGTATCAATTTATTTAGGTGTATTGCTTAGATTTACGTGATGTCCCCCCAAAGCACCTGATTTTAAAGGTTTTCTATCTAAAGAAACCCAGCAGATTGCGTCGAATCATTGCCTTGCAGGCTTCCTAAATAAGCGGGAAGGCACAATTTGTCATCAGCTTCTCAGCTACTGCTCTGGAACATGCATGTTGCAACAGTGGAGAGAAAAACTCCCTTTTAAACAGAATAAACCTCCAGCAGAAGCAGAGTGAAAAGCCATCTGCCATGATTGCATCATCAAAAGACCAAGAGGAAATAAGGAAATATTGGGCATTAGCATGGAGGAGGTAAGAGAAATTATTTTACCTTTTAAAGGAAAGCTCTTTGTTTACACTTTGAAGCTCTCTCTCCCAGAGTCTTTCCTAAAAAGAGATCACTCTGCACAAACTATTTAAATAACACTTCATAACATATATATATTAAATAACCATGAGACATGAAACCAGTTTTTGACACGAATTGTAATCTTACTCTGACCCGAGAATTTATCTAGTGAAGTTTCCAAGATTCACAGTTAAAGAAGCATTTTATACATCTCCAGTTTGCCATATCATCACATCATTACATCATACACGTTTGAAGATTGAGAGACATCCATGGTTCCAGCCTTATCAAAATATTACACTTTGTTCTTCGATCAAGGACGATCTCATTCCATTCCCAAATCTTTGCCATGTTTATAATGAGGATGACTTTTTATCCTTACAGAAAGAACTGTCCTAATTAGATAAGCTACTTGGGAAAACATAAGTTCTGACATGCAACAAGCAGGTATTATCAGGGATTAAAAGACTCAAAAATCATAAAATATCCTCATAAGTTGTTTTTAAATGCTTACAGTATGAAACAATATTCTCTTTTGGGCAATAAATGTATTAATGTGTAAATTATTGTTGAAAATGCCTTTAGTCAATAAACAGGGCTTTCATAATGTTGTCATTTAGTCGGATTGTGCCACTGGATTTCCCTTTGTCTTCAGAAAGAGTTCACCCTCCTCCCAGCAGAGACCTGTCTGCGAGGTGTCTTTAAAATCCTCTCGAATAATATGTCACTTTTTCATCTAAACTGATTTTATCATGTCTTCACCGAGAAAAATCAAGTTTCGTGTATCTGGTTTATGATTTTGTGTGATGATTCTAATTTTCTGTATACTGAATTTATGATTTTAATGATTTACCTGCATCTTAATGTTGAAACTTCTAGGATATTTCAGTGATGTAAAGTACTGTAGTCTTGTAGCTGAAATATTCTATAAGTGTGTTTACTTACTTATAGTTGTTTTTTACTTTCCAACCTTTTCTTTAACACAATATCTTGCTTGAAGTTCTACCCCCATATGGTAGCAACTACAGCTGCTGTAAAAGCCCAGCTTGTTAGATTTTGTACTGAAACCATTACTTAGATGGCGGACCACACAGAGCTCAGACCTTAACTAGCTACTAAGAACATAAATTAATTTTAAAAAAGCTTTAACCTGTTTTAGAGGCCTCCATTTCAGACTGTCACTAATTAACTTTTGCAGTATTTAACTATGACTGAAAGTTAACATATTAATTTAGCAGTTTAAACTGTTAAGAGGTGTACAATTCTATTAAATCAAAAATATGACAGGTATACATAATGAACGCAGTGATAGTTGCATTGTTTAATAGTTTATTCAATATTCTGCAGTGTGTTTAAATAGCACCAATTCACAACACATCTCATGAGACTTTATAAAGTCAGTTTAATCAGATCTGCAGGTAGATTGAGTAAAAAATCCAGCGAATGAAACTGAATCCTTAACTTGGAGAATTCAATCTTATTGGATGAGCTTGCAGCAAAGCAGTTAGTTTGCAGCGGCCGAGCATCTTCTTACTATTTATTTGAAGTTCTGTCATGTTAAATATCATTAAATCACCAGCACACATAAGTATACAAGTTAAATTGATGCTCTGAATATACCATCTTAATCTTGGCTTGTACTGCCAATTGTTGTCATGGTTACTTGAAGAAAAACCTTTTGGTAGACCTTACCTTGAGGACATAAATATCAAATTGAACATCTGAAGGTGGAAAAATAGGAAATACATAGGTCTCCCAAAGTTTAACATCCAATATTTATGAATATCATTCAATATCAATATCATTCAGTTCCATGCATACTGGAAACTGAACCAAGGTTAAAGCTGTGTTGAAATCATCCGTCCTGGGGTTGCTGGTGCCCTGGTCAGGTTGCTAGGGCAACACAGAGACAAACAGGAAAAACAACTATTCACACACACTCGCACCCAAGAAGAATGCAGTGAAGCCTGTTAAGCTAACAGTCCTGTTTTTGGGCTGTGGGAGGAAGCCAGAGTACCCGGAGAGAACCCACACAAGCTCATACAAACAGAGCAAACAAGATCACAAGGAGAACATACAAAGTCCACACAGAAAGACTCTGGGCTGGGAATCGAACCCAGAACCATCTTGCTGCAAGGTTCAGTGCAACTCATTATCCCGCATTTCCAAATTTCAAACAAAAACCTCTGAATTGTATTGCCGATGTATAGTTTAGCAACTCTGATGATGTCTTCCCCCAACTTTAAGCTAATGAGAACTTTCTTTGATGCTAATCGTAAAAGCTGACAAACTCTGAAAAGCACTTTAACACATTTTTATTCTCAGAAGCTATATCAACTTCTACAAAATTTAAAAAGCTGTTTGGTCAAATATATCCTAAATTCTGTCACTGTGATAAAGTTAACTAATACTGGCATTAGCTTTTTACCTAACTTATCTTTAAGCTAGCATCATAGCATAATTCAAATGTAGGTTGCTATCTCCGTCTTTTGACATTATATTACTGAAAAGGTTAAGATATTGAAATTAGCTCAGTACATATTGATTTTGAAACATGTTCGGTCATGATATTAAACCATTTTTTTTTTGTATTTATAAAAGAAATCTACATATTTAATCGAACACCTGAAATGTTTGCTATATGCTAGTTAGCTTCAATTTCTTAGTATTCTTTGCCCTAAGAAACTAAGTTTGCAGACTTCAGCTTTGTTTAAATGGCACAACTTTACACTGCTGCTTCTCAAATATGAATAGCTCACATAAAAGTTTATATGGGGGGTTAATCAGAGGTTTCATTTCTTTGGACATCATGAGAGCTAGAAACCAGGAGGTAAAATTATTTTAAGTTTAGAAAACGAATGCTCAATAGCTAGCCCAGATTAGAAATTACAAAGATTAAAGTTCTAAAAATATATTTACAAAAAAAATAAATAAATAAAAATGTTAATCTTTAAGATAACATAGTTACATCTAATGTCTCATGATGGTTTTCACACACAATAAAAATCATTATTGCAATCAAGGATTTGCAGTGAACTTTGCCACATTGTTTGTCTGAATGAGGACATGCCTTTGTCTTTTTTAAGCTGCGGTGACGGCTTTGGGTTAAAACCGCAGTTTGAATAGAAGGAGAGTGTGGTCAGTTTGGAAAGAGCAGCTGCCCTGATCCGCTCCCTGCTTCCAGCTCCGTCTGTGTACCCGGGCCAACTCCAGCTAAACACCCGCTGACAAAAATAGATGCCTAAAACTAACTCCTAGGAAAAAAGAAAATACAACAATGAAGAGTCTCATGTTTTAGGACATTTGAAGTGATTTTATTGACTTCTTTGTGTACAAAGACCTTCACAAAATATATAAGAAACTGCTGCAGATGCCACCGACACCATGAAGAAAAAGGATATCACATGACCAGAACAGTTTCACGGAAAGAATAAAAGGGGGAAAAGGTGTTAATTTCTTTGAAAACCCGCAACCAAGCACTGATAGCGCATAAACTGAAACTTGACGATATCTCGGGGCAATACTGTCTTTCAGAGCAGCATCATCTTCCACGTTTTAAACAAAAGAGTTGATTAAAGTGCCAGTCAGTTTATTTTTTTTGTGATTTCCACCGTGCAACACGAGGGTAGAGCAAACAAAAGTGCTTGTCGATTAATTTGAAAACATTTTTCTTACTCAGAAAAATATTTAACTCAGAAATGTCACGTACAATCTTTTTTACAGCTCAAATTATCCATTTAAGGGGGCACTTTATCTTTCAGCTCGTAGGGCCATATAGTACAAAAATATACTCAAAGTAAAAAAACAAACAAAAAACAAATCACGTTTTTTTTTTTTTAGAAACATTCAATGTGAAGAAAAGTCACAGAGGAAATCTCCCTCCTTCTCAAGCTTGAACTCTGTAACGGGGTCTCATCCATTTGGCCCTGGGTTCTTTGAGAACTTTACAGCTTACCGGTAAATAAATATGCCCACAGGAACAGAAGAGAACAAACGGAAAGAAGGAACTAAAAGTCACTCTCTAAAACTGAGTGGGAATATTATCCGCCTGTTTTAAAGGCAGTTATCCTGCAGTCTTGTACAACATGCCTAAAGTTCTGTGATCACAGGCAGATAGTTAAAGCAGTTCAGTCTGACCTGTCCAACAAAAAATGGCAGTTGTGTGGATTATTATGCACCTTCATGTACCAGCAGTGTGCAACACTGGGCTCTGAACGTCCCGGAAGGTGCGTGTTTTTTCTCTCTCTGCAGATGAGCAGGAAAGTGATAAAACGCAAGTGCTTTTCTTTTCGTATTAAGTCTCTGTTCGGTCTTTAACCGTCTCTGCTTCCACTCTCTCCTCCTTTTGCACCATGTCTTCTGTATTCTCTTGTGTTTGGGGGTCTTTCCTTTGTGCCTCCTCCTCCTCGTCTTCATCCTCTAATTGAACGTCGTCCATCGCCGTCTCAGGGCGAGCCGCCGTTTCCTTGCTGCTGCACTCTTCCTGGGTTTTCAGCGCGGTGCAGAGCTCCATTTCATGGATCTCTACGTCGAAAGGTGTGGTGGGAGGTACAGAGGGGGGACACTTGCACCCTGTGCAGCCCTGAAAACCACAAACAGACAGATTGGTCATTTCTGTTCCTGAGCATCCACACGCTCTGCTAATGATGCATGTTGTATCGGGGAGCTTACGGGGATGTTGATGGATCGGGGCAGACGTCCTGTACGGATCCAGGGATGGACCTGACCAAGCTCCTTTTTCTGCTCCTCCGTGAAGCGAGGCTGATGTTTCTGCATGTTCCTCAAAGCTTCACGGTCCTCCTGCAGCACCGTCTCCATGTTTCTGTCACACACAACACAGTACGGACGTTTACTTATTTTTAAGGGATGAAGCAGGTAAAATCCTAAATCCAGCTCATAATTGGTCACACATCCATGTATCCATAAATTTTCCTGACCACCTCCCTAAGCTTCTAAATAAATGTCCATCCACCTAATAATGCTGTTTAATGCTATAACATAAAAACAAAATGCTGCGAAATCAGAAGGCTGTTGTGAGGAGGTTTCATGTTACCTGACAGGCAGCTGGTACGTCATCATGACCTTGTCATCAGTGTTGGCCATCAGGAGCCAGATGGGGTCCTGCAGCACACACTTGATGAACTGATCCTCCCCTCCGTCTCCTCCTGCGCTACTGCCGCCCCCTGCTGGCTGTTTACGAGAGTGGTCATTCTCTGAGGAGTCGATGCTGCCAAAGTACTTGCTGGTGTGGCTGCCCTGGCTGCTGACTGATAGGAAAAGAAAGAACATTGTCGGGTCATTAAAGGAGTTTAAAATCTCTACATCAATGAGAACCCTAAGTCGCCCCATCTCTGTTCGACGTAAGCGATACAAATTCCATGGAACAATCTGACATTTCAACTGAAATTATGTAACAATCTCTTTGGGTAAGTACAGAAAAACTGTTTGACTTTATGACTCAAACTGTGAAAAGCAGTGGAGTCTGTATTCTGCTCTTTCATAATTTCACATCATGTGCTGCACATGGCTGATCTCCTGGCCAGATATAAAGATGCAAAGACGTGTGCAGCTTCCCGTACTTTGTTGTTTGCAGAAATAAACAGCACTTTCACCGCAGTGATGTAATCTGACCTGACAATCAAAGCGACAGCAAAACCACAGACACAGTTTCAAGAAATTATGAAACAAAATCAGTCATCTGCGGAGAATAGGAGGAAATGTGTGGACCTGGTAGCTCAGAACCTAAATTAATAACAGCGTTAAATGCTGAGTAAAGAAAAGTCGGGTTCAGTGTTTTCTTGAACCAACTTAGAATATCTGATCTTCTAAAAAAATATGCTTGGCAAACAGAGCAGCCATGTTAATGTACATACAATGACTTTGTATGGTATTAACTCATGCTGTGATCATTTCATTTCCAGCTATATTTATTGTGTTTCTACATCCATGATGTGATCACCCAAAGACCTAGTAAGCCTTTTGTTGAAGCTTATAGTTAAGAATGCCTCCAGTTATCCGGAGCTATGTCTTTAGTTAAGCTGCTATAGGCTTAGACTGCTGGAGGACATAAGGACCACTTTTCTCTATTTTCCCATTCTGCAGTATTTGTTAGTTCAACCTCTAACTTTATGCTCTCTGCTTTTTCTTATCATAGTAGCTACATCTGTACTGTTCCTGTTTGGCTGTAACCATTCTGGAGCGCTGCTGCTGTCCTTGTAGATGATAAGAGTTTGGCCTGTTTTAGTGATTAGTCCCGTTTCTCTCCTAGACATAGCTATGCTTTCTGCCTTCACTGTGACCAACTGTATGTGCTCTCTTTCATCTCTTTGACGTGAAAACTGCCTCAGAGCTTGTATGCTCAACTGTTTCTCAGAAAGAGCCCCCTTGTGGAGCTAGGTTGCTATTACATTTCCTAACATAGAAAGTATTTATAGATCATAGCTTCTATGTTTGTTTTGTATGCCTGCTTCTATCTTAAGCGCAATTTCCTCAAAGGTTTTCTTAACTTCCGGAAAGAAGTTAAGAAAACAAGTTTGCTAATATATTCGCACCACCCGGTCAAAACTTTACCCAGCATATCATTGGTTAAAGTCAACCCCACTGCTCCCTTTAAATTCTTGATGAATTTTTGTTACATAAACGTTTTTAAATCAAACAATGCTGTAAATAACATCAAGATAATATATGAGCAACCAGGTTACACATTAAAAAATCAGCTAGAAAATCCATCTGTGTGGCTAAAGATCTCTGCATGTTTTAGTTAATTGGCTTTCTGGTTGGATGAGCATGAAAACACTTTTATTTACATTCAAGCTTCACCATGAGACAGGTAGAAGAGTAGAAAATACAGCGTGTTTATATTTGTCATTTTAAGCACAGTGCGACCCTGCTTAGATAAATTTAACGCTTCAAACTAAGGAAGCAGTCAAGGTTTAAATGAGGAATGTAGGGCAGGATCATTAAACAAACATAAAAAGCAGTATAAAAATAAATTGTTTTGAATTATAAGAAGGGATTTGAGACCTTGAGGATAAAAATAAATAGCTGCTTTATGTCAGGGTTTATGCCATCTCCTTATGGCTAACATAGACTCAGTGTAGATAACTGATTTATTATGGGACATAAAAATTTTGAGCTTAACCCTACTTTAGAGATTCTCTCGAGGATGTTTTCATGTTCACCATCCGGGGGGACGGGCAGAGGATTTAGAGTCTAACTGTGACCTTGCAGACCTCACCTTGAACAATCCTTTAACTCTTACCTAAAATACTGACAGCTCATTTTGGGCTATTTAGCAAACAAGAATGAAGGGAAGGTTTTTGGATATGCATATCTAGTAGAGCCTTACCCCGAAAACAAATAAAACTGTATAAACTCAGAGTAGCTGCTTAGAAATTTAGAATAATAAAAATGAAAAACAAGATGCATTTCCCTCTGTGCTGATTTGTCTTCTTAATCTGCATAAAATCAAACAATGGGGTCTGTGGTTGTCCTTATTAGAAAATGTAAATACTGCATGAAACGTTTTTAAGGCACTGGATCTTTTGGACATGTCTGAAAAGTAAAACCCACTCACTGGTTCCGCTGGTTCCAGAGGAGCTGCATCCGTTAGAGCCAGAGCCTGATCCAGAGGACCGTGTACCCGAGGATCCAGAACCAGAGGCGGCTGAGCCGGTGCCTGAGCGGGAGTCCTCCTGCAGCAGCAGGTCCAGCAGGTCGCTGGAGGTGGACATGGCGTCCTGGTTGGACTCTACAGCTTCAACCTAAAGGAGCAAAGAATCATTTTATATTCAACTGATTCTGATATTTAAGGTAAATCTAGGAAGAGTGGAACTTTAAGCTGCCTACGTTCTCGTTCTCTTTGGAAGGATCCTCAGAGCTTCTCTTATTGGCGGAGCTTTGGACCCCTGCTGCGGCGCCCTGCACAGAGGGCTGTGCCTGCTGTGACGCTGCCAACGCTGTGGCCACTTCTAACCGGTTACTGGGCGTCTCCTCCAGCTGTAGCAGGTTGAGAGGAGAGGAGCATCTGGACTGGAAGAGGGGGGATTCTGCCCCCTCGCGGTCAGCGGGCGTCTGAGTGAAGGACTGTGGGGTGCTGCTGCGGGATGGGGCGCAGGCGCCTGCCCCAGGAAGAGGATTGGATATAGATGGGAAAGGGAAGGGGGACATCCCGGGGAAACTGTAGGTGGGGTTGTAGAATTGTCCAGAGCCGCCAGGCTGAGACATGGGCATCCCCATTTGGGGGAACATGTAGTTGGGCAGAACAAAAGCCATCATGGGAGGTACCATCTGGGTGGGGGGGAAACGTGTGGGATCATAGCCTGGTAAAGGCTGGGGGAGCTGCGGGTAGACAGGGTAGATGGGAAGCATACCAGGGGGGAAGGAAGCGGCAGGAAGGCTGGCCTGGGAGCCCGCAGACGGCCATGATGGGGAGTTAGTTGAGTGTCCGATGGGAACGTTTAGGGGGGCCGAGGCTGCGGGTGCTCTAGAGTCCTGACGATTCAGGGGCTGAGAACCATGTTGGTCCGACGACTCCTGGTGCTTGAGTCTCTTACCTCCACGGCCTCGCCGTCGGCCTGTGCCGCTTCCAGCAGCCGGGTAATCGCGAGAGCAGCGAACACCTGAGGAGGACGCACAGACTACATGAGCACCTTCTAACTTGGTACTTCAAACGTTTCAACATTTACTTTAACATAAAAAAATGCAAAATATAAGGAAACAAAACGATGAACGGAACAAGGTGATTTTAACCATCCTACCTCGAGACAGTGCAGGCGGGGTTTGGCCTCGCGTGGTCAGAGACGCCGTCTGATCCAGGACCCGCAGCCTGCTCAGATCGTTGAAGCGATCGAGGAAGGCCTGCTCCTCCTGCTGCGTATGGGCAGACAGAACCTCCTTGGTCAGGCCCAGCCGGCCTGGAGCTCCGCCTCCTGCCGCCACACCTCCCACGCTTCCGCTCCGCCAGCTGTCCCTCTCCGGCTGACTTGCCGGAGGGTGAGTAGGAGGGGGAGGCGGAGGAGGAAGAGGAGAAGGGAATGTGGTTGTACTGATAGGAGCAGCTGGAGTCAAGCTGGTAGCAGTGGGAGGTTTTGGGTGGGTAGCTGTAGTGACAGGGGTTGGAGTTGGAGGAGCCTCCTCCATCACAATGTCTGAGACAGGAGACAAGGAATGAGAGGATATTAAAAACCAAAATCTGTGAGGCTGAAATAACCTGATATAATACATTTATAGTAAAGAAACGCATGTCTGAAGCAATAAAACAAAAAAAGAGACAGAAGTTTGAGGTTAATGAAGAAATAAAACCACAGCCTTGCTGCTCAGAGATCAAACATCATAAACATCATAAAACAACCTGCGTATTTCCAAAGCCCTGGACTTGGTACCTCTTTTTTTTGTTGCAAAACCTAGCCTTCGATTAGCCTCCGCTATGCTATCATTTTTCAGCCATCTGTGCATTGCAGTTGTTGAATTCTGCTTTGTTTCTGGAAGATGATAACTTCCAACGCTGCACTAAATAGCAGCACCTTAGGATGGGGGGGACAAGTCCTTCCTCGACACCATTTTACATGGGCACCGTCGTTTCTCGGACTTCCCAAGGTAACTGTGACCAAACGATACAAAACATAAGGAGGATCGGAGTAAGGGTTTGTGAATTTAAATCACCCGATTTCAATTCATGAATTCAAAGATCAAAAGATGTCAACATGAAGCTTCGGTGGTAGCAGCATCATGTTGTGGTCACATGTTGTGGGCAGAGTGGATGTAATCCAGAGTCTTCAACTGTGTCTCCAATGGTTGATACTTGACAGTTGAGTAATCCAATGGGATAATAGGAAAATATGTGCTTAAAGATGGCTTCGTGTAAAGAAACAAACCACTTTGAAAATTAACAACCAATCCCTGATAAAAGTGGTCAAATATTTAGCTTGAATTAGAGCAGAACCTTGTAGAAGTCTACAAAAAGTACCTGATTGAGGTCCAGCTGGCTGGGAGACATTAAACTGAATATTAGAAGGGATTTAAGTTTATATTCAATCATCAATCAAAAATCCAAATTCTTGCTCTTAGAAAACACTGGTTGGTTGCTGTAAAATAATCAGTTCAATTAAAGGAGTTATTAAGTTAAACTAAAAATATTTTATATGCGACAAAAAAAAGAACATTAACATTTTATGAGCTGAGTAAATAGAAAACATTTTATTATTAGCATACATTTAAACTAGTTTGAATTAAAATAATTCCCATTTAAAAACTGGGTAACCCTTTACAATAAGCATCATTTATAAATGGAAAAGGTATAATTCATTAGTGATATTATAATTGATGGTTATTGTAAAGTGTAAACAATAACTGTGATGTATAGATTGCTATCGAGTTAAAGAGTTTAATATAAAAATAAATCTATAAGCATCACTGCTGTCCCTTTTCTTTAATAAGGCATGAAAACTATAAGCTGTAGAAAAAAAAGTTAGTTTAGAAAGAGCAAGAAAAATAAACAATTTTATAATCTGATCATGTTCTAAATTCTAAAGTAAGGAAGTTGTTTTTAAATATCCATCTATTGTATAACAAGCTGAAGAAAACGGAAAGAAAAAGGAAAGAAAGATCTTCAAGGTTGGTGGATTCGTCCCTTCAGAGACCTGTGGAGAGTGAGAGTGTTGACGGTGCCCACCTGACTCGGGAGGTTTCTTGTCTCCTACATGGACGATGGTGCTGCTGAAGCTACACTGAGACGTAACTGAGGCTACACTCTCTGCCTTCGAAGCCATGGTCAGGGGAGGCAGAGGAGGTGGTTCACCTACGAGGTTAACTGAACCACCTGAAGAGAGACCAGCGTTGTAGTTAAGATGCACAGAGACACTGAGAGCCAGATTTTGTTAGCAACTCACATTTCTGTTTTGGACTGTAGGTGTACATAATTAAATGTATTTTTCTTCTAATTATATATAAATAGGTGGAAGATGTCAAAATTCGGTTACCGTTGTCGTGGCCGCCGGAGTTCGCCTTTTTGTCCTCGTCGGACGTGGATGAGGCGGTGCAGGAGGAGGAGCCGCACTTCCTTTTCACAGTGTTAGGAATGTTACAGCTCTCCAAGTACCTGGGGATAATTATAAAGAAAAAAAACACAGGATGAGTGACGTGGCTGCGATGAAGAAGAAAGGAAGAAAACGGTTTCCAGCTTGAGTACAGACCTGATGATGCTGTCCAGGCAGTTGATCTGCTGGTAGGAGTAACCGGTGGAGGGCTCCTTCTGCAGGAGAGCAGCAGGAACCAGGGACCTCGGAGACTGAGTCAGGTCTGCTATCGACTCTCTGATTGCGTCGCTGTTTATGGTTCTGAAACCAGCTGCACCTGGACAGGCATGAGAGGGACAGGCGAGTCTAGTTTGGCCCTCTACATCATCACACTGAGGCTCGATTCCTTCATCAGCCTGCTGTCCGTTCTCACCAGCACAGGTGTTTTTTCTAGGCGGAGGACGGTTCCGGGACTCGATGAAAACCTGCTGCCCGTTGGTCTTGACCGTGTGGACGTCTTTGCAGATTTGCTGGAACGTCATCTGAGGGAAAACGGAAAATATTGAGCACAACTAAGCCCAGTAGGCTAAAATTAAAGACTATTTCTTTGGTTAAAAACAAAAGAAAGCCGTCTCAGACTCACAGGCTTGTGCGAGGCAACGGCGACTTCGTCCATGGCGGGGCCGTTGCTTTCGCTGGACGAGGCGGCAGAGGCACTGGGGTGCTGCTGCTGGGAGCCCCGGGAACCGCTGGACCCAAGAGAGCTGTAGCCTTGGGAGCCGCCGCTGTGGACCGGCTGGACCAGAACCCGGTGGATCTGCTCGCTCAGCTGGAACACGTCAGGCGTGGTGACTCGACTCTCGCCACCCATCGCCGTGGTGAACACGTCTTCATTCAGGGGGCTCCTGTAAAACAAGGAATCCATTAGGAGCGACTCGCTTCAAAACCAAAAGAAACTAAAGGAAAGCAGATAAGTTTTTTCAGAGCTACTGGGCAAAAAGCGCTTACGTTCTGACTTTGTGACGTCCGACGACAAACGCCACCTTCCTGCTCCAGGGGTTGACGAAGGAGGACCAGCTGGTGTCAATGGTCACGTATTCCCCGCTGCGGGCGCACATCCTGAGGGGCGAGTAGTCAAAGGGCTGTCCTGCAAACTGAAAAACTGAAACAAAAACGAACCACAGCCGTAATTTAGACAGGAGCGGAGACGATTATGCAAGGCTGGCCACATTGGACGCATGCACAGGGGAAACTCCGGTGGATTAGAAATGCGGCTCGACGTAAAGAGCGTTAAGAACGGTGGAATGTCAGACCGCCTCTACAACAGGGAAACTCCCGACAGACATTCGGAAAAATCTGAGGAAGGATTAACCAGACGGTCTTAAACAGCCTCACTTTTCTCATGAATGGCCACCATCGTCGGCCTGTCGTCTGGGTGGATGTAGAGCAGGATGGGGGTCCCTACCAAATCCTGAGGAAGGTAGCCTAAAAGCGGCACCGCCCTGGAAAAAAAAAACACATTCACATCATGAGAAAAAGCTAAAAAAATAACCTCTATTTGTCAGTTTCACTGCCCTACTAAGATCAATCATAACGAGGTGACTGACCTCTCATCGACCTCCTGGAAGAGGCAGTTGGGAGTGTGACTGGTGGTGAAGATCCTCTTGTCTGCAGGGATACGAGGAGCTGACAGGAGGAAAGGAAACAGATGAATATCTTCCTCCGACTGATGAATATAGACATATGAGTTTAATCCATATTCAGAGGAATATGGCGCTCTGAAGCAGAGCCTGTCCATCTTTCCTTCCATAGATGTCAGGAAGAGTCACATGAATTCTTTACCCTGACTAGAGCATTAAAAGTGCAGCGTTCGCTCAGTGTTTACATTATTTTTGCATTTCCCTCACTCTCAGCTCTGTTTAGTCTCCTTCTGGTTTGCTGCACCAACATGTTACGCCTTATTAACAACATAACGCCACCCTATCACCCAGTCAGGACCTCTAACCAGACTAAACAAGCTCCTCCATGTTAAAAAAGAATCCAAATAAAGGAGCGCCTGTTTCCCTTTATTGTTATTTATATATGTATATATATATATAAGTGCCTTGTTTCTGGTACATAATGCATGGATGCATTGGAAGACAGTGTGGTTAAAATACCTTCGTATCCAGAGTGGACCTTCTCAGCGATGAGCAGGCAGCAGGGCTGCGGTTCTGCAGCGTCCGAGTCTCTGAGGGTGAGCTGGTAGGGCGTCAGGCGGAACGGGTGGTAACGCATCTCGCCCCCCTGCGCCCGATCGCCGCTGATCCGACAGAACATGGACTTCTCCTGGTTGCAGTCGACGGGGGGAGAAGCTGAAGGAAAAAGCCCAGAGACTCAGTAAGGATGGGGGGGTTCTAAGTGGGATTTTTCTACAACTTTACTTCCTATCAGCTGACCTGAGCCGATGCAGGACGCCCAGGGCGGCAGTCGGCAGGGGGCCGTGCTGCTGTAGAAGGTGCTGACATCCTGCGGAGCGAGGAGCTCCGAAAACATTATCCCCTGGAGGCACTCGGGCTTGCAGCGCAGCAGGGATGAACACTGCGGGGAAACGTACACGACCTTCCCCGACAGGAAAGACACGGCCATGGAGAACGTGTCCTGAGAAAAAACGCACAGCGAGAAATAAACTCAGTCTACAGGTCAGGCACCATTTGCAGAAGAGACCAATAAAAAGCAGGAACTCACTGTGTTTTTCAGGGTGTATTCGGAGCTGATGTTGTCCAGCTCCTCGATGGTGAAGGTGGACAGGTCCAGGCTGCAGCCGTGGCATTCCTCCACGCTCCACTGGTGGTAGTACTCTTTGTTGGCTGAAAAAACAATTGAACAGCAACCATGCTCAGATCAGTCTGGTTTACCACCGTTCTAATATCTGAAAACCTTTTTATTATTTCTCTGACTATGGGCAGGTTTAAACCCTAAGCTATGTTCTTGGTAATTTTATTACCAAATAAACTCTTCATCCATCCCTTGGCCTTGAAATGAAGGTTTTTCTGCTTTTCCCATTTTAAAGAGCAGCTAATAAAACCAGGACTCAGAGTAAAGATGCGTTCAACACTCAAAGCAACTGAATATATCCAAATACGGTGTATTTATTTATTAATATTAAATGGGCTAACATTTAGGTTGGATTTTGTTTTACTCAAAGTGAACAGATTATTTATTTCTAAGTAGATCTTAGTGGTGATGTAGCTGAGCTTTCCTTGTTATACAGTAACATCCTATTTATGAGCAAAGATAAATAAGGAGGAAAACAACTGTTCTTAAATATAACCAACTGAAACGACCATCACATCAGAGAAGAATCGAACCGTGGAGGGCGTCTGCTCACCTCGGACCTGTCTGACACACTGCAGGGCGTATTTAAGAGCGTTCAGGGTGCTGGAGTGGCCCTTGGCTTTGCGCTCCGCTGGCAGACGGAGCTTCAGCTCTTTGATGGCCTTCATCAGCTCCTTCTGCGTCTGCAACCGGGCTGACTGGTCGCTGCTCCAGCCGGAGGTGGAGGGCGGGTTGTGCTCCGAGCTGTGGGACAGCAGGCTGTAGGCCAGAGAGCCATTGGGAGGTGACAGACTCTGGAAGTTGGAGCTGGAGAACGGAGACAGAATTAGAGGAAAAAAAGAAAATCATCATACTTTATTTTTATTTCTTTTCACACAAAAAAAGAGAATTTAATACAGAGAATCAGTTTAAAATGTCTGCAGACTTCCAGTCTTTTTCAGGAAAAGTATCTCTACAGCAAGATACTGCTTCATTATGCAGCAAAGCAGTATTTAAATAATTCTGTGTTACTCTACTGTTTTTTTTAGGCACATTAGAGTAAAAGAAGCTGAACACAAAAGCACACCACACTTTGGATATTTAAATGCTGTTCGAGGTTATTGCCAACACATCGGAATGCTGCAGCAAAGCATTGTTCGTCACTTCATGCTAAACAAACACCCGGACATGCTTTGTGTGAGAGTTGTTGCGAAAACGTGCATCAGATAAGTTCAATGAAAAAAGGATGTGGATTTCAGGAAACCGACTGATAAACTTCAGCAGACGGGTTTCATACGCTGGTATCTCGATTGAGGGGGTTCCCCGTTCAAAGAGAGCCTTTTCTTTTCATCTTGTAAAATAGTAACACAGAACATTGTTGAAGTTTTTAGAAGCTTCTTATGTTAGGAGATGTGATCTGATCCAGCTGTGTTACATACTTTCGTTAGCTGTGGATTTGGTATTAAAACTTGGGGATATATTTCAAAATTCCTGATTTTCCAGAGTCTGTTTTCTAGATGCAGCCAGTTTTCATTGCACTGTGGCCCTTTGAGTGCAAACCATTCCTGTAGTATGGTTTAATTATGTCCACCTCGCCACCCTCACTTCCACAAATCATAACACAACCCTGAGGCTGTCCTCTGATTTGAAGTGAACTTGTAGTTTCTGTCGACTCCTTTTACATCCAAACAAAACTGGAGCAGTTACAATCTATAAAACTGAAGGAAAGGGCGTTTATTCTAAAAATGAACAAGATAATGAAGAGTTTTAAATCCCCCAAAGGTAGTGAAAAGTATTTTTTCCCATTCAAAATCTTTTTCCTTAAATTGAAATAAGAGATTGTTGTCAGTAACTCTGAAATCCCAGATTGTGATTCAGCAAATCAGACAAATATCATCAAATAATTAACTATAAGAATAACTGGATGTCATATAAATCATCTTAAATTCAATTTTGTTGGCAGAAATAATCATGTCTGTCTTTTAGAGATGGAAACATCCTCAGTTAGTGTTGGAGGATGATAACAATCTCAGTTTTTACTTTTCCAGACTGTTCTGGAACCCCGAGTGTATTTCTGTAGGTGAAGCATTCAGAGGAGTGCATGTGGATGGACTTGTCTCCTACCTTTTGGTGCTATCGGTGGTCTCCAGCATCATGCCGGAGTCCTTCCCATTGGAGGAGCTGTGACTGTGGGAGCTGGGCGTGGATTGGTGTCCGCATAATCCGTCCCTCCCAGCCCTGCCCTCGCTTTCCCTCTCCCCGGAGTCGTTCCCGCTGGAAACGCCGTCCATGTCGTCCGAGTGCGACTCCCTCTGGTCTCCGGACAGGCTGGACGCACCTCCCTGCTCCTGGTCGGAGACATTGGGACAGGTGGTTTTCTGCTCGTTCACCTCGTCCTCCCGGTCCTTGTCGCAGGTCCCCGATGCTCGTCCCCGACAGCTACTGCTGGGCATTGACGTGGAGCTGTCATAACTCATACTAGTGTAGGATGAAGTCGTAGAATTTAACTGGAGCAACTTAATTTTAAGTAGGACTGCTATGTACATATAAGTGAATCATCTTTGCTGGGTTAGAGAAGAAGAAAAAAAAAATAGAGAAAAAGTTTTCTTGAAAACAAAAAACGCTTCAAGCCCTCCTTTAGGGCAAAAAAGGCTCCAAAAGCCTTCAAAGTGTCACTTAAAGTCGCACAGACAACAGATGAACGTCTTGTTATGAAGCAGCCTTGGCAGCGAGTCCTCCAACAGATGGGATGAGCAATGGAGAGTCAGCGTGAGAGAGAAAAAGCAAAAAAGAAAAACATTTGCTGCGAAGAGACGAGTTGCTTCAGATCCTAAAAGGCAACCTGAAACGAAAAAGAGAAGGAAGACATGTTAGAGTAAAACCCACCCAAAAGGTCTGTTTTGTTTTTAGAACAACTCAAACAAAAAACACCATCCTGTGTTATCAGCTCATCGTGTTCCCCCAAACTCCAAAACGTCCCTGAAGCGTCTGCCGCCGTCCAGCCCTGCTTGCTGCATTGAGGCTGTTGCAGGCTGCAGCCGGCGGCTCTTTTTGCACAGATTATCCAGAAATAAAAAGCGCAGAAAGACACTAATCTGCAACCCATGTGGCAGCATACGCAGGTATGCTGAATATAGCATAAAAACCCCACAGGGTTAGCCGTCATAGCAAAGTCCCCTTTTACCCACAACAGTCCAAATAAACATTACGTCAGGGGACAAAGCTCAACACCAAAGATCTCTCTCATTCATTAGGACTTCAATACGGAATAGGGCCTCTTTGTGGACATATGTAGCAGCTACCTACGCAGGTAAGAGTCTGATTCTATTTATTGACCATCCAGTAATCCTTTAAGAGTTGCAGATGCAGCTCTAAGTCACCAATCCTATCACTTTTATACACCTAGCTGCCTCTGATCTCCCTCCTGTCCTTCTACAGGTGTGCAGTGATGCTCTGCTGCAGAGTTTGTCTCAGTGAAACACATCCCGAGAGGCACCTTAGAGAGAAATAAACCCCCTCCCTGACGCAGAAACCAGAAAAGAAGAAGGTAACAGGTGTTTACAGCCGGTGACGTCTGCAACTCATAAATAACCTAAATCAAAAAAGGGGGGATTGAGTGCATGAGTTCAGTAGTTCTCAGTGCACTGAGCTGCCTTCATTAAATTGCTAATGAGCATTATGTTTAGTCAAAAGGATGATGCAGGCTCTGCACATGGCAGAATGTGTGAGCAGCGGACGAACTGGGCGGGAGAAGGAGAGCAGCAGGAATGGGGAGTTAGTTGAGCGCGAGGCCCGGCTGGCATCTGCGAGTAGAAGAAAAATGCACAGCGGAGGCGGTGTTGATCGACGGTGCCCGTACTCGTTTTGTGACATAACAGCAAACTTCACATTGCATGTCCGCCTGAATGCATCGTTTAGGTGAAATGTGGTCGGGCTACGTGGGTGCTCTATTAACGCTCAGAATAGTTGGAAAAAATACAATTTTTAATAGAAGTTGAAAGATGTTGATCTTCCAATCTACAAATAGCAGCAAAGGTTATTTCTACAGAAAATTACTCCAAATGCACACATAAGGTTTTTACTTATATGGAGTAATAAAAACCATCCATCATTTTCCTTCCTTTCAACTATTTTTGCACCACTTTATTCTGCCTGGTTATGACAAGAAAACGTGCATTATAAAACATGTATAAACTATGAATCCCAACAAATATAACACTGTAAAATCACCGCAGCTAACTCAGCAGGATCAGATCTATATTTACCTCCACCAACTCTTGATTATTCCCAGCAGAAGGCTTTCTGCCGAACCAGTCTCCGATTATGCAAGTTCTAGTCGATGTCAGCGTGGGAAGGTACAGGGAATGATATAAGCTCTGCTTTGTGCTCCTATTACACTGTTTCTCTTCTAGAAATGATGACTAAACTTTAGGGATACACACCCAGTTTATTCAGACTGACAAGAAAAAACAAAACAAACAGCTGAATTGACCTCTGCAGTTAATGCAACTAAAGGTTGCTTTTCAGGTTTGTTATTGTTTTATTATGCGAGTATAAGCAAGTCTGTGCTGTTAGTTTATTTTTTTTTTTTTTTGCAGCATTTAAAACTATAGTCATCAACCTGCAGCTCGGCTCATGTTTACAAATTCATCATTAGGTAGAAGGTATACAGATGATCAAATGGATAGCATTTCCTATCAAAGTGTTCCTACAGCACAGCCTGTTTAACTAAGATTTTAGCCTTCAGAATCAGAATTATGTTATTAATCCCTTGCAGGAAATTCTTTCATCCATCGCTTTCGGGATACTTTTGCAGAGGATTGCAAAGCCAATACGGACTTCAACTCCTTTAATTTTCCAGATTTGACAAATCTGGCATGAAAGCGTTTTTTTTTTTTGCAACTGCAATGCTCTTGATATTCAACACTGACAAATGACAGATCAATATATATTTGCAGCTCTAATTCTGCAAGAATACTTGTTTATTTGCAGCAATAAATAAAACGAATTCGACCAAACAAACAGTAATAATTTTAATACAAACCCTAGCCTGGTCAAGTTCTAGAAAATGTCACCAAGACAATCAGTGCAAGCATTAATGATTGGACCATATAATAAACATTTAGCTCATCTTTACACAGACCAGATTATAAACACACTGAAATTATGGTTTAGATTGCAAGAAATAATGGAAGCAAATTTGTTTGTCAAATAAAGAGCCTCAAGTGAGGATAGAAAATGTCAACTACTCAAACGTGAAAAATAAGTTGACCTGAGCTGCAAGTTTGAACAACTCTCATGTATTAACAAGAGAGCAAGGCCAAGCAGCTATATTTGGGCATGCACAGACTGAACCTGGAGGCAATAACATGTAGAAAACAGACTGTTTTTGTCAACCTTCCAGCTTACGTTGCAGAACATGACAGGTAATAAATGCTTTACTGCATTGCAAAAAGTGGACAATGAATGACAGATGTTAGAAATCTGACCAATATAGACATAAATCCTTAAATAGAAATGATTTAATGAAGGAAATTAAATTAAATATTTTCTCCTAACTTAATTGCAGACAGTTGGTGTTTGTACCAAAACAATCACCTGAAAGCACGTAGGTGTAATCATCGTTTAGGACACTGCCTCTACATCCAGAAACGATAAACCGAGCCTCCAGTAGAGGTCCAACCGAACCCGAACAGAACCAACAAGAACCGCACCAAAAAAAAAACAGAGACGTCACCGTTATCTACAGCCTCGCTGCGCAGCTGGATTCCGCTATCCTGTCTTGTGTTCACACATGAGCACGTGTCCGCGGCGGTGTTTTCCCGCGAGCCTCGCAGCCACCTGATTGGCCAGCTGTCTGAGCCAATGGGAGAGCGCGGTGGGCTGAGGGAGCTGATTGGATGGGGCCTGCCAGACATGCAGCACACTGAACTGAACCCAGATCAGCTTCAAATGGCACAAAACCCCACATTGGATTGAAAAATGGGGGGAGTTTCATGGGATTGACTAAAAAAAAAATCATCTGTTTATCACATTTTTCATGTTGCCTGATACTAAATTCTATTTTACATCCCATAATAATAACGACTCTACATGAAAGATACACAGAAAGACCACAGAAAAAAAAAGTTCCAACCATTTATCTGATGTTCTGGCCTGATTTACAGGAAACTGCTCAGTTCTCCCACAACAAATCGTAAAATGAGTGTCAGTGGGTAGCCGACTGTTCATCTACCCGACCACAAAAAAGAGTGTGTCATTCTGTACCATGATATCTATCTACAAGGTCTGCACATTTTTTTAAGCAAGTGGAAACCAAACCATGCATCCGCCTCATAAGAAGCTTCAATGAATTAACCAGCATTGTAATGAATAAGATCTGAGCAGGACTTTACTTTGTTAACAGCTAAAGGAATCCAAGATGTACAGAAAACTGATAAAAGAGCTCATTTTCAAAGTACGAGGGCCTTAAATAAAGAAATTACAAGCATTTCACTATATTCACATTAAAAGCTATTATTAATACTACCTGATAAATATAAAACAAAACTAATTTTCAGCTCAAATTCAACCCAATACCTGTAAAAATGCCCACAGCTGTATATTAATTATTTATGATTTGCAAAAACATATTTTATTTTTTTTAATTTCTTAACTCTGTCAGTCATTCTGTTATTTCCATACACTTGTTCTATTCTAAAAAAAAAAAAAAAAAGTGAGGGCGTCTCTAGAATTTTAAGGATAAGACTGAGAAAGGAGTGCAAAGATTTGCAAAGATTTCTACCAGTTAAAAAAGTGCCATTTTAAGCTGTTCTGTTTTTGGCATTCTAAGCTGGTCTGTTTTTGTGAGCAGTAGCTTGCTTTGAGCCAGCTGACAGACAGTGCTCAGAGGTTGGAAATATTGGTCTTTTTAGCACTTTATTTCTATCAAAGGGAATTTAAATTTTATAACAGAATTTATTTTTTAGCTTTTTTCTTTAACTGGTTTATCTTGATTCTGGTAAGCAGTTCTTATTTCCCAACACTATACGATTATCTATCCATTTCCCTTCTCCTATTTATTCTGTCAGGGTCTCAGGAGGCTATGGGCAACAAAGAGACACAAAGTCATACAACCATGCACACAGGCTTTAACCACTCCGGGAGTCTGGGAGGGAGTCACAGTACTTGGAGAGAGAACATGCATACTCCATGCAGACTGGGAATCAAACCAGAACCACCTTGCTGCAAAGCAACAGCCTTACAAACTGCTCCACCGTGCAGCCTACTATATGATTATCAAACAATTAAACTCACATCTTCTTACACATATCTTTACATTCTATTGCATTCCTTCCAACCTTTTTAATAAATCATTCTTGGCTATATGCTGCACCATCTAGACATCTGTACTAAATATGTGGTTTAATATACCTGAAAAGTGTATAAATCTTATATAATCAATAAAGGCCAGAGTGTTATTTACATCCAACTATTCTAGATAGTCTTTCAGCAGCACTCTAATCAACATATATCCCTGATATGCAATATGATGAAGCCATGAAGCCTAAAAAAAAGATACGATAACAACATGCCCAGTGTCCTTACTGATATGTTCCAATCTCTGCAACATAGCAGAACCTCCAGACACACAAGCAGGATAGAAACCTAATCCTCTGGACTTGTGAAAAGTCCAGAAAAGTCCTCTAACACGTACCAAAACAGTCCAAAATGTAGGAAACAACAGCCTGCATAGCCATCACTCCCTGCTTCAGCCTTTCTTGTTTTCCTGTATTTTTCCTTAACAGGCATCTGCAATCCCCATCCTTACAAATGATTATGCATATTTAAAACATCTGTTGCCTGCATCTGTTCACAAACAATAGAGCAGCTGCAAAACCAGGATTATACCTGCTATGGATGCTGCAGACTTAATGGAAGATGACAGATACAGAAATGGATGCAAAGAGCATCAAAAGCAATATAAGCAATCAGCAACCTGCAATCTTTTTTTAATTCAATACAAGATGTCCACATTAGAGGCAACAGGTAAGGCATCATCAAGATGGTTGTTTATATTGGTGTAATAAACCAGTTATAAACAGCTGAGACATCAGCCCAGTCCTAGTTACTGAGTTTTCTCCCTGAATTATTTAAAATAAATGGTCTCGATTTGTGAAATGCTTGCTTTCCTCCCTGAGCATTTATTTGACAGTCCAATTAAGGAATAAGGAATAATCTGATCGTCTTTGATTAGCAGACACAACAGGAGATAAAACCCTATCTTTATAGATGTGGGTCTGACACAGAGGTTGCAACTGCAATACACAGATTTTACAGCTCTGTTACTTTACATGTTGCTTCATTACCCCAGCAGCAAAGACAGGAAAAACACAATAAAACAATCAGAGAAGACATTTATTTCTTAGATTAGCAACTCCTCCCAACTTGGAGCAGTTGGCAGGAGGTAGAAGCACTTCTTTATTCTGATTCATATCGGTTCACATGGCGGGATTATTCAGCTAATAATGGGTAACCAACCCAATCTATGAAATATATTTAGGATCATAAATATGTTCCGCTGTTTACTGTTTTTAAAGCTATGACAGTTAGCATGCTAGTAGTAAAACACCCGTTAAAGCAGGGCGATAAAATCACAAATCATCTTACCTTACTAGTGCTCAAACGTAGATATACCGTTGGTGTTATATTCCCACTTAAGCAAAAGAAACTTTCTTCCCAAGAAACAAGAGAAATCCACTAAGTATCGGTTAAACTCCCTTGCGGTCTCAGTACTTGCTCTGCATGCACCTCTCAGCTCCGAGCGAATGCAGTTTACACGCACAGACACACGTGTTGCCATACATGCCAAGGCAAGTGATGGCGAAATACGTACGCTGATTGGCTGAGAGGTTGTTTGAGCCGCTCCCACAACACACCCCTTTGCGTTCCCATTGGCCTACATGGGCGGGGCTTTCTGCACGAGGCTCGTCGGTCACGTTGCTCAGTGACTGGAACTGCAGTCCATTTCCAAACAACAGTGGAAACACGAGGGAGTAAACCTCCCACAGCAGGAGCGCATTACCGTAGTATATGTCATACCAAGACACCAGAAATATGGAGAAGGAAAGTACTGCAGTGTATGATAGCATTTATGTACTTTCTAGATAGGAATAATGGACGTGGCATATATATATATATATATATATATATATATATATATATATAATTCTGTTTAAAGCTGCAAAAAGGTTATAGATACAATTTGACAAAGACATGTGCAAAAATGTATAACATTTAAATAGTGAAGAGTTTAAGATAAACAACAAAATACTGTAATGTAAAGTTTTTTAATGATACAAAACTGTGCACTTGGAGAATAAATAACCAACATAAAGCTATGGACATTTCTCAAGTGATAGATAATTAAAAATAACAGCAACATTAGAGATGTGCAAACTGACAGCAGCATGCTATTTAACTGACTAAGGTAGAAACTCTGCAAAATCAACATGAATGTAACAACTTATTGAGGTTGGTAGAAACAGCGATGGTTCTAAAGTATTTAACTTGCTGGGAGGAAGGATCTGTGATGCTACATACAGTGTATATACATATATTATATATATGTTCTCCCTGAGCATGCGTGGGTTTTCTCCGGGTACTCCGGCCTCCTCTCACAGTCAAAAAACATGACTGTTAGGTTAACTGTTTCTCTAAATTCTCCTTAGGTGTGAGCGTGTGTGAATGGTTATTTGTCCTGTTTGTCTCTGTGTTGCCCTGGCAACCTGTCCAGGGTGTACCCCGCCTCTCGCCCGTAGACAGCTGGAGGTAGGCACCAGCAACCCCAGAAAGGATATGTGTGACGAAAAAAGGACAGATGATTTCAACACAGCTTTAACCTGGGTTCAGTTTCCAGTATGCATGGAACTGAATGATGCATACAATTTGGATGTTAAACTTTGGGAGACCTATGTATTTCCAATTTTTCCACCTACAGATGTTCAATTTGATATTTATGTCCTAAAGGTAAGGAAAGGTTTTTCTTTAAGTGACCATGACAACAACAATTTGCAGTACAAGCCAAGATTAAGATGGTATATATATATATATATGGTAAATGGCCTGTACTGACATAGCCCTTTTCCAAGTATGATGTATATCATATGTAAATATATATATATATATATATATATATATATATATATATATATATATATATATATATATATATATATATATATATATATATATATATATATATATATATATATATATATATATATATATTTACATATATATAAATATGATATATAAGATATATATCTGATGTTATTCTCATTAATCTCTTTATTTCTAACTCGTTATAACAAAAAAATAATGAAAAAAAAACAACACTTAGTACTCAAGAAAAAAATAACTTTATCACAAAACTCCATACTCAATTTAAATGAGATATGCAACCGAAGAGGATACATTGAAAAACGTACACAAAATTTAGCAGCGACGAATACAAAATATATATCTGTGGTGCAGAAGAGCAAATTATTAAGCTTACTGAGGGCAGTGATGGCTAAAAACAGCTGCTGGAAGGAAAGGTGCATGATGGTGCTCCTTAGTGCACCTAGGGTGCAGCATGGAACAAAAAAAGTTAAAAATGAGCCTGAGCTAACCACAGGCTCCTTTGCTATTTTATCCATATGATTACCAACTGAAAACATTAAGCAGCATCCTTTTCCCCCTTGTTTCTAATTGGCAGAAAGCAATATTACAAACTTTCTGTTTTTAACTTGATATTAATAAAAATTGTTATTATTAAGAAAAGTAGTAATTCAATAATATAAATATGTAATGTGTCCTAGACTTGGTTATTGTTGTCATTACCATCTTTTTTTTTAAGTATAATCATTTATCTGAAGCTGTAGCTATCATTTTAATTATACTGTTTGTATTTTTTTTTTATCCTGTTTATTGATTCAATGCGCCTAAAAGCAAATACATTTTCGAGTAACCTTCTAATAATCATGAAGGAAAGATGGACCGACGCCCCTAAAGCTGCAGAATCACGAAGCGCTAAATAGGATGCGGCTTTGCTTCGTTATTACGGCAGCTCCACCGCTCCGGCATGCACATCTCAACGTGCTCCCATCATGACATCATCTGGCCCCGCCCCTTACACACCCCCATTCACCCCCATGCACGTAGCAAAGGGAGGTTACTGAGACAGTAAACAAAGCAGATGTAGGACACTGCATGCCTGAACATCACCACAGATATGACGCACTTATAAATAAACCTTAAATGGTATATTTATCTATAAATAGAAATGTAAACGCAGATATTTGTTTCTTAAATATGTGATTTTAGCTGTGAGAAAGAAAATAAAGAATAAAAATTGCTCCTGCAGAAGAGGAGTGTCTGCAAGGAAGGACATTAGTACGTGTGAATTTGAACGTACCTTTTCTCATGTTTGCTGGATGTGTATGCCTAATGTGCTACCAATTTATTCACCACTCTTTTCTTTATACAAAATATATTTAATGCTTTAATTACACTTTTTACCCCCTAAATAGATTTTCATTAGCTATTACTTTTCAACGAAATTTTTCTTTATTCCACACAAACACAAAGTGGCACTCAAAGGTATTATCTCATGTAATGCAAACTTTAGGAAAATAAATAAATAGATAAAACCTTATGATACCAGACAAATCTTGGTAAAATAATCTGAAGCAAGCTGGTGAAAGTTTAATGGCATTCCTTGTTATCATTCAACACAAATTGTTTTTTATTGTTGATTCTTGATGTAGGAGCCTAAATTACGTTTAAGTTGAGATCAAATTAATTCTTTATAAGTTACAGTGTTTATTGGAATATAAAAGGTTCCCATATTTGAGGATATTCAATATTTCTAATTTTACTGAGGTTCTTTTGCAAATTTGCACAGTTTGTTGCTCATTTGCTTGTTTGATTGATTGATGAATTTATTGATCTCATAGTGGAGAAATGTACTCATTACATCAGCTCAAATAGTCAAAAAGAGAAGAAGAAGGTGCCAAAAGGCGGAAAAGGTGCATGGAATATACAGTGCGTCCAAATATGACTGCTAAAGTCTGTTTATTTTGTTTTGTTTTTTATAGCAGGATTATTTTTCAGGGTTATTGCACAGGTTATTTAGATGGGTATCCATGTAGATGGATATTTATATATATATGTATAGCTATTGCACTGGGTATCAAATGTAAACAAGCAGGTTATTGCACAGAGTATTAAATAGTAATGGCACATTATACATTGCACAAGTTTCTGGATGTTTAGGGGTGTGGCTTCTGCTTCAGTGTTAGTCAGGTAATTGGAATGGAACCGCACCTTTTTTTTAACCTCATTTACATTTCTCCTAATCTTCCTTTATTATTATTCTATTTTTCATACCTGAAATTTCATATGTGATGGATAATTTTTGCCATCAAATTGTTTACAGAGGGGAAAGGAGCCACAAGCATTTGGCTTCATTACTTAGGAATCTATGCTTTATTCAAATTAAAAAGAGAACCTATAAAAGAAGATAAAAGCCTTTGGGAAATTTTTCTAATTTTAATCTCAGACTTATTCTCATAGAATTATGACAATTTTTATTGAGGTTTTAATCCTGGGCTTTAGTGATATTGTCCTAAGTAATTTGACTTTTAATTCTGAGATTAAAAGTCAAAATTCTAAGGATAAAGTCACAATTCTGAGCTTTAACTTTTCTTTTTTTTTGCTTGCCCTGTAAGATTGGAGATCTGGGTCATGGAGGGAACTTGACAAATAGATGGTTTGTTGTTTTTCTCAGCCATTCTTGTTTTCTTTTTACTTTGAAGGAGGGTAGTGAGGCTCTTATCCTGTTGGAAGATCCGTGACTGGATAGCTCTATGTTTTTCAGACCTAATGGCAAAAATTAAGGTTTCCTGGATCAAACCGTAGCCACCCTCAAAAGAAAACTCAGCCTCTTCCAAGTCATAGGGAGGGCATGATGCTCCACCTCCTCTACAAGTGCTCATGTGCTTCAACCGCTTTATTTTTATCTCCTGTTCTAAAAGTAAACTACAGTTTTATTTGGTGAGTTTATTTACAGTAAAGGAGCTCAGATGGGTCTCATCTTTCCTGTTGAGTGACATAAATCTGTAAAGTACTTGTATTTCTCAAGGACAGGCACAAGGCATGAAGAAAAAATCTGAAAGCTTTTTTTTCTTCTCTGCTTTATGTCCATTGGTGCACGCATGAGAACAACATTTAGAATACTTGTTCAATAGCAATTAACTGAATAAGTAAGTAAAAAAAATTCTGATCCCAGATGATACTAATTAAGGTTAAATGCTTAGTTGGAAACACAATTATAATGTTAGGGTTATTTTTTCCTTTTCTCTAACAAATGTAGTCATGCAATTTTAGCATTTCTCTTTAAAATATCCTCCAAAATCACCAGCGTACCCTTATTTAACTCTGCATGTCACTTAAAGTAAGCAGATTCTTTCAAATGAATCACTTATGAGGGGATTCAAAGCATGGCTTCAACAAAATGCAGCTTCCTGCACACCTGTCCACATCTGTAGAATGACAGATAATGAAATGGCTGCATCAGAAAATGTGTCCACTAGAGGGCAGCATTGCAAAAGAAAACACAACTTTATTTACTAAATGTGAAAGCAGCACACCTTAAAATATGAATAAACAACAACAACAACAAAAAAACAAAGTATAGATAGTATGGCTTTAACTAATAATAATAATGATAAAAAAAATTAACACAACTAGAAATGTAATAATTAATTAAACATGAATTTTTTTATGTGAACATTTATATTTACAGTTTCTCTTAAAAAAATCATAAAAAAAAACTAATTTTGTTGTTTTCAATAGAGTCTTTGACTGTTAAAGTTTCCCTAAATTGATTTACCCTGTTCTTTAATAATAGCACACATTTCTTGTAATATTACACACTATCCCCTCTAACCCTGAAATCCCACACACTCCGTCTGCGCTCCGCTCCGCTCCGCCCCGCTGCGCTCCAGACCGCCTGCACAAAGCAAAGCCTACAGCCGCCGCTGTGGTCCCCTCCGCTCCGCTCTGAGTTCCTTGGAGATCGTAGAGGGCATGCGCGAGATGAACCAGGGTTTCCGCGGATCATTAAAAATAATTACAATTCATAATTCTTTTTTTAATCAAGGCCTTAATTGGCACTAAAATTAATTAAATATGTTTATCGTTCCATTTATGATTCTTTAATAAAAATGCTTCTAAAAACAATTTCGTCAGAAAAGCTATATTATATCGCTATTAATTTGCGTGGAACTGTTTATAAAGCCGTATGTTCGGAAAGGAAGCTCGAGGCGGAGAAAAAGCTAGAGAATATATATACGCATGGGCGTAGGTTTGCATAGGGACCATAGGGACATGTCCCTACCAAAATTTTGAACCGACCTAATTGTCCCGACCAATAATTGGATGTGAGCAACATGTTTATAATTTACAGCAGTAGTTGTTGCAGCAGTGGCTTCTTTTCCTCTCGCAGCTCCTCTGCCTGGTCTCTCCTGTCCCTTTCATGTAGCAGCGCATGGAACTGCTGCGCTGTTTAACTCCACTCTCATTGGTTGTTCTGCCCTAAGTTCCGCCTTCTCTCTCTCTGATTGGCTGTTTTCTAGTCCGCATGTGCTTGGAGCACAACATTGAAAATTTATTCACACTAGAATGCTGCGGTTACTACAATTAATATTAGGCTACAAAACTAGTCCCAATATAAAAAATGAATATCATGTACACTAAAAAACAAAACCCTTTTTTTTTCTTTTACAAAGCGAAATATTCTGGGTCAGCCAGGAGTTCTGAAGACTGCTGGAAAAATGGGCAAATAAAGGCTGTAAGCCATCAACATTTCTGATTCTTAGCCACAGCCAACTAAAAAAGAAAATGTGAGGGTTTCCTTTTTACCGATATTTAGTTGATATTACTGTTTTCATTTTTTTGTTTCTATTTTTACAATTTTGATATAACAACTGATCTAAGTGGGTTGCTCTGTGGGGAAAGGCACATTTTACATTTATATTACTGTATGTTTTAAAGTCTCTATTCTCCAGTTAATGATGAATCACTTACTAAATTTGTTGACCATTATTGAAATAATCAATTAATATGATTTTTTTTCAGCCCCAGATAAAATACCTGAACTGGGCTACACAGAGTAACTACAGCCCAGATGTTCAACTTTTATAGTGAAGTTAATATCTTAATGAATGTATTTTTTTGTTTGATACAGAGAGAGAATAGTAGGTAAAAATATTAGAGTGGGGTTTAACTCTGCACAATTCTATATCTTCAAAAGAAAATACTGTATTTACCTTCTCTCTTAGTCGTTCAAATGAAACCGTTTTCAAAGTGGAAAACAGTCCTAATTCCACATTCATCAGAGCCGGTGAAACTTCAAACATTGATAAACAGCATCTAATGAGTGTAGTGCTTATAACATTTTTATTAATGGAGCAAAATGTTGCTTTTCTCTTTCAACAATGAATTCCTCTTATCAGTACGGATGCTCACATCGAGCATAAAAAAGGACATGCATATTGCATAGCACCAATGACACCTGACCAATAGTGTCCCTACCAAAGTTCAAATCAAACCTACGCCCTTGTATATACGTATATATATATGTGTGTGTGTGTGTGTGTGTGTTTTTACATACATAAAACTGTGCTTACAGCTCCTTCATATTTCATGTACACGAATAACTTGTGTACATGGTTCTTGTTGATGGCATTAAAATCATTTCAAATAGCATTAAAATAGCATTAAATTAGAGTCACTCATTCCTGTATGAACCCTGTGAGCGCTTAATTTAATATGACATATTAAAAAAATCCCACCATCATCCAGCATATGTTCAGTTTCTGCCCAAATATATATATATATAGATTTTTGTAACAGAGATAAGGATAATTCAAAACTGCTTTTTTTTAATGAACTTGTTCTCTACAACTCAGCATCTCTTTTCATTCCTGTAATAAGAAGTTTCTTTTGAATGGATTTGATTAAACTTTAAGTCCCTCGGTATAAAATAAATATTTTAATGGAGATGAGAAATCTGCTTCCTGGTTGGTGAATAACCAATAGTTTGGATCCAATCATGTAAATAAACGGTGTTAGTTTATTATTATTTATTTATTTTTTTAGATATTTATAAGAATTGTGCTATAATTTCTAGTCAACGATCTGTTGCTGCTATATTTTAATTTGACGAACCGGAATTTGTCGAGGTTCTTTTTCCTGTGTGGTGTGATTGCAATTGCGGATCTTGACCTGGCCGGACCGGAGCGGAGCAAAAAATAGCTCGGCTCCGTAATTTGTCGGTGACGGACGTGGAAGACGTACGTGGACGGAGACGTGCGGAGGAGTAGCGGTGGATGTGGAACAGCTCTCATTGATTTCCATGAAAGACAAGCGCTCCGCACGACGTACGTCAGCGGGGCGGAGCGGAGCGGAGCGCTGACGGAGTATGTGGAATCTGGGGGTAAGTGGGACACAATTTACAAAGCACTGCAAAAAAGAGCACTTCGTTGTTAAAATTAGAACACAGCCATCAAAATGAGATCTCCTCACTGCAAAATACAAAATACTGCTCTCTCACCATGTTTCCATTGATTATAAAAATTATGATGATTAGATAACAAATGCAACTCACAACTGAATCAGAGCGTACTGTTACACCTTATTACTAAATTAGAAGAAAACTTTAAGTTTTTGGAAATTGCAGGATGTGACTCAAATGCTTTTTCAAATGAATACAAAGTATATGTGCTGTCTTTCTCTAACTGTGTTTGGAGCAGAGCAGCTTGTAGCCATGAAATGTGTCCAATATTTTGATAACAGAGTTCTGTTATAGAAGGAAACAGTGCAGTCAGTTGCTGAATGTGTGTAGTCAATGGAATTTACTGTCGTATAAACTGAGAAAAACTATAATAATACATGGTTGTTTTCACAGTTAGCCTACCATAAAAGAATAAAAAACACTGCACTTCTAAATCTGTTTGTTTGGCAAGAAATGCTGTTTTCTAAAGTGTTTTGAGTTCAACATTGAGAACAGCGATTAGCTTCAGTTTTCTATTGAACACCGAACATATGGTCATCTACTGAATATTCAGTTCTATTTAGTGTTTAAAGATGTTCAGCCTGGCAGCCAGCCTGCAGCTTTCTGCTCGTGACTTTGCTAAAGGTCAGCTGCTGATCAAGGAGCTTATTGGGGTGAGGCCACTGCAAGCAGCAGCAGAGCTTCAATGATCAAAATGAATCGCTGGTTATTATCTGTGAACTTACAACCTTTAGGATGCTTAGCTGTACCAGCAGTAGCAGGAAGCTGTTTTGCTAAGATTGCTATCTGGTGCATACAAAAAAACTCAACTAAAAACAGTGTGAAAATAATGCATTGTTATTGAAATGATGTCAGTGACTCAACATTTACAAACAGTTTCATCCACACCCTTAAACGATTGAAGCAACAACAGAATAAAACAGCAGCGAGGCATCTGAGTAGCTGGACATTTTGCTCCAGGGTGACTCACGCAGCTTCATCAGGGAGCTGTTTGTTCCTCCGCCTGCATGAAAACACAAACAAGAACAGAGGAGGATGCCGCACTCGCTCAATCAATCCACAGCACCTAAAACATTGTGTAGTCTGTGAAGATGAGGTGGAGAAAAAAAGAGTATGAAAATGAATTTGTATTGTATTGCAAGAGCAGGATTTAACATAGAAAAATATTGCATCTAAACATGATGTGACAGGTTTCAGCTGTGGGCTGGTGCAGAGAAAACAGCCTGGTGCTGAATGGTGAGAAGACAAAGGAGATCATCTTGGACTTCAGGAAGGACCGGGCCTAACCACGCTCCACTGGTCATCAACATCTCAGCTGTGGAGGTGGTCAACAGCACCAAATTCCTGGGGGTACACATCACAGACAACCTTACCTGGATTGTAAACACCACCTCACTGGTCAAAATCTTCTACAGAAGCACCATAGAGAGCGTTCTGACCAGCTGTCTCACTGTGTGGTGTGGAGGCTGCATTGCCTCAGACTGGAAGAAAGTGAGGAGAGTGGTAAAAACAGCAGAGAGGATCATCGGGACTTCATCCCCCTCCATAAAAGACATTTCATCCCTGCATGCCCTATGGAAAGAGGCTTCACAGTATTCAATGCAGGACCAGCAGGTTCTGCAACAGCTTGAACTGTTTAACTCTAAACTGGACTCTGATCACACTTGCATCATTATTCTGCACCATCAACGTGATGAACTTTCATAATCCTTTCAAACAGAACATGACTCAATGTTCTGCTGCATTTTGCACCATTTTTATTTTGCAGTACACTTAACCTTTTTATATTAATGCCATTTTGCACCATTATTGTTAAACTGGTTTCTTTTCTCCTACACTGTTTACATTCTGATCACTGCTGCACTTTATAATTGTAATGTTCATTTCACTTTTTTACTGTGGAAAGCTGCAACAGAATTTCGTTTTGTATAGACTGTGTATTCAAAATGACAGTGTAGTTTGTCTAATTCTTTTTAGCAATTTATTAAAATGGAGAACAAATAATCTGATTAAAGCTCATATCAAATCAAGAATTATCAATTTTTTGTGCACCGGAATGAGTCAAACAGTAATGTCAAAAAAAAGTTTTGGTTACTGGTATGTCATATTTACGAACTAAATATTCCCCCATACATGATTAATAAAGAAATGGCAGCCAGATACAATACTTACAATAGAGGTGATAAAAGGCAGGTTTTTTTTGTGCTTTTTTATGTTGTTTAGTATCATAAAACTCATGTTAAGATCTATTAACAAAATCTGATTCAAACACCCTTCAATGTCTGCTGCAACCAGATTAGGATAATCGAAATATGGAGCAAGCACACACCCCTAAATAGCTTTACTTGTTTTTTGGGTTTTTTTTGTGTTCTTTTTACTTGCTAAGTGTTTACAAAGCGACATAAAAAAGCATACCCACAACAGTGGGGGTCATGATTCAACAACAGCTCTTTCACATGGGTAACCAACAAACTATTAACAAGGAGGACAGAGAAGGAGGAACATATGGAGAGGACAGGTTCAGATTTCTAATTAAATGGAGGCAATGAAGGGAGAAACTGAAGGGACAGCTGGTGGTATTGTTGTGGTTTCACTCCATTTCTGATGCATGAACATAAGTCTCCTAACAGAAATATCTTAGGTGTTTCAAGTGTTTTCATTTTCTAAGTTTTGCAATGTCTTTTTTATTTCAAATTAACTGGAAATCTACCCATTTTTGATAAGTATGAGGAAGGAGAAGCTTCTTTTTTTCCATTTGAGCATCACCAAGACGAGGGAATTTGATCTCCGTCTCCATTTCTAAAAGACCATCAACTCTATGTACCATGAAGTAATGCTATCTTGAGCAACTTATTATCTCTCTATGTGTTTTGGAGTCATTCTCATCTGACCAGAGCACTTTCCTTCACATGCTTGCTGCATAACCTACATGGCTTGTGGGAAACTGCAAATGGAACCTCGTATGGTTTTTCTTTTAGCAATGGTTTTCGTCTTACCACTCTCCTATAGAAGCAATATGTGTGGAATATGTGATTCATCTGGCTGCTCTTTAGGTTGAAAGTGGTGGATCGTTTACAGCGCATTTCCATACAATCTCCATTTTCCAGTAAAATTAGATGTTCAAAGCTTTGGATATCGGTTTACAATGTAACCCTACTTGTTCTAATGGTTAAGCTGGAGTAAAATTTAAAATATCCTATTTCCCATATTCGTTCTTTTGATAAGCAAAATGGACATATCAAAATATCTATTCTCCATACATTGAAAGTTAAATTGAAAATTTAAGCTCTAGATAAAAGGATTTTAGACTAAGTCATCACATTTGATTTTGATAAGCAGTGAGACTGAAAAATTCAGGGTTTGTATTGTTTATATTTTAATGGATGCAGAGGTGGATCTAGACCAAATTTACTAAATAAAAAAAAATGTATGTGAACATAGAAACAAAGAAGCAATACATTCTTTTGTAATGTATTAAAGGTCATAGCTACAACTTTTCAAATGTAATACATCAAGCAGCTAAGGTGGTGCAGAATAAAAGCTTTAATTTAAAGAGCAAAGTATATATAGTATTTAATTAACTGTTACATAAATGTTAGCGGGTCCAAAATAGATAAATATTTACTTCTCTTTTTAACGTTGACATGAAAAGATTCTGCACCGATAGGAATAGTAGGTTTAGGTCAGATGAGACAGAGCTCAGGTGTTGCCTGAGAAATGGCTTCTTCTCTGTGCTCCATATCTCAGATTCAAACCAGACAGGACAAAAAAATACACAAAAGAAGCAATACAAGGATGGACATTTTTTAAGTTTTTTTAAGCATTGGTGCCAACTGCCTCAAGAAAGGGCCTCAAAGGCCAAGCAGAGGTTTTAGTTTTTTGGTGATGCTACCTCCTACCAGGTAAGCCCAAAGATGACCCTCCAGGGCCACCGTCCTGCAGGTTTTAAAAGTTTCCCTGCTCCAGCCGATTTTCATTGTTTGCTGAATAACAGACCTTTGCTGAACTGCAAGCATCAGAATAATCTGTGCTAAAGCAGGGAAACCTCTAACACACGCAGGACAGCGGCCCTGGAGGACCGACTTTTGGCCGGCCTGTATGCTTCTTTGCACACTTCAAACTCGACAGAGTGGTTATGGTGAAGCAGTGGGCTGCAGCTTGCTTTGCGTCACGTCATTGATGAAGTTTTGACCTCTTCACTGCTTCATTCAGAGTGACACCACTGACTGCTTCAAGATTTTGAGTTCTTCAATCATCCTTTCATTTAACAAACATCAAAGAAGAGTGGAAATATTTCAAATTTAGGCTACCTAATAAGGTAATGTTCATTCAAAGTGTTTATTAGAAAGACTAAGCAGGCAGCCTATACTTTCCAGTGTTTTAATATTTATGGTATTATGTTATGCCATATGTGCAGCTCTTACTGATGCTAAATATATGAATGAATAACTTGATAACCGGATGTCATCTTGGTTAAACAGGTGCTCCAGTGGAGGTGCAGCAATACCTATTTGCTCCTCCTCTGGACTGAGCAGCGGATCCACTGAAAGTTGGCAAGAGCAAAAAACTCAATATCCAAATTCGACCAAACTAAAAAAACTGAACACCAGCCTCCTCGGTTCCCTATGTATTTTCAAAAGCTGGGGAAATTGCCTAAAAACAAACATAAAACAGCACAAAAAAAAAAAACAAAACATTTGAGCCCTGCTATTGTATGAAAACTACTTTAAAAAAATAAAAAATATATACACCTGAAGTAACACAGGCACCCTTGTTATTAGCACAATGTCCAAAAACACTCAGTGCACCAAGCCCACAAAATATTATGACAAACCAAAGATGTTCAAATTGTTAATTCATTGTTTCAATACTCTGATTCTTTAATGAGGTACTTAAAACATATGTACAAAGCATACACAACTGTTTTGCAGAAAAGATGCATCAAATTCTTAGGATTTCGTGGATTTTTGGTGCGACAATCATGGGCGCCAGTAGATGCCAGCCAAGGGAATTGAATGAAGCTACCGGTAGTGAGCCATTTTCTGACACAATGATTCAAAATTATGCAATGCCTCATTTTGCCATTGTTACAGGTTTTTTAAAATATTTGCTAGCCTAATGAGACCTGGAAACCAGCTGACAAAGAGTAGGAGCGCAGGCTGGTGCAAGTGCGCCTCTTATTGGTCAGGAGGAATTGAAGTTGTATCTACCATCTTTAAGTGAGCCACAGAGCAACTTATTAGACCTCTGCTCTATCTAGTGATGGTAATTTCAAAGCCCTGTGAACCAATTTTACATAATTGGCCAAAACTCACCAAAACACCATGCTCGATGCATTTGCAATAGTTTAGAATGGCGGCATCTGCTGGACGCTATCAGAACTACAGTTGAACTGGTATCCTAATGTCCACATTATTTCAGTCTTGAACTGTTTTTTCCATAGTAATAGTAATGATAATGATTATATAAATAAATAATAAAAAAACTAATGTGTGATTTGTGAAATTGCATTATGATAAACAGCCCTACTGATGCAGAACGGCTATATCACATTGTGCTTCTGTTACTAAATCCCCGAGTTTTAATCCATCCTGGGTTCCAAGCTTTGCAAACATCCGTTTGTATTAGACACTAACAAACATGCCTTGCAGCTGAGAGATTCTGCAATCAAATCCTGCATATCTGTATTTTTTATTTTGCTAATTTATGTTAATAAGGACACTTCTGGGCCCATGCAGCCTATTATTTGAGTGAGCTGGACCTACTGCTATATGAACACATTTAAAAGAATCTTTTAAATAGTTCTGATAGTTTAAATTATTGGAACCAAGTCTGCTGCCCAGTAATTCCCACAGGTTCTCCACTTTCCTGTTGTGGGTCTGACAGATGAAGATGATCATAATAATTGTTTAGATGTGCGGCATGAATAAACATCTGTTATAAATTATTCAGTAGATGACTGTGGTGGGTATAGATGTGTGTCTTTAAAATGTGTGTCTCTGTTTATTTTAGATCCATGTGCATGTAGTGAACTATTCTGAAATAATTCTGAACTGGACCTAAATATAAAATTTCTTTCCCTGTCTTTGAATAAAACTGTAAACAGGAAAACCTGCAGATTGAGCAGTGATTCCGCTGCATTTAAATACTTCAGTAGTATTAAAGCGCCCAGATGATTTGAATTTATTGTGAAGCTCGATACCAAATGTGACCGTATGAGGCCTTCCTCTTGTTGGTCATGTGAAGGGGGCGCACTGGAAACTTCTCAGCGACATTTCTGCTTGAAAAAGCTCGAAGCTGTCGAGCAGATAGACTCAAACCTAACATCACTAGTTCTATCAGCTGAAACCTGTAAGCCTATCCTATCTCAATGTGGAGGAAGCTAAAAGTAGAGCACCCTAATATTTAAATCTGTGTTTAAGTAAAGCTGTAAAAGTAAAAAATGTAATTGGTAATAATGTTTGAACCAGTGCATATCATCATAAGATACTGATTTGATATTATGTCTTCAGAACAGGGGCCGCTATGGGCCTGGGCAGGTTCTACAGGGGCATTGACCCCTGTTGGCCCCTGTCTAGAACCGCCAATTGATGCAAACGTACAAAACAAAATAAAACTTGATATACATATGTAAAAGATATATTTATTTAAATGTATTTATTTATTTTATTCATTTATTCGCTGAATGAAAACAATACAATAGAACCAGCGCAGGTGATGACTGAAGTCATGAATGAAAGAAAATGAGCAGAAAGAAGTAAAAAACTTATATCTTCCCCCACTTTCAATAAAGTAATACTTAGTCAATTCACATAATTATAACCATACAAAAAAAAAAAAAACACAACAAAAAACAAAACAGAACACACCATGTTCACCATACACAAAAAATGAACAACAACAACAAGAACATAAAACAACATCAGCCTATCTACTGTCATATCAGCTCATCAAAATTACCTTCAAGATTCTGTTAAACACAGAATAAGGGACCTAACTTCCTTATTTAACAGCCTTATAAATGCATTTTAAAATATTATACTCTATCATCTCATTAATTTTCAATGTATTCAACTTAATGAATATCTGATTTGTGTGATCTCTGTATCTGTAACTCTTATGGCTCACTTCTGCAATAAAAGAGATGTTTTAAATGTGATCCTTAAGTGTTACCCCCACATGTCCACACAACATGTCAGATATGGACCATATCATATCGTACAATCAGTGAGTTACACAGAATTCATAAGGCTTTTTCATTAATTAATTCCTTTATCTTGCTTAAAACAGCAATAGTTTTCATGCAATTGTTCATCAATGAGAACATCAACGAACTTGACTGTTTGTGTATGTTGTATGGAAACATTATCAACATATAATGGACATCACCTTTTTTTTTGTCCACTACAAAATATTATTGACTTTGTTTTACCAATATTTAAGAAAAACCTATTATTATTAAACAATAGTTTTTAATAAAAAAAAAAAAATCAAATGGATTTTCAAGAGCAAGTTTTAACTTAACTGTATCATTTAAAAATGCAGAGGAATTACCTGAAAAAAGTTAATTGTGTACATCTCTAAATTGTCTTCTATTTACTGTTGGGCTTTTATTTCTAATCTCTGCAGCCAGTGAGTTTTTTTAATTTTTCAATTGAACAAAAAACATTCATTTACATTTTCAAGTAGGAATCTTCTTTCAAAAAAACAAAAAAAAAAACAAAAAACAAGAAAAATTAACAGTTATATACAGGAGATGAACTTAACTTGTGCAATAAGGAGGACCAACTCTGCCATATTTAAAAATAAATACAGAAATAAATAAATGCTCAATAAATAAATAAGCATACAATTAATTGCCACCAAAAATACAATCAACAAATAAATGTAATTAGAAATTATATTATAATGGCAGGCAGAAATTTTAAAAGGGCAGGCAGAAAGGAATAGCGGCGGAGAAATAACTAGGGTAAAAAAATACAAAGGAAGAATAAAACAGACAAAAATATGATAACATGCACATAAATAAATACTTAAAAATATAAGTAATTAAAAAATGAAGTTGAAGATAATAAATGACAAAAAAATAAATAAGGTAAATATTAAAAAGGCAAAGAAATAAAGAAGCCAATTAAAAGAGTTATAAACCTTTATGACTAGCTGTATAATTTAATTTCTACTTACATTTATTTGTTGCTTGTATTTTTGGTGGCAATTAATTGTATGCTTATTTATTTATTAAGCATTTATTTATTTCTGTATTTATTTTTAAATATGGCAGAGTTGTACCTCCATAGTGCAAGGCAACAGAAAAAATGAATAAACAGACAATAATATTACAACTAAGAAAAACATACAAAATTAAAAAAAAAGAATTAAATTAAAATAAAAGACACAGACTCATTCTGCAACAAGACAGCTCCTTGCATCATGGTAACTTTAGCATTTTGTTGAGTCAAAAAAACAAAACAACAGAAATTGTGACATGTCACTACATAGTTTTTGTATATGTCCATAATTGTAGGCTAACAGAAATTAAGATGAATACAAAAAATATATTTAAAAAAGAAAGAAAAAAGAGAGATAAACATGAATAGAAGATTTTAAGTTCATTTCTGAAACTTATTAATTAAGGTTTTTTTTTATTTTTCTATTTACTTATAACAATATTGACCATGTTGGATAAAGCCGGTAAGGTTTTTGTTTATCATAAAATGGGTTATTTTATTTATATAAAAAAATTATAATATTAGAACTGTAAATATACAGTCATATGTCTATATTGCTATTTTTTATGTATTTTTTTACTGTTTTCAAGGCTTCACTAAATTTAATTGTTCAGAGCTGTTTTAAACGAAATTTCATTTTGTTTTCACACGTGAAACTGACAAAATAAATCGGTCTGAGTCTAAGCGGAATTCAGAAAGTTCGGTTGCCTAGCAACATAACGCACCGCGCTTTCTACAACCGTCGATCGCAGTCGCCATTTTTCCTCCTAAAATCGGTCTCCGCCAAGTGACGTCAATTGTTAACCTCGGGCGCGGTACACTACGCCTTTTCCACCTAAAATGGCGTCTTAGCAACAAATGTCACGTGACTGGCGGAGACCGATTTTCCTAAATCTGCCCCTGTTTTCAGGCTTATGTTAACTGTAATCAGTGGCACGGGAAGGGGGGTGCTGCGGGGGCTGCAGCCTCCCTCGTCATAGCATCAGCCCCCCATGGGGGGGCTGTGGAGTAACATAATATTGTACTTAAAAACATGAAATTATTTATGTATTTATGTCTTAAAAGACTGTGTTTGATATGGGATTAAAATGATGGGCTGTGTATAAGATATAAACTAATGATTCATTATTTTAATATTTCATAAAAAACTAGGCTACTCCCCCTGAAGCTTCCGCCACCTCACATTCGTTTAGGCATGGCTAGCAATAGGCAGCAGAAACGTATTTCTGACTATTTCGAGGTAAGAAATGGTTTTAATTCCCCTACACTGCCGCATTTAGCGTTATTTATGTGCCTATTTGTCTTAGTCCTGTGGCTGAAGAAGTCTACGCTAGAATAAGGCTGCATATCACTAAATATTATGTCTTTATTAAGCTTTTTAGTGGTAAATATGAAATTAGTTAATTTTTTTTTTTTTTTGTGTGCGTGTTTTTTGTTTCAGATATGAAATCATTCCCCATATCCATAGTCGAATGGACTTACAAGACGTTCAATGCTTAGTTTAGGCTATATTTAGGCCATGTTTTATTCAAGTATTCCTGATCCTGTTGATTGGGAGCTGTTGTTTGTTTTGAATGATTAAAAGAGAAGAAATAAAGTTTAAAATGTTCATGCTTTGTTCCGATGCATTTTAAATGGCAGTTTTTGGCGACAAATGTAGGCCTACAATATTATGTTAAAAACGTCAGCCACAGCCCTCAACATAATGACGTCATGTGTTTTCCAACCCAGCCATCAGCCCCCCTCGCTTGAAACAGCTTCCAGCGCGCCTGACTGTAATGACTTATCTTGGACAGGCTGCTATGTAAACAGGCCTTTAGTCCTTCGTTTAGCTATGCTGCGGTTGTTTACACTACGCCTTTTCCACCTAAAATGGCATCTTAGCAACAAAAGTCACGTGACTGGCGGAGACCGATAGAAGGAAAAAGAAAGCGGAAGAGGTAGGAGGGGAACCCTCTCGCTCTGTTCGCCGCGTGTTGCTCTTCGTTGGAGGCGGTTTGAGTTTAAACAGGGCGTGTCCGCTCGCTGCAAGACAAGGAAACATGTTGGTGGTTGTCAGCTGTCCCTCTTCAGGTTGCGTTTGACCACAGTTTGTCCACCAGAAGAGAAGAGAAGAGAAAGAAAGACACCCAGTGGACACTTTCCTGTCCTTTAATGGATCATTCTACCCCAGGACCGGGTAAGTTTCTCAAGCTGTTTCAAAATTGGACGAAAATCGATCTAAAACGGTTGAAGTTGCTAATATTTGACATTTATATCCCCCCAAAACTTTTTTTTTCTTTCATGTCTGTATTTCTATGCCTTAGAATTGAGGTTTAAACTTATTTTTGCCGGAAAAAATGGCTTGTAGTAAAGCTGGATGAGAGTTTGTCAGTTCTACTATAAGTTTGAGGAGGAAGCCACAGCATCCGACACGCATTTCAAGGCACTTTACAGTTCAACCAGATCATCCAGTCAAATTGATTCAAAGCTTTTCATCTAAGGAAAAGCAGTTGATTGCATCGACTCATTGACTCCCTCACACTAAGCATGCTTGTAGCGACAGTGGAGAGGAAAAACTCCCTTTTAACAGGAAGAAACCTGCTCTAACACACAGCCAGACGACAAGCTCTAAGCCAGCTCCCATGCCAGAGGATGAAGAGGGAACATCCAAACAGTCAGAGAAACAGGACTACCTGTTTAGGTTTATGCATTTCCTGTTATTCATTCAGGAAAATATGCCAAACAAGAAAATCTTGACTCTAATCTGATAAGATATCACATTAATGATCTAATAAGAATATAAGCATATATCTGCTGGGATCAGTCTGATTTATGGACTCCATTTTTTTCCCCTTTTAACACTTTAAAGATGCTTTAAAAGCCTCAAAATCAGAAGCTGCAGAGGCAATAATTAGACACCATTTTAGAAATAAAATATGAGCACACATTAGAGTTCTTCTATTAATTCTATTATTTTTAGATGCAACAAACTTCTAATTGGTAATCTGTCACTTTCTGTGCCCAAGATGCCAAAAGTGACATGGATTGTGCAAGAAAAATATGATGTGTGGTGAAAGCAGTGTTTAAAGAAATTATCACAATGTCTTATGTCTCTCTATGTGGCATTTCTAATTGCAAACACATATAGCTGTGCAGTTGCAGGTGAACCAAAAACAACCACATAGATTCCTAGAACTCCCTGTTAAACTTAAGCCAGCTTTTCTTATTTAATCCCACATAATATGATGTAGAAATATTCTGTGTTTTTTTGTAGGGAGTAACTATGTTTTGTTTGTTTTGTTTTTTTCAATGTTTTTAATCGGGCCACTCTTTGTTGCAGTAACTAGAGCTTTTGCAATTTCCTTAGTGTTAATACACAGGAAACCACATTAGGCCGTAGCTCTTTAATCTCTCTCTGGTTACAGTCCAGGCAAAGGGATTTTAAAATTGTATTTCATTTTATTTTACTTGAATGACCCTTTCATTTATTTTTTATTTTATATAAATTGCAATATTTGGGGTAAACTGAATTAAATGCTTAATATGACTATTGTTTGTAGGTTTTAAAAGCAAAATTGACTGAAGAAAAAGTTATAAGCTTCCACTGTACATCTTATCATAAAACATGCCAGGATCATGTTATTGGGATTATTTTCTTTAACAGGGATTTATAAAACCAGAGATCTATGGAGCTAAATTAGTGACAACTTGTACTGACATCGAATGTGAGATTTGGCATTGAACATTTAAAGACTGGAAGACTAAACGCTGATATTTCAAAAATTGAAAAGTCAAACACTGAAAATTATATTTTTTTTTAACAAAGGAAAAAATGGTGATGATACTGTCACCTTGAGCTGCATCATTTTTTGCAACCGGAGATGATTTTAGGGTAACTTTGTTTAGATGTGCCATGTGTTCCTGCAGCTACAGTGTCTCTACAAGCTGGTGCTGTTTTTTTGGCGTGGGGGTGGGAGCTAAACTGAATGTTCCTTCAGGGTCCTGCCAAATCTTACATCTGTTGTTTGACTCACACAGGATTTTTTTTTACAGGCTTATAATAATTATTTACATGTCCATCTAACTGATCCAAGGGGATATATTTACTTTGGGAGGTTATTGTGTTTCTTTTCCTCCAACTTCATGATAAAAATGATACACAGGCCTCAGTTTAAAGAAAAGAAACATGTATTAACAATAAAAAAAACAACCCTATATTATCAATACATGGTGACAGGTTTGAGAGGTAATGCATACATTATCTTAAGAGATGGCTGCCGAATGAACGGCTCGACGAACACATGCTGATGCAAGAACCCCGTTTACTCCCAGCGTTACAGCTAAAAAAGACTAGTAAAGCAGATACCTGGAGGTGGCCTAGTCAAAGTCCAGATCTGAATCAAATTTAAGAGGTTAAGATGTTATGTGAATTTGGCTTCATCCAATATGACTGTAGCCTTTTGGGAAGTTGATGGAGACATATCCGAAAATGGATCATCACTCCACTAATATAGTTTTACCGTCAGTGTTGAAATACAGGTGCTGGTCATAAAATTAGAATATCATGAAAAAGTAGATTGATTTAAGTAATTCCATTTAAAAAGTGAAACTTGTATATTATATTCATACATTACATACAAACTCATATATTTCAGATGTTTATTTTGTTTAATTTTGATGATTACAAATGACAACAAATGAAAATCTCAAATTCATCATATCAGAAAATTAGAATATTACTGAAGACCAATAAAAACAAAGCATTTATAGAAATGTTGGCCAACTGAAAAGTATGAACATGAAAAGTATGAGCATGTACAGCACTCAGTATTTAGTTGGGCCTCCTTTGGCCTGTATTACTGCAGCAATGCGGCGTGGCATGGAGTCGATCAGTCTGTGGCACTGCTCAGGTGTTATGATAGCCCAGGTTGCTCTAATAGTGGCTTTTAGCTCTTCTGAATTGTTGGGTCTGGTGTATTGCATCTTCTTCTTCACAATACCCCATAGATTTTCTATGTGGTTAAGGTCAGGAGAGTTTGCTGGCCAATTAAGAACAGGGATACCTTGGTCCTTCAACCAGGTACTGGTAGCTTTGGCACTGTGTGCAGGTGCCAAGTCCTGTTGGAAAATGAAATCTGCATCTCCAAAAAGTTGGTCAGCTGCAGGAAGCATGAAGTGCTCTAAAACTTCCTGGTATGTGGCTGCGTTGACCCTGGACCTCAGAAAACACAATGGACCAACACCAGCAGATGACATGGCACCCCAAACCATCACTGACTGTGGAAACTTTACACTGGACTTCAAGCAACGTGGATGAAGTGCCTCTCTTCTTTTCCTCCAGACTCTGGGACCTTGATTTCCAAAGGAAATGCAAAATTTACTTTCATCAGAGAACATGACTTTGGACCACTCACCAGCAGTCCAGTCCTGTTTCTCTTTAGCCCAGGCAAGACGCTTCTGACGCTGTCTGTGGTTCACGAGTGGCTTGACACAAGGAATGCGACAGCAGAAACCCATGTCTTTCATACGTCTGTGTGTGGTGGTTCTTGAAGCACTCACTCCAGCTGCAGTCCACTCTTTGTGAATCTCCCCCACATTTTTGAATGGGTTTTGTTTCACAATCCTCTCCAGGGTGCGGTTATCTCTCTTGCTTGTACACTTTTTTCGACCACATCTTTTCCTTCCCTTCGCCTCTCTATTAATGTGCTTGGACACTGAGCTCTGTGAACAGCCAGCCTCTTTAGCGATGACCTTTTGTGTCTTGCCCTCCTTGTGCAAGGTGTCGATGGTCGTCTTTTGGACAACTGTCAAGTCAGCAGTCTTCCCCATGATTGTGTAGCCTATAGAACTAGACTGAAAGACCATTTAAAGGCTTTTGCAGGTGGTTTGAGTTAATTAGCTGATTAGAGTGTGGCACCAGGGGCCATCAATTTTGAACCTTTTCACAATATTCTAATTTTCTGATATGATGAATTTGAGATTTTCATTTGTTGTCATTTGTAATCATCAAAATTAAACAAAATAAACATCTGAAATATATGAGTTTGTATGTAATGTATGAATATAATATACAAGTTTCACTTTTTAAATGGAATTACTGAAATCAATCTACTTTTTCATGATATTCTAATTTTATGACCAGCACCTGTAAGTTGGGCTTGATGTTGATTACACTGCCAAAAATCTGAATCTAGATAAGTCATTTTTTCTTAAAATAAGTGCATTTGTTCTTGAATTGAGGAGATAAAGGAGACATTTTGCCAATGGAACAAGAAAATGTACACTTAAAATAAGAAAACACAATTGCATTGTCTTATTTCAAGTGCATATTATCTAATTATCTTATTTTAAGAGTAAAATTACTCATTCCATTGGCAAACTATCTCATTTACCTGCTCAAATTAAGGGTGAATACACTTAATTTAAGAAATTTTTACTGATTTCTGGATCGTTTTTGCAGTGTAGGGCTGAAACAATTAGTCGGATTAATGAATTAAAATAATTAAGAACTAATTTAGTATTTAATTAATCATTAAGTTGAGTATAGAGACTCTAAAACATGCCTTTAGCTGACAGAGCGACCTACTTAGAGTAGTAATTTTGCCAAAATAAAAAAAAAATATATAGATATTTTATTATATGCTTTACCCAAACTGCACCAGTGGAAAAGTTTCAGTTTCACCTGGTTTAATTCTTTAAAAAATCGTCTTAATCTTCTAATAAAAAAAATATATATATAATAATCGACAGATTAATCAATTAGAAAAATAAAGTAGTTGTTAATTGTAGCCCTAATGTAGACGGTCTTTTAAAAAGATAAAATAGAATGGAAGGATCACAATTCTTTCAAGCATTTTTCAGGCTTAAGGTGCCACTAACACTATGTTGATGTTTTACGGATGACGTGCGCCTAATAAAGCCTTTTCAATGTCTATGAAAAGAAACTCTCCTTTAAATTATGCACTATTTGTCACGGTGCAACACAATGAAGTGTGTGGTAGTAAGATTACATGGAGGAGTAGTAAATACAGGAACGTGAGTCACACATTACCGAATGCATCATTGTCTTTATATAACCTTAGACCCTGTTTGAATATTTTAGTTTTTTTAAAAAGTTTTTTGTCTCATTTCTCATGTTTGTATACGCTAACATTACGTGTTTTAGAGGCGAAGGACTGGGAATCATCGCTGTTGTATTTGAGGCAGGAGTCAGTGGAAGTGAAGCAGCGAGTGTTTTTACGCACATGTTTTTTGTTGTTTTTACAGAGCATACCACCTCCCATTGTAATTTCGCTGTGGGGGCGAAATTATAGTTTTGTTTTTTTCATTTCTACATGCAGACGGGTTAACCGACATAGATAATGCGAACCAATCTTTAATGCACCGTTCTCCTTTGCACCAGGCCTCAGGCTGCTACCAGTAGAGACATGGCTCCTAATATCCCAAATCCTTGACAGAAGAATAAAAAAGATATTTTCCTGTGGCCGACAAACCCAAACTGGCAGGATTGAGACGTTTGTTCTCCCACGATCTTTTCTGCTGACTTTAGCTTGAACAAATTCCGGCATGAAAAGGATTTTGGATCTGGGCGACATGTATCAGCATGCTTACACATGAGGGGGAAAAAAACTTACATGTATGTCATTCCTCTCTGTAAAAGCTTCATTTGGGCTATAGTGTTGCCTTCCAATCATATGAGTGAAGCTGATGAACTGAATAACCTTCAGGCTGCTTCTGAATGAGCTCCGGGCTGTCATGGTGGACAGCGAGCTTAATTACCTGTAGTTTTGCAACAGCTGGTATCAGCGCGGCTTCATACGGCTAATCGCAGCAGTAGCTCTGTTCTTGACATCTGAGCCAACATGGATTTAGTTAGTAGAGAGACCAGATTAAATGGTTCATCACATATTAAGTGAGGAAATTAAATTATGGCTGATGGAGCCCCTTCCAAGAAGGTGACCCAGCTGGACACATAAATATTGATGTAGTTTGTTTCTATGGAGAGAAAAACAAAACAGAGAAGATAAACTGGATGGCAGAGACGTCCAGATGGAGCTTTTTTATTTTCCAAATAATACTTGTTGTGCAGCTTTGACTGATACACGTATTGACCCTATAGCATGTCAGCATGAATTTTACATACTTTTATTACTTATTTTGTACAGTATTAACCAATGGGTTACAGAGACTTTAAACAGAAGCAGATGGTTTCTATTGGCGTTCCAACATGGGAGAAGTTAGTTGCTGGCCAATATAATATGATATCTGATATTGGACTCATATCTGATATTGATATTGGATTGGGACCGCCCAGTTTGATAGCATTAGTAACAACAGATGATGATTATCTTCAAATGTCTGCCTTGCAACAGCAATCATCACTTATCGTTTTATCTAGAAATCAACCAATGCACTCCCCCCCCCCCCCCCTTTTTAAGGCTGACGGTCATATTGATGATTTTAATATCAGTTTAATCAATGCCTTAGATGTGGAGGGGTTGAAGCCAATACCTCTTCTTCTGTTTAGATGTAAAATGAAATGAAAAGATAATAACACATCTTAAAGAAGTCTAATTTCAAACTAAATGAGACTTTTATCTAGGGCTGCAACTGGTATATTTTGCAAATATATTAATCTGTCGATTTTTACTTTTTTCGATTAATCGGATACCAAAAGGTTCCCTAAAGAAGACTTACGGTAGCTAAATCAAACCGAGTGAAACTAAAACTTTTCCAAAAAACATTTTAAAAATCTGAAATGCAAATGGTTTACATATTTCTTTTTTTTCTCACAATTTTGGTATAATTACTGCTCGAAGTGGGTCGCTCTGTCACTTAAAGGCAACTTTTAGAGTCTCTAAATGCCAGTTAACGCTTTATCGATTACTGAATTAGCTGTCAATAACCGGTTAATCACGATTAATCCGATTAATTGTTTCAGCCCTACTTTCATTAATATATCAAGCAAAACATTACCGGTGTAGACCTTGATGCATGGCTGCTGATTGCTCTAATGCTCACATGCACATATTTATATACAAACATTAAAATAGGCCAATACAATCGGCCTGCTGCTGTATCGGTCATCTCTAGTTTCATCAGCAGTTATCTCTACAATTTGGTATTTTATAAACTGTATTTTCTTGCTTTTTTTTGCACTCTGTTCAGTAATATAGTCATTTGACCCATTAGCAATGCCAATTTTTTTGAGGGTTAAATAAAAAAAAAAGATAAAAACCTTTAAAATGGGTTTATTTTAAATGTGTTTCCATATTTTAATACTTCCTTTGATTATTTTACTGGAATTAGTGTCAATACAAGCTGGTAAAGAAACATTTGATGCATTATTTTCTCAATGAAGTTCTCAGCTTTACCCATCTAAACTTTTTAAACATCAAACCTTATGATCAGATTAGGGACACATGGTGGTGATGCCCCCTCTCTAGCTTTCTTTAAGTATATGATGAGCCTTCTAGAACAGCGTCCCATTCTGTGATCTGGGTTTAATTGCTCTAACCCACAGGTGTCAAAGTCGTTCCAGAAAGGGCCTTGTGGCTGCTGGTTTTCTTTCCACCAAAGCAGTAGCACACCAGACTCCATTCATCTCATCAAGGTGAGTCTAGTCTTAACCTGATGACTTGATGGGATGAATGGAGTCTGGTGTGCTACTGCTTGGGTGGAAAGAAAACCAGCAGCCACACGGCCCTTTCTGGAACGACTTTGACACCCCTGCTCTAACCGGTTAGTTGTTGTTTAGAGAATTGCAAGAACATTCTGCGAACTAGAGTTTCCTTAATCGTTTCTTGACATAAGCACACGGACATGTGGTCACAAGGCGGTCAGTAAGCAGACAATGTTCAGTGTGTTTAGTCGGAGGCCGGGACAAAGGAATGGCTCAGCTGCATCAGAGGGCACATGGTTGGAACAGCATATTACCTAAACATTGAGCCGTGGCGCGTCTTGAAAATGAAAGGACAGAGTCGGAATGTTGGAATAATTGATTGAGCTCTGACTGCCGGCCTTGTCTTTGTTTCTGGCCTTTTTTCTTCTTTACTGCGCTTGCCGTCCACTGGCGTGGACAGGAATGCTGACAAAAGCCCTCTTGTGTGTTGTGATGGTCTGGCTCATGTGACGCTTACACATTAAAGGTTATGGGAATGTTCACCTCTAGCTGACCGCAGATTGCAAACAACACCTTGGTGCTTGAACTGATCAAGACAATTCAAAATAGTCTGCCAAGTTAGGACAGGGGTCTTTTTTTTTTTTAACACGCTATGAAAAGAAAGCAAACGGTTTAAAGTTTCTTTGTTTGGGCTTCTTTATTAAGATAGAAATATGTTTTATATCAGTGTGCATCTTTTTAAAAAAGTTGAATGTTCTGAACTTGGTCTTCAAAGCTTAACAAGATGGTCTAAAGCATAAGTGCTAAAAACAAATCCTCCAGCCACAATGTGAGTTTATGAGGTGGAGATTCTATAGCAGTTATCTATTATCTTTATATTTATTAACCGATTAATAAAAAAGGACTCCAGATCTTAAATATTGGACACTCATCTCTACTATTTAGGTGTGTGTGGTGGGTCAGGTGAGGAAAAACATTTATTTTCAGTATATTTAAAGGTAAAGTGGAGGATTTTCACGGGTTTTTTATAAGACCCTGATCTCCACTTTAAAGAAAAAATGCACTTGCACAACCCTGTACCCGCTCCCGAGCGGGAACACCTATTAAAGGCGTGCACAAGTCCATTTCTCCTCATGCATGCTCTGTTTAAAAGTTGCTGTTTGCATCACTCATACAAACTTACTTTCCAAAAGATTTCCAATTTTTCCACTATGTAGGACTCTCCAATGGTAAGCAAAAATGGGGACGAGCGCGTAGGACGGCCGTACGTAAACATCACCAGAATGATTGACATTTAGGAGGACCAATTATTTTGATGATCCACTGGAAAAAGAACATCCTCCTCTGTACCTTTAAGAACATGTGACAATATGTGTTTGACAGTTATAATAAAACAATATAACCAGTAGATGTTTTTAGAAGTTGATATTTATGTATTTAGGTATTAATTACGATTAAAATAATCGTAATCGTAATAATCGGGCTTTTATTGTATTGTTTATTATGATAGATTTCTAGTCATAACTATTTAGATTTATTGCCTAAAGAATAAAGTAGAATTAGCGAGGATTAAAAAAAAAATAATGGGGCAATAATGAATTCAAAGAATATTATATAATTGGGTCACTACGGGATTTGAAGTTATTTAATTCGCAATGTGTTTACATATATGCATATTTGGACAATAGATTAAATTTTTTAAAACATTTTTTGGTTTCATATTTTCATTATTTGGCTCTTCAGTCCTAACCGACCTAAAAAAAGGAGAATTTAGTCTGCTTAAATGTCTGACTGTGACGGGGGAACAATCCTCTCATTTATGTAAACATGGTTTTAACTGCATAAACATCCCTGCTTCCTGTGGGCTGGTTTGAAAGCATTGGTTGGTTCTTCTGCTCTGAGCTATTAAGGTTTGGAAACTTAAAAAAAAAAAAAAAAAAAAAAAACTCTTGTACGATTTATTCTGCATGTTTAGCCTAGATCTTAGCTCCCAGCTCTGGACTGATCTGTACCTGTATCTGTCTCATTCACAGTGAGCCCCACACCTTCTGGGAACGGTGGACACACTCAGTTTTTAGCCTTTGCTTTAGTGCTGGCCTTCTTCCTTCTGGGTCTAGCCGGGGTGGTGATCTGCCACGTCCTGAAAAGGAGGGGCTACCGATGCACCACCGCCCAGGAGGATGATGATGATGATGAGGTGTTCGAAGAAGGAGATGGCGATCCTGAGCTTGGAGGAGGTAAGAGAGGAGATGTTGTTTGTTTCTGGTGAAACCAGAAAGGAAAAAAAAAAAGAACATAATTTAGAGTTTTATGACATTAAACAGATCCTACCTACTGAATGTATGTTTATACATACAGTAGCATTTCGTCTGCAGACTTGGAATGATTACACAAAGGTAGCAAAGCTATTGCCTGAAGGACTATATTTTTCTCCTCCTTTTTTTCCCCCTCCTTCTAGAGTTTAGGTTTCCAATTCAGGGAGTTAATGTATTCCCATAATAAAGGCTGGAAGTCTTTAACATTTTTTAATGTTTTTCCAGGCCTGGATAAGAAGGAAAAAAGCAAAGATCGAGCATAGAAAAACATTTTTGTTTGCCAAACTCTGTTCCATATTCTAATTTGTAGAAATAAATAATTGTTGCATTAGTATAACTGTATAATAATTGTGCGAGGCTTATAAACTCTTACCGATGTGTCTTTCAGATTGATTGGAAATGAAAATGGCTCTTTTGCCTGCTAAAGCTAAAATTAACCGATGCCTTCGTTGCTCTGAATGTGTTCATGGTCGGAGTATAGAATCAAGTTAATGATTAAAGAGACATTTTGTACCTTTTTAGTGAAAAAAAAACTTTAAAATAGCCCTTTAGCAAACAAAGTGTGGTATTAAGATGGATTTTTTTGGATACTCAGAAGTGACCGGCATATATATATATATATATATATATATATATATATATATATATATATATATATTTTGTTTTTGTATTTTCTCTGACTAAATCGATCACAGCCTTGCACTGACTTGGATAGATAGGGCAAATGATCTCTTTGATGAGCCGAAATGTGGTGCGAGCCAAAATGTAGCATGTCAGGGACTTCTCCACATTAAATTGGTTGCTTCCTTATGACATTCCATCTGGCATGTTTTAAATTATCTTATTATTTGGCTTAGACTATTGGCTTAGATTCATTGTGTTTAATTGTGTCTGCAGAAGCCTTAGAACCCAGAGTTTTATCAAGATGTTAGGTTTTATTGGGCCTGAGAAGAGATGTTGATGTGTTTTTGTTCGTTGTGTGCTTACCAGACAAAGTGGTGAACAAACACAGGGCTTTGTTCCTCCATCATCATACAGCTGGCGGCACCAGGTTGAACCAGCTCTGTAATCCTCAGGTTTCTTTCTTAAACTTCCCCCTCGTCTGCAGCGCATAATTAGCTACTTTGTTTTAATCAGTTGATGTGAATAATGACTAATAGGAAAATTTTGGACTCCCAAGGTTTCAGGTTTTTCAGGAGCAGCCATCTCTGTGGGTCAGGTTCACATCCTATGATTTAGATTCAGGAAACAAAAACTCTAAACTATAATCCTTTTAAAGGTGGGTCGTTGTCCATGTTGCTCCATTCTATTTTGTAATACTAGTTCTCTATGATCTCTTGTTTAATTGCTGAGTCATTGTGGCCTGTGCTGCAACTGGTGGCGTTGTATTCCCCATGCTGCCCAGTATGAGACTAACATTTGGAGTAACTATGGAGCAATAGGAGTCGACGCCATTATTTTTTTTTTTGCTAGTTCCATTTTTTTTCCAACTCAAAATGTTTTTTATTCACGGTTTCTGCGGGTCAATAAAAATCATTAAATTCTTATTTTTTAAATTAAGGCCTTAAATGGCATTAAAATTCATTAAATTTGATAATCATGGCATTAAAATGCTTCGGAAGTTATGGGTATTTGTTGATGGCATTAAGATGATTTCTAAGAGCATTAAAAGAGCATTAAATAAGGGTTACACATTCATGTATAAACCTTGTTATTGGGGATAAAGTTTAGCAGCAAAGATCCTCATCATTTATACATTCCTATAGAATAACACAGTTTAAATTAAACCTTAGTTATTGGGATGGAGACAAGACTTATTGTAAAGGCTTGTCTTAAAGTATTTAAAATTACATTTTTTTTACTTAACACAGTACAAAATTGATATCAGTTCTGTGTAATTTAAAAACAACACAAAGATGGCAGGTTTCTGAACTAAGGTTTCTGTTAGCTAATAATTTTGGTACCACAGAGTTCCTCATTAGGTCCTCTGCTTTTAAGTTTGTATGCAAATGACGTTCTTGTTGTTTGTCCAACTTGTTTAACCCTTAAACAGCTTTATATCAGCAGATTAGCAGTGATTTGCAGACGTTTGGCTGTTTATCATCATATATTCAGGTTAATGTGGATAACATTCAACCTTTAAAATCTTTATGGTTTTGAAATTATGCAAATATAGCAATTATTCTTCCCTACAAACAAGGTACACAACTTCACAACTGGAGACACACCTCTCTGCAGAGGTTTACTGGTACAATATATGTAGGCTGCTGCTTCAGATTCAAAACTCTGTTTACATGGCTATTACGTCCAGACAAAACAATCTTGCAGCTTTCATCAGAGGTATTTGACCTTTAAGGCTGATATAAAGAAAATATTAAAAAGGCTGAAACATCAGAGTAGGTGCTAGACTTATAATCATTAGTGGTTTTTGAGAGAAAATGAAGTCTTTTGCTGTAGTAAATGTTCTGGATGCAGGACCAGTTCCCGGCATAGCAAGTTTATTTGTATAGTACACGGACAATTCAAAGGGCTTTACATTAATTAGACTATAAAATAGCAGAAAAGTAAAGCAAATAAAGACAAAAACATGGTGAAAGCAGATGTACCTTTAGTTCCGCAGGATTCGTTTGTCCAATTTAAATTTTTTTCAGTAATGGTTTGATAATTGCTGTTTTTATGGCCCAGGAGGAAACGCCTAACATAAGGGATGTGTTTATGATTTGAATCAAATCGGACTCTGAAACAGGTAAAACCCTCTGAATAAACTTGTGGGTAAAACATCAATAGAAAAGGAGCTTAGCTGCTAAACACTTTCTTCTAAACTTTTGCAGATTGTTCGGCAGCACTGGGGCATTTTAACAGTTTTTATACTAGCTGGAGACAGTATTGGTGATGGAGTTGTTGATGGACAGACCACTTTGTTTTTAATACCTTATAGTTTCTTAGTAAAAATCTTGTCAAATTCTTTGCAGGCCTTTTTAGATTGGAGCTCATTGGTCACGGAGATAGGAGGGTTTGTTCTGTAAATCTGTTGACTTTGGCAAATCAGGCGTGAGCATTAATGTTTTTTGTTGATAACATCATAGAAGAAAGATTCTGTTGCAACTTTTAGTTGTAAATTATATGTGTGAAGTTTCTCTATATAGATTTCATTGTGAACTTGGAGTTCATTCTTTCGCCACCTTGGTTTGGTTTTTCAGCACTCCATCTTTTCTTTTCTCCCTGCTGGAGCGTTTCTCCATGGACGTTATATCCTCCCAGAGACGACCTTCCCTGTAACTGGAGCAATGAAATCAATTATGTCTGTAACTTTAGAATGTAAATTATCAACCAGCTCATCTACTGAGTTACAGGCTTAAGTGGAAATGAAAGGATAAATGAGGATAAAGTTTTCTATTGCAATTTTTCTCGATGACAAGCTTTATAACATCTTGTTTGGTAATTGGACCAATAGGAAAATAGTTTTAAAATAAACAGAAAAACAAACAAACTAGCTACTTCTGAATGCACAAAATATCTCCCATCCAGTCTAAACCTTGGTTGATTAGAAATAAAAAATCTCTGTTTACATGAACACTAAGTAAAATGATCTGATTATGCTTTTTGTATACATCCACCAGGTGTTTGATAAAATTAAAACATTTAAGTATGCAGGGATCTTTCTAATTTTCCAGGAAAACTGTATAAAAATGTGCGCGGCACACATCCTCAGTGGAGTTTGTTACTCCAGAGGTCCAAATGTGTGTGTACATAGACGCCATTTGGAATGGCGATCGGCAGAAAAACGCCTCTCTCTTTCAGAATGAAATTTCTTTTTGATTGGACTCGATCTGATTAAAATCTTTAGTCTGACATCTTTACATAAAACATTTTTGATCCTATCAGGCCTTTAATCCGATTATTTTTTGCCAATTTTAACGTCGCTTTTGTGTTTTTCTAGCTGAAGGAAAAGTCTGAACATCCAAGTGGTAACTAGTGTCAGAATGGAGTTGGGATTCTTGGATGGTGAATTAACAAATTGCTGCTGCTGCAAACATTCCCCAAACCCTGACACTTGCACCTGGCTGCGCTGTTTGGTTTAAGCTAAACGTATCCATTGTTCCGCCTTTGTAGAAACTCCACTTCAGACTCATCCGTCTCTTTGTTTGCTAACTTCACACACCTTTCCCCACAGGGCAAAGGTTTCCCTCTTGTACAGCTTTCTTGGAAATTAATCTTGTGCAGTAATTTACCCATTGTTCAGGCCTTCTCTTTCAACCATTTATTCGCTATCTTCTAAATTAAGATAACCCAGGCCAGCATTGTTAGAATCCAGAGTTTTGACAAAATACGTTTCTGTTTTCTGAACACAATTTGTAATTCTCTAGCATAGACTATCACCAACAAAATATTTCATTGTGACACTGTGGATTTTCCGTGACAAAAGGACATGGTACATGTTTTCTTGGCTCCATGAGTCATGGGTGTGTGTGTGTGTGTGAGAGTTTTTCTGACTTCATGTCATGTGTTGGAGAGGAACAGGGTGAGAAGTGAAGCAATAAGCCTGCTGGATGCTTTGTCCTGTTCTCAGCTGCGCTCTAATTTAGACGACATTCCTGGACCTGTTGAAGTGACGCATGTCAGAGGTTCCACACGCTGATCATAATAGGTTCTGATGGAAAGTGTAAAACCTGTAGCTGATGAATTAGCATCGGCTCTAAACTCCACGTCATTACCTGCTGATGAAGGGATTTTTTTGTGTGTGTGTGTGCTAAACTCCTGGGCTAAAATTAGCTCTCCTTTGAGGGTAAAGAAGGTGCCTCCTCCTCTAAGGGGTGGAGTGTTGAGCTAACCAGGGAGACTGCAATTGCATAACTTATGTTCAGACTCTAATCATGGGAGTGTTCAGAAAGGTGGAGAGAGAAAGAAATCTCTATAAAACAAGCATTTTAAGAATGTTCCTTTTTTTATGTGATGCAAACAATTTCTTTGGTATCTGCTGCTTTTTAAAATGCAAAAAAGGAACTGTTTTGCATCAATAAACTAGAAAGTTTGTTTTACTTCCTTTCCTTTTTGTTTTTCTTTGGAAACATTCAAACCCGCATAGCTCGGTGTCTCAGGGTTTCCCATGGATGTGAGAAGGCAAAGTGGCAAAGAGAAGTTAGTTTTGACACGATGCTAAGGGCCTTTGCTGGTTTTTCTCACCCATCTGTTATCCTACCTTGGAACTGTGAAGTTTATTTCTATACAGAGTGAAGCTATTAATAGTGGCTGAACTTTAAAATGCATGAATGTAGCTCTGGTGGGTTTATTTCCTACTCGTCTGTTGTCTTTGTTCATTTTTTCCCATTCTTTTTATTGGAAAGCCCCGCCCTCCTCCTGACATGTTAAAACAGACATTTAGCTTTTGTCGATCCTGTTTCACGGTCTTGCTTTCTTCTGTTCCTCGGGCCATGTTTTAAAAACCCACACATTTCCCTAAACGAAGCACAGTTCTGTTGTCAATCAGGTCACACAGTTGACTGCCAGGGAATTCTGTAATAGGGAAATAAGAACGAGCAATTATGAGAGGAAACCAGGAAATAGGAGCCGAGCAGATTTTCAGATTTAATGGCAGCTTTATTTGATCTCTGGTCTTTCTGTAGAAAATGCACAATGTTCATCACCTGATGATAACCTGATGTTTGCAAACAGAACAGCACCAGAAAGGAATAAAATCCCTGTATTGAACTCCATAGAGTCATAAAAAAGCTTGTTTAACCTTTGAATGAGCAGTTAGTACAGGTGCGTTCATTGAATAAGGGTTTGGCCTGAGCATGGACCTTGTCCAAACCCTAAGGAAGAGTAGTGGCTTTCTGTTAGCTGCCTAATGGTGTTCTGCCCAGTCCTGCAGATCTTAAGGTCCTGATGACATAGCTAACAATCTACATGCTTAGGATGAGAGAAGTGATGATCATAGTCAATGACTAAATAAAACTCTTAACATGTAAATCACATTTCACATACTGTATTCTTGTAGAAGTAACTGCGTTTGTCACAGTGAACGCAGATATGCCGCAGATACTCTGGTGCACCTCTCCGAAATTGTAGGTGACCGCAGACAGGAGGCTGATTGGTCAAAGCTACATCCGCTCTACACTACGCATATTTCCTGTTTGGTACCTCATTGGATTATTTTATTTGTATGACCGCCATTGTGAAAGTAAACAATTTTTTTCCTTTCTTTCCTATTCGGGCAGAGTTTAATGAGACCATGAGTGAGAACAACGACACAGTCGGACAGATCGTCCACTACATCATGAAGAATGAAGGTATGTGTCCCATGACCTCTCCTCCCTTCTCTAGAGAAAAATGTTAATGTCTTTACTGGAAGTTTGTTTTGAGTTTGTCTGATCTCATGGCTGTAGGCTGGATTGATTCCCCTCTGCCTACCTCTTCCTGGAGTCCTTCCTGCTCTGTGTTGTTGGGAAGGTCATTTTCAGACTCCGCTTAGGAAGGAAACCAGAACTCTGGGAGAGAGCTGCGCTCCAGGCGGCTGCAGCTCAAAGACTTTGGCTCAGAAATAAGAGCTTTCTCGTTTTAATGAAAGTTATAACAGGAGACTGCTAAAATGGAAGATATGGCTGGATTAACTCCTGGTTTTCATCAAAGTAAAACTGGTTCTACTGGTTTTATATTTCATCCTTTTTCTATTGAAATCCAAGAACGTTTAAAGCTGCTGTTGGTGTAATTGTATGACGTGGCCTAAAACCTGGAATAAAACTAGGGCTGGGCGATAATTCAATAACGATATATATCGATCGATAGACGTGTGGCGCAATAGAAAAAAAGAGGGTCGATAAAAGTTCAATAAAAAAAAAAACGCAGTCTTCCTTCCTTCTCATTGTGGCCTATCATGTAGGTTTATGCTAGTCACTACTTCCTCCCAACCAATCGCAATCACGGACCCAGGCACGCCGTCACAAAGCGCCGCCCTCTCAAACCACAACACAGAGCACATGAAGATGTCGCAGCAAGGAGAGGCGGAGGAAATTGTTCCAAAGAAGGATTTTTGTAGTTCGGCAGTTTGGCAGTATTTCGGTAATGGCAAGTCGGACAAAAAACAAACCACAGTCATCTGGAAAATGTGTAGGGAACCAGTGAAAACGAAGTCTGATAACACAACCAACTTTTTTTAATCATCTCAGCCGCTCACACCCGCAGGAGTACGAGCTGTGTAGGCCACGACGCGCATCTGCGTCGTCCTCCGAGGAATCTTTGGGAATTTCGGGAAAATATATATATATTTTCAGTTCTGGGCAGTTTCCCACGTAGTCTAACGAGTAAGCTAAGCCGAACCAGGTTCAGCTTAGAAGAATGCGGGCTGTTGTATTTATTTGGGTGACTTTTTTGGTCACTTTAGTTTATTCTTTGTCAGTATTTAATAACATAACTCAGGTCTCTTAAATTATTTTTCTTTAAAACAATTCTGTTATGGTTAAAAAAGTTGGTTAAATAAAGATTTAATTGGAAGTCTGTGTTTGTGTTCTTTATTAAAATTAAATTATTTAGCAATATCATAAAAAGTCCAGGCAGAGCTGCACATAAAATATGGTTTCAAATCTTTTCAATAATTATCGATATCGATCAATATGCATTTTTTTTTTATCGATAAGCTTTTTTTCTATATTGCCCAGCCCTAAATAAAACATCCCATCATAGAGGAGGATTTAAACCAGACTTTTTGTACATTGTGTTTTAGCAATGATAATAAGAATAGTAAGAAACTTAAAATTTTAGCAGAGCTGTAGAGGAATTATGTTTTTATCAAAGGAGGAAAAAAAGAAGGGAAGTTGATGATATAGGGACTAACACCAGTAATTAGAACAGCTCAGTTTTAGTCATTTTACCTTTTTTATATGTTGTCACAAAATTGTCACAAATATTTCAGTTATTTGAACTTTTGAACTGAATGATTTTGGACATTTATGATTAGAGTTAGACCTGTACTAATGGTTAATAATCATGGGGCTCTGAAGGTTAAGTTATCACTCCTCGTTTATCTGGTAGTAATGAGGGAAAGATTTAAAAAATAAACTCAGATAGTCTTAGGCTGTATTGATATCCCAGGGGGAAAGGAAGTCAGACGTTTAAAGCTGGGTTTAAACAAACTCAGAAGAATTTTTTGGGTTTTAATTTTTAAGTTGATTAGTTATCTTTTGTTTTATAGTAGGTGTTGGAGGTTCTGATTATTGTGCTATTAATGAACAAAAAGCAGAAGAAAAACAAAATGTATATATATACTCATTTAAACCTACTGAATAGATTGATTCAAATTAAAGGTATTATTATTGTTCTGTGTGGAAAATTATACTACTACAATGTCTAAGCAATAAAATTAGTTTTTTATTCAATTTTTCTTTTTTTTTGCTTGGCAGTGTGAAAACTTATGCAGAGGTCATTATATAGGAATAATAACAAATACGAAAACTGTAGATATCCCTCTATTTTTAATATTTTTTGGGCCATAGATTGGAGCAGTTTTATTCTATTTATTTGAATTTTTTCATTTTAACGATAGTATAATCTGTGAAAAAAGGTTCAAAATAGCTTTAAATAGTTTTAAATAAAATTAATCTCTGCTTACGACATCCCATCAACACAACAGTTTCTACGGCCAAACTGGGTAGACTTCCTGTTCCTGATGATGACCCCACCTCTGACATACAAAGCCGTTATCGTTGCGTCTTTGATTCATTGTCCCGAGCTTTAGGTTGACTTCAGCGGTGACCCAGCTGACTCATCACGGCCACGAGTGCTGGAGCCCTTTAAATGTGATTCATTGTCTGTCTGCTGGGAATCAGGTTTCCAGCAGGAAACTACTCACTAGAGGATGAATACGGCTATTCCAGGGTATGTCAGAGGTACTTTGGGTTGTATTTGCTTTTGTATTTCAGGAATGGGGAAGCTGAGTAACCTTAAACACTACTCCTATCCACAGTAGATATTCTCTGAAGATAACAAACCCAGGAAGTCTAAGACTAAAGGAAATGCTGCCCCCTAGAGGCAATTCACTAGAACACACAAAGTAGGCTGCACATGATGAGATTTAAATGGGATTCTCTGCCTAGTTAGTTCAATAAATATTACAACCTTTTAGTCCATAATATTTACAGCAACATAATTGGGTATGAACTGATTGATGAAATACAGAAGTAGAAATTTTTGTGATATAATTAGATTGACTTATCACGCTATTCAAAGGCTTCCTGACTTATAAAACAGATGTCACAGCGGCTCCATTAGAGGTTAAGTGGAGCGGAGTTTGTTCAGGTACACAGAGTAGACCCACTTAGGATTCTTTCAGTCGTGGGTTCTTTCATTTTTTATTTATTTTTTGCTTCTTTTTTTGTCAGATTAAAAGTATGTCTATTATATTTTTGATTAATAATCGGATAACCAAAGGTTCCTTAAAGTAGATTTTTCACGAAATTAAACTAGGTGAAATTTTTAACTTTTCCAATTGAGTTCTGGATAGAACATATTGACAGACGGAAAAGTTTTTTTAATCTTAAATGCAAAATGTTTATATATATTTTCTAAACATTTAGTATAATTACTGCTCTAAGTGGGTCACTCTGTCAGCTAAAGGCACATTTTACAGTCTCTACACTCCAGTTAACGATTAATCAATTACTAAATTTGTTGATTATTTCAATAATCGATTAATCAGGATTAATCCGATTCATTGTTTCAGCCCTAAGCTACATCAAATGGGAATAAATCCTTCCTAAAATTTCCACTTTAGTCTCATCGGTCTACAGAATAATTTTCCTAAGTATTTCCTCATCAAGATGTTTATTTAGCAAATGTGTAATGGGCCTCTATGCTCAGCAGTGGTGTTTGCTGTGGATTTTCTCCCACAGATCCAAATTCTGTCTGTTATTCTTTGTAATCCTGAACACTGAGCTTAGCTGAGCCAGGTTAGACCTGCAGAGCTTCCAGGTTCGGCCATTAATGCACTCTTCATGTGATTCTCGTGGGGAAATGTTCACTATTGTTTCATGACTTTAATATTTTGTGGTTAATAGCTCTCGCTTTGCTTTGATGAACACCTTAGATATGGCTGCAAAATCCATTGCATTGCTAATCGATGTAGGACTTTTCTTTTTTTTTCTTTCTCATTTGTTATCAAAGGATAAACTGAAAGTGTATTTTTCTTTCCAAATAGAGAGCTAATTAGAAGTTTTGATGATCTACGTTTGGCAGGAATCAAACGGAACTTATTCAGTCCATACTTAAAATAAATAAATAAATTAATTAAAAAAAGATACTTTCACGAAAGGACCGAATGACGTTTGAATCTTTTTAAATCAATGAATTAAGCAATCCTTTTTCTTTGTGTCTTTGTTGAAAATTAATGTTATTTGATCTGAATCCCTTTTAGTAGAAATCCATTTTTTTACACCACTGTTTTCATCTCCTGCAACAGAAAATGCAATTAAGCCCATTAAACTGTTTTCAGTGGGATATTTTTTACATCTTCAGTTGATCAGCTGTTCTCTCCATTAGAACACTTTGTTCCTCTTTTTATTTTGCTTTAAAAGCAACTTCTGATGTAAATACTGAAAATTCAGATGTTGTTTTGACAACAGCCAGCCTATCACATTACTTTACATACTTTACATCCAGGTGACGGGGCTCATGACACCTTCAACGTTGTGTTTATTTTTTGTTTTTTGAGTTCTGTTTTATCACCTAAAGTTTGAATAAGAGGTGGAACAAATGTTTATGGTTCTCCTTTTTAAAACATATACAGTTTTAAGGGATTTAATAAGATAAATGGCTCCAGATTCCTGATTTCTGTTTAAATGACTCCAGTACAATCCAGTCTAATAAAGAGATGCTAACTTTGTTGCATTCATTTGAACTAAATCCTAGTTAAGGTAACAGTCAAATTCAGCTGATTGTTCCAGTCAGTAAAGAGAAAACCAAAACCATTAAGGCATATTTCCATAGAAACAAGTTTTTCTTCTGTTTGTTTAATTTTTAGGTAGTTAGACGTCCATGCTAAGTACGTTGTTTTTATTTTCACTTCCCAAAACCTCCCTAAAATGTTGATAATATACACGCATTCTGTTGTGACAGAATCGCTAATTACGTTTTTAGAAGTAAACATATTTTATTCCATTAGGATGTGGAAACGATGAGCTTTTAATGTTGTTTCACTGAGGAATAAATGTTTAACCCTCAAATACAAAACCATATTTTTCTTTGAAGACTAGCTGTTAATTTGGTCAGACACCAGAAGGTTTATTTTACTTGACTTGTATCAGTCTAAAACATATACTTAGACTTTACTCATAGTAAATACCCAATTTAATAGGTGCATATTATGTTTTAAACAACTATGTATTTTTTTCTTTGTAGTCTTTTGATTGGCTAACTGATAAAAAACCCGGTAATAAAAATGCATTTGTGTCCCTTTAAAACCCTCTAAGTGACCCTAAATGGTTCTTTTATGCTGCTACAGCTGCCCCATCCCCACACAACTAACAAAAAAACACCCTGCGGTATTTTTATGACAGGGCCTTGGTTCACAGAGAGGACCAAGGGCAGCACTTTCCAGTTAGATGTCCGTACAGATTTTCATAACTTTTACCAAGTCGAGTCTTATTTTCCCATATCTCCTTTTCTTTTCTTTTAAGAGGATGCTGTGGGACTTGATCTGTTCTGTCATCCTTAAACTTAATTTAGTCAATCTAGACCTGGCCGAGGCAAATGTGCGCCTCTCTCCAAAATATGTAAATCTAGATCTGATTTGTCGGCTCTAATATTAAAGGAAGTATGTGGTTTTAGTTTGAATTGTGAGAATTTTCAATGTTATTTCCAAAGAATAATCTTCAGGGATGTTTTTTTTACAACAGATTTCACTCGGTTTCCATAGATTCCCCCTGGCGTTGCAGTGAGAGCTAATTAAATGAGAAAAATGTGTGATTTTATGTTTTTTAATTAAAAGTTTAGCTTTTGAAGAAGCCTTTGAAGTGAATTTGCCATTCTCTTCATGCATTGGACTCTGACGCTACATATATTTCCATTTATTGTTTTCATTTGTTAACATTTGACTCTGTGTTCCTCCTCAGCAAACTCTGATGCCCTGAACGCCATGATTCACCAGAACAGCATCGATTCAGATGTGTAAGTATCATCATCTCATGTGTTTATTGCAAAAGCAGAGGTTGTGTGCACTAAAAGGTTTCTTCCACCAGGTGGCACTGCAGGCCTCCTTGTAAACCTCTTGTCTTGTGTGACATTGATAAGCAGGAACTCTCCAAGCAATCAGGCCATGTTTCTTTTCTTGATTCTTCTCCAGATTGGCAGGGTTTGATGGAGGCCAAGCAGCTGGAGAATATTTCCCAAATGCTGCTGCGCCCCACATCAGTGCATTGTGGGATTTTAAAGCCATATGTGCAGCTTTTCACATTTTGTTTTTATTGGGTTTTAAGTCAGAATACATTTTGGGGACTGTAGGTTTAAATTAATAAAAGGAAAACTAAATTAAAACTCCAGCTGTTAATGCCGGGACCTCGATATGTTTCAGACATACTTAATTGAATATTTATTCAATTGGCACAGATTAGGTTTATTTTGGTGTCATTCATTTAGTTATTTTTTTAACCATATAACCATTAAAATGACTATATTTGTTTAAATCCTGAGCACTGACTTCTTTTAAATGTTTTGATTGATTTTCTGTATATAGTTTGGTCATTTGTTAAGCCTGATTATCAAAAGCTTTATTGGATTTACAACCCAGGGCAGCATTTAAAAAGTTACAGTGTAAACTAATTTAACTTTTCCTCATTCAATAGATTCTACGGAGCCCCTCTGATGACATGGTCAAAAAAATTTTTTAATTGTGGCCACGAAGTAGTATTTCGTGCGCACGAAATACTACTTCGTGGCCACGCAATAAGTATAACGTGCACGAAATACTTATTAATAATATTAATATCATTCCTGGACAACTGGGTAAGCAAATCGAGCGCGCCATAAACCTTAGAGAAGGCGTAGACCTTAGAGTAGTATTTCGTGCGCACGAAATACTACTTCGTGGCCACAATTAAAATTTTTTTTGACCATGTCATCAGAGGGGCTCCGTAGATTTCTCCTCAAAATTTAAATAAAACACCTGATTACTTGACTACAACTATACAAAAGTAAATAAAAAACAGAAAATGTAATAACTTTAAAGCTTTAGTTGTTTTATTCAAATGAAAAGGAGACTCAATCGAACCCTAGCTGTTATGCAATTGCCATACAAAGGTTTCACAGAAATATTGTTATTGAAAGTTGTTTAGGGAAAATTTGGCAAAAAATATAGTTGGTTAAAAAAAATATATAGTTTCTTGGCAGCTTAGGATTAAAAAAATAATCAACCCCTAATCAAGTAAGGAAAAATAACTACAAAGAGTAGCAGCAGCAATTAAATATAATGTTTTGTAATAATTTTCAGATGAATGACTAATAAAAGATCAGTGACTTCTAGAAATGTTGAGGTGTGGGGCAAATAAACTAAATATTGAAGAACTGGATGTAAATTTATTATTCAAAAGCTAAACCTTTATATGCTAGCATAACTAGCTTTTTTTTTTTTTTTTGGTTTACTTTAATGGAAAGAAAAAGGGTTAAACAAATGACACCAAGCTTAATTAATCTATAACTAATATTTTTGAAGTTTTTATTCTTTTTTTAAAAGTATATTTATTTTTATTAAGCTAATTTGGTGTCTGCAAGCTAACTTGCTGGCTAGTTAGCACATTAGCCCATTAGCTGAGTTTGAAACAGCTGCTTCTCAACGCTTTGCAGATGATCAATAAATACTTAGTAGAGTGTCTGTACAAAAGATGTAGCTAAAATTGTGATTTATGATTGAATTCTATACTATTTAGTTTTAGAAATGATAAACTGTGAGCTTTTATTTTCTCTCATAGTTTTGTCAAAAGTTTCGTGTTTATAGATAAGAAGAATGTGGATGTTTTTTGGGGGGAAAAAAACATCTCAGTACTGTGAAAATGCTTGTTGATGTGACTAAAATTCTATTTCTAACAGCATCAGAATGTTTAACAGACAGCCTGGTTTTAAAAGGGTGATTTTTAATTTATCTCTGTAAAAATATATAACAGGAAATTATCAGTATGTTTGCAGGAACTGAATAAAATTGGGACGTAGAAGGGATTTGCGATGGCGAGAAGGCAACATGTTTTCCCTGTGTTAGATTATCATTATCCCCTTAAAAATAAACAGTTTTCTTGCCTTTATTTACATCCAATCGGCATTATTCGTCCTTTACCTTTTTAAATCAAAGGCTTTTTCCTTTTAGGTGCATGAGAGGTGACTCCAGTCAAATGTAGATGTTCATCGATGGGAATAACAAGAGAAGAAAGTGAAAGGGGAAATAAAAAAACTGACACTCTAAAAGAAGGAATGCTAGTAACTGAGAAGATGTACATGAAATTAGAGGACTACATTTCCCATCGTCTGTCCTCTGCTTTTATCTTCTAACATTCATGCAGTAGAAGAGAAATCATTTTTTGATCGGGTGAATAAACAGTAGCACCGTTCCCTCTGCAGAACAGAAGTGCTGAGGTCCGACTCATCCATCACTCTCGACTGTACTGAGCAACTTTCGCCTCCAGTTTTCCCTCCCGATATCTCGAGTCACATATTTCCAGCCCTTGTTTTCCCTTCCACTTGTTTCTTTCATTTCAAATTGCTCTCCATAGCGCCTACATGCACCACCCCTTCTCTGGCTATTACAATCCATATCTTTCCGTTTCCCTCAGTTGGGCAGCCTGCCAGCAGATCACTTAGAGATGGTGGATAGGGTAGAAGAGGGGTATTGGTTGGGGTTGATTTATTGGATACACAGGCTTAGGGTGACGGACAGAAAAACAGAATGATTTGGAAGTAGAGGAAAAGACGGATAGAGGGAAAACGCGAACATGAGGGCGACTGTAGTGTAGCCAGGATTTACTTCCCACATTTTCTTCTTGGTGTTTCTTCCCCTGCATCCTTCAGCCTCCTTCCTCTTCACTGCATCACATCCCTATTTATCCCCTTTGGAAATAGAGGACCAAATCCTAACTGCACACCTGCATAAAAAAAAAACATTTAAATACATCTTCTTTATAACAGAATTGTTGCAAGACAACAGCACTAAGTATTTGACAACCATGGGGGCAAAAACAGGACATTTAATGAATATCATTGTCCCAATAAATATGAATTGTGTCGAATATCGACAGATGGCATCACTGCCCATCCTTACAGTCAAAGCATTTGCTTCAATTCGTATTTCTTCTGCTTTTGCTTTTATGTCACCGCTATACTTTTAAAATCAAACAATTTGTAATATCAAAAAAACCTTGCTTCACCTTACCGTAAGTGTCCCTTTATCATAGTCCATGCAGCGGTGTTACAAAAGGGTTCGCCTTCTTCTGATTTCTTATTTTTTATTATTTGGGGGAAATCCAAACCTACATGTCCCACACAGGGTCATGTAGGTTTGGATTTATTCTTTTTTAAATCATAAAAAAACAAAAAAAAAAACAACTGTTTAACTGTTGCCAACACTACCACAAACATTAGATGAAATTTACTTTTCTCAGGTTAAATTGGTCACAAAGAAAGATGTAATATGTTATATATATATATGTGTGTGTGTGTGTATATGTGTATATATATATATATATATATATATATATATATATATATATATATATATATATATATATATATATATATATATATATATATACACTATATTGCCAAAAGTATTTGCTCACCTGCCTTGACTCACATATGAGCTTAAGTGACATCCCGTTCCTAATCCATAGGGTTCAATATGACGTCGGTCCACCCTTTGCAGCTAGAACAGCTTCAACTCTTCTGGGAAGGCTGTCCACAAGGTTTAGGAGTGTGTTTATGGGAATTTTTGACCATTCTTCCAGAAGCGCATTTGTGAGGTCGCACACTGATGTTGGACGAGAAGGCCTGGCTCTCAGTCTCCGCTCTAATTCATCCCAAAGGTGTTCTATCGGGTTGAGGTCAGGACTCTGTGCATTCCAGTCAAGTTCATCCACACCAGACTCTGTCATCCATGTCTTTATGGACCTTGCTTTGTGCACTGGTGCACAGTCATGTTGGAAGAGGAAGGGGCCAGCTCCAAACTGTTCCCACAAAGTTGGGAGCATGGAATTGTCCAAAATGTCTTGGTATGCTGAAGCATTCAGAGTTCCTTTCACTGGAACTAAGGGGCCAAGCCCAGCTCCTGAAAAACAACCCCACACCATAATCCCCCCTCCACCAAACTTTACACTTGGCACAATGCAGTCAGACAAGTACCGTTCTCCTGGCAACCGCCAAACCCAGACCCGTCCATCAGATTGCCAGATGGAGAAGCGCGATTCGTCACTCCAGAGAACGCGTCTCCACTGCTCTAGAGTCCAGTGGCGGCGTGCTTTACACCACCGCATCCGACGCTTTGCATTGCACTTGGTGATGTATGGCTTGGATGCAGCTGCTCGACCATGGAAACCCATTCCATGAAGCTCTCTGCGCACTGTTCTTGAGCTAATCTGAAGGCCACATGAAGTTTGGAGGTCTGTAGTGATTGACTGCAGAAAGTTGGCGACCTCTTCGCACTATGCGCGTCAGCATCCGCTGACCCCGCTCCGTCAGTTTACGTGGCCTACCTCTTCGTGGCTGAGTTGCTGTCGTTCCCAAACACTTCCATTTTCTTATAATACAGCTGACAGTTGACTGTGGAATATTTAGGAGCGAGGAAATTTCACGACTGGATTTGTTGCACAGGTGGCATCCTATCACAGTTCCACGCTGGAATTCACTGAGCTCCTGAGAGCGACCCATTCTTTCACAAATGTTTGTAAAAACAGTCTGCATGCCTAGGTGCTTGAATTTATACACCTGTGGCCATGGAAGTGATTGGAACACCTGATTCCAATAATTTGGATGGGTGAGCAAATACTTTTGGCAATATAGTGTATATGAGAAAGTATTTAGACCACGCTTCTTTGTATCTTTATATTTATCTTAGATGTCATTGCATCCCAGTTGTGCGGCCTACATATTATTAATAGCTGCAGGGATTTCCTCCTCATTTTTATTCTATTTATTTAACTGAACAATGAGTCGAAGTTTAACAAAACATCAATATAAAGGATATCTTTATTAGCAGAGACACTGATTACAGTGATTTTGAATCTGTAGACAGGTCATTAAAGGTTCAATGTTAACCTGCTGTTCTCAGTCTGCCAGTCGTGTGAATTCTCCCTTCAACGCTTCCAAATCAAAAGGTTATTTTCTAAGAATTAAAAAGCAGCATCTAATAAACACAGGCTCAGAAAAGCAGCAAAATCCTCCTAAACCTGATCACCCTCCCCTTTCTCCACCCAACCTGAGCGATTATTTTTTTATTTATTTTTTGTGGCCGCTAAGGAGATGTGAACTCCAAAATAATTGCGCCTTGGTAACAAACAATCTCTGCTTTGCTTATTTACATCAGCAGGCAGGAGCTGCGTTTGCTCCACAGTTGTGTGCAAATAATGAGCGCTGCTGCTCTCCAGGGCCACACAAGACGAAAACGCGTAGGGGAACAAAAAAAAAGATGAGAAACATGGCCTCAATTGGCCTCTCTTGTTCGAATCCAGAGGCAAATATGAGCGTGAAAAGGAAGAGAAACCTGCAGATAACTTGGAAAATTAACAGAGGAAAAAAAATCTTTTATCATTGCTGCTGTGAAGAGAAAGTTTCCATCATTTCTACTTTCTTGCTTTAAAGAAAATCAATGAAGGCCTTCTCTCAAGGGGTTGTCAGTAATTGCTTAGAGGTATGAAATATTAATGTGTCATTCAGCAGCAACAGGTTTTAACTTGGGAAGCGCAGCTCTTCTTTTTACTCTTTTCGCTGTAAAAACTGATTGAAAGGCAGTTGTTTGCTATTCTGGGGAATTACTCAAAGCTGCTTCAGTGGTTGTTATGATAACCCCTCTTCTAATATGACTCTTTATAATAGTTATTGTTCAGGCGCTGAACTGGATTGGAGCTCACGTTGTTGATGTCACCACTGCTGTACCAAATACCTTTGATGCATCAGGCTTTGGTCCATTTAAGATCTCTAGAGTCAATGATGTGACCATTTAACTGCATCTTTAATGCATCGCTCACCATGACTCCTCAGCCTAAGCTGAAAACTGGAAATTGTGCAGCTTGTTTAAGAGCGGAGGAGGGGAAAAAGTAAGATGGCTAACTCTTAAGGTTCTGTGTTCAGTTCTCCGACGTCACCCGTCTCTCTGGCTTCTTCGACCCCACCACCGACCCCCATATCACCAGGGGCGCCCCCCGGAGCCCCGAAGCACACGTGCAACCACCTGCACACCATCGGCGGCCTGGGCGGCCACAAGAACATCTGCAACCGCTGCAACCAGAAGAAATGGCCGCTGATGAGGAAGCCCTCAGCCCGAAAGTCAGAGCAGCGCCGCAGCAACGAGGTCACCGTCCTCTCTGTGGGCAGGTGGGTAATTCCTCAACTCCGACAAAAACTATGATGATACTTTGAGATGATTGTCTGACATAAAAGAAATCTGAAGACTCTAGTAAGAGGTTAATGTGGATCCGCGAAAAAACATATTTTAAAACAAAACTATCATGCTATGGAGCTAAAAGATTACAGATTACATCCTCTGTTAGTATGACCTGTAAAACGCATTTAGCTGTTTTGATAAATAAACACAGTGCTTTACATTGAAGCACTGGTTGAAGGCCATTTTTACCTAAACTAAGTAATTCATATTTTTAGTCATTAATGTTTGTCTGTCTTTTAGCAGGATGATTTGAAAACTTGTAAACAGATTTCAATCACATTTTTGCCAGATGTGCATGTCATGCCAACGAACCATCCATTACATTTTGGTGATGATCCAGATCATAGTACGGAAACTGGAATTTTAAAGGATTCTTGAACATCATTTGTCAGAACAAGCAGTTCCCTCCCAAACCAGAGGGTGGCAGCAGTGATTATAGAAGTCTTCGGCATTCGATTAAAAAAATTCCAGAAGTTTTATACACTAGACAGAAATGCCAAAACGCAAGAAAAGGGAGCTATGACTCGCTCAAAGTCTCAATCTGCTGATGAAAGAAGAAAACAGAGGGAATGAAGAAGGTGAGAGCAGGACAGACACCAGAGGCTGCAGACATGCCATTTCTCTGTAGGGGAAATGTTTACCAGAGGTGCGCCTCATGCCAAGGAAGCGTTCATTAGAAATTGGTAATGATCCAGATCATGTGTGTGTTTTAGCTATAGGTGTAATTATATGGGGAACATTAGCTGCTTGGTGGAGGTCTGTGCTCTCTGAGTGCTTTTCTGATTCTCTAGTTTATCAGGAACTCCAACTTTTTTTTACCAATAGATTGTGTTAAGTGTTGCAATAATTTGTGTTCAGTCCCCTGGAGATATATTGTTGACCCATCCCCCTCCCCACACCCTTTCAATGCATTTATATCTGCTAAGTTTCTGAAGTCTGTGTCCTTTAGCTTTGAACATTTAGAGACGGAGCTTTTTCGCTATTTCATTCCCCCTTGTGAACTAAATCAAACTCAGTCAAATTAGATGCAGAACATGAATTTACATCTCTTGTCTCGGATTCTTTTAAATTTAAGGTGTGGACTGGATCCTTTCATGATGTAGTTTTCAATTATGGTCTTATCTTTTATCGCTCCTTTTGGGGGTATTTTTTTTCGTCATTGTTTTCGTGCCAATCTTCCAGATACTTCATATTTATAGAGTGCCCAGCGAACAGGTTCAATAGCTGTTGAGGCACCTGAGCTGTGGATTTCTGCAGCTCCTCCAGAGTTACCACGAGCCTCTTGGCTGTTTTCTCTGATAATTGCTTTGTTTTTTTAGCCTGCTGTTGTTTCCGTCACTAGGTTTGTAGCTAAGTTTCCAGATATTTGAACATTATGATGCTTTTACTCTTCAGGTTCCGCGTGACAAAATGCGAAAAACCAGCCAAGGATCGACGCACTATACTGATATCAGAGTCTAACGGCAGCGTCCCGTCAACACCCACAGAGGTGGCCCGCCGCAGCAGAAGGATGTCAGAATCCCAACAGGTTGGTGCTCTGCTCAGATTTTTCTGTGGAGGCAGCATTGCTTTTTCTGTTGCTGCCCTCTCCTATTTAACATGTGCAAATAAACCGTCAAAAAAAGTCAACTTTATTGCCGTTGCACAACTAGCTCTAAGAAATTGATGACTTTCCTACTTTTAAGTTTATAACATTTGATTAAATTCCACTGTTAAGAAATAAATACATTAAAAAAACTGAAACCAAACAACGGAGTCCAGTTCAGTTTGTAGCAACAGTAAACTTTGCAGCAATGCCTCATGGGAAGCATGCATTCAACATGAATAGAAAGTGTCCTGTTAAGCAGGATCTAAACATTTGTTTCTGTCCTTTGATTTTCATCCAGACACTGAGAGCTTCTAATATGAGCGACAACATCTCAGGCTTTAGAGCCGCCCTATTTAGATCCATCAGACTGAATCAACACGCTAACCAAATTTGCTTAAGGGCGAGGGGAAGAATCACTCTCATTAACATCCGTGTTCTCTTACCTGAAGTGTAGCTGTTGACTTCTGTCTCCATCATGCTGACACCGTAGGAAGGAGAACTTAGCAAGTGGATGAATGATGTGAAAATGCATATACATATGTATAAAAAAATAAAAAATGTGCGTTTTTTTTTTTTTTTCTTGACAGGAAGAGAAAGAAAGCTCAGACAAAGAGAAGCGATAGAAGTCCAGGTAACATGCGTTATTTTAATTGTATTTTTATCCCCTTGTACATTTTACATCCGCTTAAATTTAATGACCCTCCCTCCTCCTGCCCTTGTAGTTTTCCCACATGTCAAGAACAGGACCAAACATCTGGACACTTTAGATTTTCTCTTTTTATGTTAAACTCAAACGGGAACAGTGGCGCCCTCAGAGCTGGGATGGACAAACCGATCCAGGAGGGGTCTCTCCACGCCGGCGGTGAAAGCTGCCGCTGAGAACCTGGCAGGTCAAGGTTGATTAATAAACAGAAAAAGAGGAAGAAAGGGAGTGAGCCTTCCCCCACCCTGGAGCATTTTTTTAGCAGTGCCTTGCTCAGGGGTGTCTTAGCAGGACGGCTGACGCCACAATCTGAGCTTGAACCAGAGCTTTCTGAGTAACTCTGGTCTTTTCAGGACACCCACTTGAGTAACCTATGTATGTTTGTATATATGTTTTTATAAGTGAAATTACAAAACATCATGTTTGTGTGTGTGTGTGTGTTATATATAAATTTAAATTATAAACCTACATCCCTGAGGCAGGTACAGACAGCCTGGCACTGTTCCCAAACCAACACCAGGATATCGACTGTATCGGTACCAGTGGGGATAAGTCGCCCCTGTAGTGGCATTAGATGAACTCAGAGTGCCTGCTTTTTAACATCTATCACTGTTAAGTTCCAACCTATTTTTTTTAATCTAATCACAGTATGTTGTTGTTTTAGTGTTCTGTCTTACCTCAATAAAGAACTTTCAGTATTCTGAGTCGAACAATAGATCAGCGTTTCCAAGCAAACGGCGAATTTCTTTCCCCAAAAACATTATTTTCTGCAGGGGAGCAAAAATAATTGGCAGACTGTTTGTGCTTCAAGCTCCGGTTGGTCTGGGCTCCTCGGGGACACATCTTAGAAGCTTTCTTTCAAAAACAGCAAAAAAGGCAATACTTGTTTTTGTTTGTTTATTTAAGCAGAACAAAATGTCAGCATTAAAACATATGCCTAAAGATCTTTTTTACACTTAAATACTCTTAAACCACTGTCATCAAACTTCAGTCCTCCAGGATCGATGTCCTCCAGCCTTTAGATGTCTCTTTACTTCAGCACATTTAAATCAAATGATCTGGTCATTAGCCGGATGCTGAGGGTACATAATGACAAGGAGATTGAGGCGTCTTAGAGCGGGGACACCTCTAAAGGATGCAGGACACTGGCCCTCCAGGGCCGTAGTTTGGCACAGCTCTATTCAGGAGCTGACTTACACTCACCCTGTGTCCCCGGAGTGATTGGAAATATGTTTGGATTTTCAAGAAAAATACAAGAGCTGCCGGCGTTGCAGCCTTTCATGAACCGCTAGATATTTAAACAGTAGTGAAGCTGCTTTAAGATGGACAGGAACTCAATCTGGACGGGACACATTTTAAACATGACTGAAGTTTGCAGGCTAGATTTCCTCTTGAAATAAAGTTTTATCAACAGATTAAATGTGTTTTGCTATTTTCTTTAAAGTAGATTGATACTGAAGACATCTGAACCATTAAGGAACACGTGGAAATTTACGATAAAGTGTAGAGATGGACCTGGATTAGAGCAGTAGTTGCTGCTAATCAATGCAGCAACGTCCAAATGGAGCCTAGGTGGAATTTCAAATGAAGAAACTCATTGCTCTCCTACATCCACCTGCGAGACAGACAATCAGCTTTGAACAACACCTTCACAAAAGGTCAATCGGCATCCAAAGTTCATCTTAAAAAGCCTCCGATACGCACCTGTCTGCTCCTGTGCACGGGCGGTGGATTCGCTTTGACTTCATTCAGATGACTCCGTTTCAGGTTAAAGCTTCATCAGAGTGTCATTCCTCCCGGACTCTCACTGCGTTCCCTGTCTCATCTCAACCGGTCCGGCAGAACACCGCCATGTTGAGCCTGGTTCTGCCAGAGATCTGTTCCCAACTGGGAGGTTTTCCTCTCCACTGTCGCTTCATGCTTGCTCATCATGCACAGGTTCTCTCAACCTGTGTTATCCAACTGGACTTCCATCTTCCAGGTCCCTGAGTGAAGCTCTAGATCCAGCTCACTCAGTTCACTGGATCTCCCCAGGTTCAGCAAACCGTCTCGCTAACCAGCAGTCTACAGACTGACCAAGTTCATCTATTTCCACTCCACCACCAGTTTTAGCCCTGTTCTTTGCTCCTGTTCATGCATATCTATCAAAATTCAGCGCTATGTTTCCTGCCGAGGTCTGAGCGCCAAAGACAAAGTAATTGTATCAATAAATTTCTCCTAATTGTCTTTTATCTTCGTGTGAGTTTTTTAGATATAAATATTACTGGAGCTTTAAAAGATCAATAAAGCATTTAATGTCCATCAGGGGGGTATAAAGTATATTTAAAAGTATCACTTATTTCTCTTCAGATAGTATGAGCATAGATAATAGGAGCCTCTAATCACAATGCAATGACTGAGTGTGTTATTGACTATTTAAACTTGTGTCTGTAGATGACACCAGGGGCGACGCTAGATGGGGGGCAAGGGGTGGCCACCCCTGTCATTTTCTTCCCTCTGATACGGATGATGGCAACATTAATACTCTTAAGTGAAATGTTCAAAACATTTAAATTTTGCATATATTAACAGTTACTTGACAAAAACACTGGTTTATTATGCACATCAATATAGCAACATTAAAGATAAGTGTATGAAGGCTCTTTTCAGAACTAGATTTTGTGGTGTTTTATTTATGTGTGTATGTGAGAAAATGCAAGTCATCTAGAAGTCTTTGGTGAAAAATATTTTAATAAACTTTTTAAATAATCAATTTATGACTTTATTGATCTCACAGTGGGGAAATTTGCTTTATGTAGATATTAGTACTTGTAAACATCAATTTTATGCAGAATGATTATTGATAAAAGTAGGTAATAATGACAATGGAGAAGGTGTTCGCCCCAGAACTTACACCTGAAAGAATTTTATCCACTATACCTTTTATCTAGGAAGCATGGATGTTTAAATATGGATATATCTATTTGTTAGCAAAGGCTTTCAGAAAGTATAGTTAGTCTTTATTTAGAAAATATGGATGTTTTGCTCATTAATTTTCCTGTTGGAACAGTATAGATGGACTCTGCGGTTCTGGTGCCTATCAGCTTTCAGCCACCCATCGATGCACATTGGGGACTGCCTGGCCACCCTTATAAAAATTTTCTGGCTACGCCTCTGGATGACACCAGCCTTACCAGAATAGGGGGATGCTTCCCCAGTAAAAAAAAACAACAACAAAAAAAACCTGGATCACCAGTGATTTGAAAGAACTGCTAAACAAGAGTAAAGGAGCTTTCAGGAAGGGAGCCAGAGAATTAATGAGGAGTATACAGAGGCAGCATAAGGTCAAGGTAAGAGAAAATAAGTAGAAATCTGTGCGGTGGAACACGTCTCATAATAGCCCTATAACGTATTTCTCTCCATTTGATTTGCTCAAACAAAAAGTGACCATGTCCACGTGGTTAAACATTGGTTAAACCGGATACAGACCACCAGACAATGGCACTTTTTGGGAGTGGCAGCCTTGTGGTTGGGCTTAGAGAATCGATTTCTGATGTTCTGAGTTAAAAACCCACTCCCACAGACTGCCACTGTGAGCAAAGACCCTTAACCCCCGATTGCTCCTCGGGCGCCCAATGATGGCAGCCCACTGATCCTACAAGGGAATGGGTTAAATGCAGAGGTCAATTTCTCCAATGTGAGATTAATCAGAATCAGAAAGTTGAATTATTATTTTTAGTACAATTTACTTTACCAAATACTGTTTTTGATTTCCAGTTAAAATTTCTACTTCAGCAAGAGTTCTTTTGGTTTTCCAGTTGTATACATGGGTCATAATATTAACTCTTTTTTTAAATTTCCCTTTTTCTCTAATTTAGTTCCTTTATTTATCTAGGGCTTCTGTGACATTAAAGCCCATGATAGGAGTGGATGTAATGTTCTCAAAGGACCTATGAGGCTATATTTAGTGGTTATGAGTCATCAGGAAGGACAGCTATTGGTGGTTAGGTATGAAGTTGAAATCAAACATTCTTCTACCTTGTATATGTAATAAGAAACATTCTGAGTCACTGGAGAAACGAACCGTGACTCAGACTTAACATTTTCTTGCATTTTTCCTTCTGTAAATGTCACTTCACTTTCGCTCTTTTCGAAGCAAACACTTAGGGATGATTTTATTTTTAATGTGGCTTAAAAAAAAAACCCACATTAGAAATACTGCAGGAAGGCAACGCTTCTAAGGATCTGTGTCCGTTCACCTGCAGGCTACCTTTTCTCTCTCATCTGATGGAGTCATCCATCTTCATTTTCCATTCCGTCTCATTTCCCCCTCCACTTTCTCCACCCTCTGAGGGGCTCCTCTCTCTCTCTGCTTGGCGCTCTAATGAAAAGATGATTTGTCTTACTCATCTCGAGTACGCCGACCTTCAGCTCTCGACCGTGTTATTTCCAGATAATAGAGATGAGATGTGTTTGGAGCACAAGACTGAGGATTAACAAGCCCTGAGTTTTTTTTTTGTTTTTTTTTTTTGCTCTGCCTCCATTGACCTTCTGATGCTTGCTGGGCTCACCCACGCATCGAATCCCTGTTCTCAGTAAAGGACCCAGGTTTGAAGACCCAAGGATAAACACTGTGAGGAGAAATCTGTTCATTCAGGTCATTATTTGACTGAATTATTAACAGGTAGTCAATAGCTCCCAGGCTGAGTGATGCTTGACTGTGCCGGAGGGAGGATTGACTTTCAAGGTTGTGTTTAGTGAAAAAGGGCACATAGGGTGACACCTCCACACCCTGGACTTAAGACTTAAAGTCTTCTGGAAACATGCAATAAGATAAATAGCTGCAGGGCGCTGAAGCTGATGGACGACAGTTAATGAGACAGCTGCAAATATTGACTTCTGATACATGAGGGTGTTTACTTTAGCTTGCACCGGGACATGAAACCACCCCTTTGAGTAAAGTGGGTGAAAACATGGTGGAGCAAATCCATTCATAAGCGACGCATATGTAAGTGTATAGGTGCTATTCTGATCTGTCTCCTGTAGAAGCTCAGAAGCTGTAAATTTATCCCGGGCACTGAATTATTCAGGTCCCCAGACGACAGGTTCCCATGACGAGGCCCTGCTGAATGCCCTGCGTCTGGGGAGGAGGCACCATCCACCCATCAAAGTTTCCCGTTTCATAATGAGCTCACCTGAAACATCTGTGATTTCACAGTAAATCTTAGGATTTATACCAAGCATCTGACAAAAAGTTAGATTTTGTCCCATGTGCCTCAAAGTGACAATTCTTTGAAGTGACAAACACCCTGATTCTACTTTGCCCAGATTTTGCTGTCCAATCATTCAGAGTCCAGTGAGAGGGCAGCAGCCAGTGTTTCAACCAGCAACATCACCTTTGAGCTAAATGTTGAAATGGCAAACATTACATCGAACGACGATTTAGACGAAAAACCCCAATACTGTTCCCAAGTAGAAGGTCTAATCTTTAACTACAGTGAAACATTAGCCAATATCTGAAAATGTTGCTTCCGTTCCAACGGGGGGACGTCTATTTTGAGCTCTGCCTTTGCCAATATTTTAACATTGAGTAATGACACTAATCTTAACAGAGGAGGTGAGACAAATCGTAAAAACATTGACACAGTTTTAGCAAAGAGAGGCCAGAGACCAACAGAACTGATTTACCTACTGCTGATTAATCCCCATCCAAAAATAAACAAAACAAAACAAAGGAAATGTCAAGGATACTTTAACCAGATAAAGTATCCCCCACCCCCCCAAAAAAATACACACACACACACCCCGGGGACAACGGTCCCTCACCACCGTGTCCCATACATACACACTTAAGGCCAGCAAGTTTTCAACAACTGTTTATTAACTAACAGTAAATCCTTAAACACTAAACACAACAGTATTGGTCTTTTATTTTTAATATTTTCAATCTTGTAGCCTTGAACATCGGTTTTTAAATTAAGGCCTTAATTGGCATTAAAATTTCTTAAATTTGATAATCGTGGCATTAAAATGCTTCGGAAAAGAAGCTTGAGGCAGAGAAAAGGCTAGAGAATGGGAAAAATGACAGTATTGGTCTTTTATTTTTAGAACTTTCAATCTTGTAGCCTTGAACATCAGTTGTTGCTTTCTGTTTTTCATGGGACTTCAGCATACAGTGCACCTTGCCAGTGTCATCATTCCTCACCATGGCTGTTTCTAGACAGGGGCCCAAAGGGGCCAGTGTCCCTGTGGATCATGTCCTGGCCCCTGTACTGAAGACAAAATAATACAGGGTTTACACATGAATGAGTAACTCTTATTAAATGCTTTTTAATGCTCTTAGAAATAATCTTAATGCCATCAACAAATACCCATGACATATATATACTCACCGGCCACTTTATTAGGTACACATGTCCAACTGCTCGTTAACACTTAATTTCTAAGCAGCCAATCACATGGCGGCAACTCAGTGCATTTAGGCATGTAGACATGGTCAAGACAATCTCCTGCAGTTCAAACCGAGCATCAGTATGGGGAAGAAAGGTGATTTGAGTGACTTTGAACGTGGCATGATTGTTGGTGCCAGAAGGGCTGGTCTGAGTATTTCAGAAGCTGCTGATCTACTGGGATTTTCACGCACAACCATCTCTAGGGTTTACAGAGAATGGTCCGAAAAAGAAAAAACATCCAGTGAGCGGCAGTTCTGTGGGCGGAAATGGCCAGACTGGTTCGAGCTGACAGAAGGGCAACAGTGACTCAAATAACCACCCGTTACAACCAAGGTGGGCAGAAGAGCATCTCTGAATGCACAGTACGTCGAACTTTGAGGCAGATGGGCTACAGCAGCAGAAGACCACACCGGGTGCCACTCCTTTCAGCTAAGAACAGGAAACTGAGGCTACAATTTGCACAAGCTCATCGAAATTGGACAATAGAAGATTGGAAAAACGTTGCCTGGTCTGATGAGTCTCGACTTCTGCTGCGACATTCGGATGGTAGGGTCAGAATTTGGCTTCTACAACATGAAAGCATGGATCCATCCTGCCTTGTATCAACGGTTCAGGCTGGTGGTGGTGGTGTCATGGTGTGGGGAATATTTTCTTGGCACTCTTTGGGCCCCTTGGTACCTATTGAGCATCGTTGCAACCCCACAGCCTACCTGAGTATTGTTGCTGACCATGTCCATCCCTTTATGACCACAATGTACCCAACTTCTGATGGCTACTTTCAGCAGGATAATGCGCCATGTCATAAAGCTGGAATCATCTCAGACTGGTTTCTTGAACATGACAATGAGTTCACTGTACTCAAATGGCCTCCACAGTCACCAGATCTCAATCCAATAGAGCATCTTTGGGATGTGGTGGAACGGGAGATTCGAATCATGGATGTGCAGCCGACAAATCTGCGGCAACTGTGTGATGCTATCATGTCAATATGGACCAAACTGCCTGAGGAATGCTTCCAGCACCTTGTTGAATCTATGCCACGAAGAATTGAGGCAGTTCTGAAGGCAAAAGGGCGTCCAACCCGTTACTAGCATGGGGTACCTAATAAAGTGGCCGGTGAGTGTATATGAAATATATAGATCAAAATATTTTTTCTCAAATGTATTATTTTCTTTTAGAAAGCATTGTCCAAATTGATACTTTGTTTTTACATGAACAGAAACATGTATTTGGCACTAATGTCACCTTGTACCTCCAGTTATAATACGCTCTTGAGGATCACGCCTGTCTTGGAGGTGTGTGAAGACAATGAAGGTGTTATAGCAAGTTATGTTAAGCTTATTAAAAGTTTCTCGTTTCCAAACTAGATCTTCTGGTAGAATAGAAGGGGGAAAAAAACAAGCTATGAGAAAAAACAGAACCATTCGATACGATGTTATACAATGGCTTAGCAGCTTGGAAAGGTTTTACCTGAATGAACAAACTGCACATAAAGTGCTTCAAATATCTCCTTCCATGTTCCTTTAGTATTTCACCACAGAAAAGGGAGATAAATAGATGGTTGGCTTGTGTTGGTCTAAATATATCTGCACCAAAACAAATGTTTGGTATTGTACCAAATCTGAAAGGATGAATATAGTCAGAATTATAAGTGTTAAGGCTACAGACAATAAAACAAAAATTTGAAAAACTAAATGGTGCCCTCAGCAAAGCAACAACCAACTTACATCTAAATGGGTAAGAAATAAGTCAGTGTGCTACACAGAGGAAAACACTGCTTTTATTTCCAACGTGATAATAAAAAAAAACTTTTTTAACTCATGAATACCAGCTAATATCTAATAATGTTAATATAATAATTAAGACCTGCAACATTTAGTCTTTATTTAAAAGTGGAGTTCTGTCATCCTTTGGTAACAACAGGTAATAAATAGTTTTATTTACTTGGTTACATTTTCTTAATATTTTCCGAACGTACCTTTACCAGTAGTTTTATCGTACCTTACTTCTTACTTGACTTATATTCTGGTCAATTCTCCTACTTGAGCAAATATTTGTCCAATGTGAGTTAACTGCGCTAATTGTGAGTTTCTTTGTCCTGCTCTATTATATGTACATGTTCATTACAGTAATGGTTGATTGACTTGAATAAAATTTCCTCTGCAGTAATTAATTTTGTAATCATGCCCCATTTATATAAAAATTAATCTTTAAATTACCAGAACTTGGACATAAAATCCCTCTGAAAGGATCTTTTCTAAACAGTAAATAAGATCTGATGGTCCAGCAAGTACTCTGTACTTGAGTAGCCTTTCTGCAAAATACTTTTTCACTCTTTCATGAGTAATTTCTTGGAGGACTATTTTTTGACTTTTGCTTGAGTAAAAATGTTGAGGTAGTGCTACTTTTAATAAAGGATATTTATTGGTCTAGAGTAGGGGTCGGCAACCCAAACAGTTTAAAGAGCCAAATTGAAACAAAAAAAACCCCAAAACAAATCTGTGTGGAGATGCAAAACTGTGAAAGTCTTATAGGCCCCGTCCACACGAAGTCAAACCCTGGCCTAATCGCAGAAATTTTTCACCAAACCAGCCTCTCATCCATACGAAGCCGGCGTTTCGGGGGTCTGTAAACTATCTTTTTTTTTTATTAAGCCTTCAGAGTGGGAAGATTTTGAATCGCAGTTTTTGCGTTTCCATCTTTAAGCTCTAACCGCATTTTTTTTCTTACACACATGCGTCATAGCGTCACCTCTAAACACACATGCGCGACTAGGGGTGGGTATTGGCAAAGAAGTCACGATTCGATTCGAATCCCGATTCACATGCCACGATGCGATTCTATCACGATGCATCACGATACTTGAAATATTGCGATGCATTGGGATATTTTCACTGAACACTGTAAGAAAAAGATACAGCCCTTACCAGTGGCTGACTGGCTGGGTGTGATCTGGATAGTGTCTTCAATTGATACATAACTGAAAGCAACTGAATTCATACATAGCTGTATTTATTGAAATTACTTTTGGAGGTGTTGCCATGAAAACAAATACTGGACAGAAATATTACTATTACTGGCATGGACACACCAACAAAAAGATCTTAGGATTCATCAAACTTAAAATAACAAAATGAGGATAATCAGTCCGGACATGCTTATGACACAAAGCAGCAGGCGTCAACACATCCGCAGCGACATCTGCTGGACTGGAAGTTGTATTCCACTTGGTTTGATTGATGTGCGCCAACCATTAATGTATTTTATTTGTTCATTTTTTTTTTTTTAATAATCGATTCTTGCCTTCAAGAATCGATTCAGTAGATCACAAAAATTAGAATCACGATGCATCGATTTGACGATTATTTTGCACACCCTTATGCGCGACACAGTATCACAACAACAATGGCGCCGTACTGTGTTGAATGGTTGCTGCTAATGCTACTCACCCTGCTGTCGGGCTTACAACAGAATCTTCTTCTTCTGGAATATCTCCAGGCAGAACAGAGCAATATAGACGACATAGTTCAGCACCTGAATTTGACTTGACCACGAAAATGGACCCGCAGGGCCATTTTCGGGTTTTCCGGTTTGGTTGTTGTATAAATATTACTGCGCATGCCCAACATTTCGTTGCCTGTTTTTGCCTATTTTTGCTTTGGCACCACTTACAGGCCTGGCATACATTTTGCAGCGTTTTCATGCATTCGTGTGGTCGATCACATTTATTTTACGTCTCCGTCTTTACGACAAACGTTCTGGAAAATATTAGCGTTTCGTGTTCGTTTTGTGGACGGGGCCTTAAATAAGCCTTAAACGACAACATGGGCTCTAAGTGTTTTGACCCACTATAAAAAAGGACTACATGGGCTTAAATATATAATAAACATTCATGATTAAATGTTTATCCTGGAGCAAATGCCACATCATACTCTGCTGTACGATATTTGGTGCGTTAAGTTTAAATTCCATTGCAATATTAATATCATTAGGTTTTGCTGCATTGAATTTCATTAATTAAAAAAGACTCTAATGTGTAGTTCTGTGCTCCCGCCTACAGCTTTGCCAGTTTGCCCCTTAGCTAATTCAAAAAGACTTCCAACTCTTGATTAAAGATGGTACGCCAACAAATTGCATGTTTATTTTAAGATAAAAAAAAGATGAAACATTCATAGTTTTCTTTTTTTGATTAACTTGCTCTCAATCTTTTTTAGTGATTGGAGTGATAAATATCCCCACAAAATGCCATAACCCGTGTGGAGAGTCCGTATTTAAATAGACAATCCTACCTGTTCCTCTGAGAGGTGGAAGTGTGTTTCTGTGCAACAATTAAGGGTGACATCATTAACTTCAACACTGCTCTGAGAAAAACAAACACATTAACGGAGCACACACACCTCGGGGACCCTGCAACCAGCTGCCTAATGGAGCCAATAAAAACAACATGAAGGAATCTGACACACATCGTGCTCCTTATTCGCTCTCATGCTGTCCGTCCGCAGCAGGGTTAGCAAAACGAGCTTGTTGCTATGGCGCCTTTCTTCTGGCGTGATCTTAGTGTGGAACCAAGTGAACTGATTATTGTGTCACTGAGAGTGATGTTGAAATGTAGAATGCAGAGCGTAATGGAGGGTTTAACTTGTTGATAGATTTCCAGACTTTAAATAAAAAAAAAAAAACATTTTAAGTATGTTTTAGATGCTGTTAGGTAATATATTCTTTAACTGGTCCATGCTTCCCTTTAATTTAATCCCTGCTGGTCTCAAGCATGCAGCAGTACAGCCTCCCATCAATTGAAAATATTACGGTGTGTTTCCAAGCTGTCGTTTCTTTCTACAGCTCATATTTCTAAAAGATTTGTGCTTCTTTGAAAAGTTTTGCTTTGGCTTAGAGGTCAAACTTTTATCTTTATATGTTGACTCTGGGAACCTGTTCTGGTGGTTTAGCTTTTATTTAACCTCCCACCTTTGAGTTAGACCTTTGACTAGACTCCCAGTTAGTCTTTAAACCTTAAATTAACTCAGTTTGTAAGAAAATACATGGTATCTTTAAGTCGTTTTATGGTTCAGTTCTTTTTTTTTCTTCCTTTTTTTTTAATAAAAAAAGCATCAAACAAATCTTTATCAGTATTTCATTTGCAGATTTATTCTGAGTTCCCCATACTGGACTCCTCTTTGCATTATGTATGAGTCTTTTAATGGGATGACCCCAGAGGCCAGAAGGAAATGTTTTTGTTCAATACTTTAAAATGTTTCTATTTTAAACTTCCTCCATATTCTAAAGCTATTTCTAATTCCTTTCAGTTCCCAGTATTTAATGACAAACACAGACCATCTATTTGTCTCCGCCTCAAGAATTAGGACAGCCGTTAAAAACACCATAAGTTTGGAATAATTCTTGATATATCTACGGCTTCCTTTCACATCTTTAAATGGTCCCTTTCTGTTCAAACATCCTGCTCCTGATTCTCAAATAATAATTTAATCTTTTTTGTCCTTTGGTTGATTCATATATTCTGGACTTAAATTTAGGCTACATTGTATTTACATAATATACTGTAGGTATTACCATAAAGGAAGATATGTATTCTAATATACAAGCTGGTTAGACTTCTGGAGCATTAAGTATGTGTGGCTGAATAATTAATATGTATTACATCTAATGGGGCTTTACTTGGAAAAAAAAAAGGTACTGTTACCTGCTGCAAGAAAAACAGACCTGACCTAACCCCTACAGAGTCAGAGGAACACCAGAGAAACCAGAACTAACACTGCAGAACAATTGAACCAACAGTAAAGAATCCTGAGCATCGTTAACACTTTAGCAGATCACCTATATGCTGCACTGCATTATTTCAAACTGATGTACTGGATGTGAACTAGTTCTCTTGGTACAATCAGTGTTTTTTTTAATAATCTTGGCATTTTTTGACAATTCCTTGACCAAATCAATTTGCAATTTCTTTGTGGAGCCTTGAGTGGAATAATGTGTAATTTTGTCTATATGTGGGATTACCTCATTATTTTCAGACTCTCACATTTAGGGAATTGAATGGACTTTTCCCTTGATTAAAGCGGTAACTATACAATCTAGACAGAGCCAGACATTTAAAACGACTCACTTTTTCCAGGATGAGTTTATTATCTTTCTCTATTTATCTCATTTGGGTTGGTCACATAACTTTGTTTTTATTGCTCAATTTCTTTACTGTTGGCTTTAATTGAGAACACTTTCAGGAATGTGGCTGATTTATTACTTCCATAATCTACTGCATATAATCAACTACAGAAAGATTCAGGAGACCATTGGAAATCTCTGTACACCAGGGACAAGTCTAAATGAATACTAAAGACGAGTTTAGGTGAGATTCCTGGAAACAGGAAGCACTTACTGCAGGAGGAACACATTTGACCACAGATTATTAAAACATTCATCAATGGCAGCATTAAAACTTGGCTGTGAACTAATAAATATCAACAAACTCAATAGACCGATTTGAAACAAGCCCCATAGGAGACAGTGAGTCCACAGCCTCTCTTTTCTTCACCACAACAGCAGATAAAAGCTTTACTACAGACGTAATCTTTCCCGTTCCATCCTGCTAAACTTTGGGAAAATGACACCAAAATACCTGAGGACTGATGTGACTTAGGGGGGTAAATCTTATCCCCGTCCCTTTCACACGCAGCATCAAACCGCTCCAGGTTTGGCCTAAAGAGGGCATTCCTGCTGCTCCTCAATCAAGTCTTTGAGGGTTTGTCGTCAACTTTAAGATCCATCCCTTCTCCACTACACCTATAGAAAGAATGACTCATTGCAGAGCTGAATGAAACATCGAAAATGTCTAACTCTTGCAGACTGAACTTGGACACCACCGTTTTTTGGAGTCTGACTCACGATAATGTCATGAATCCAGCTCACCATCAGAAAATCCTGAAAGAGAAATGGGTTGGCCATAAGACCCTATGAAATCCATTTAATTGCAATTCGTCCATTTTTATTTTTCTGAATCCCATTTTTTCGCTCAATTCCACATTTTCATTTTAACCACATTTATCATCCTCGAAAATACGTAATTATACAGTGACTGAAAAATATTGAGCATATATACGTAAAACCCTAAAATTCCAAATTATATTGACTGTTATTTCATTTTCACCGGCAGCACCCATTTCTTGGAGGGCTTTATAAATTATTTTTTTTTTTTTTTTTACAAATAATCAGACTGAAGCCTGATCAGATCAAAACCAATCAGACTCAAGATTCTATTCCGGTTTCGATCCGATCAGAAGGAAATCCTATTCCGAAAGAGAGATTCCATGGACACAGACATTCGGATCATTGGAGTAAAATAATCTCCACTGTGCATGTGTGCGTCATGAGTGTGACATTTTTCCCTGCATGTTTAAATGATTTAATCTGAACGGTTGGTACATGTATACACACCTCATGATTGGATTATTTTATTTACTGTCCTTGCAAACAGAGATTACAATTTCCAATCAACTAAGGCTTAGATTGGTTAAGGAAAATGTGCATGTAAACGTAGCTAATGTCTGTTTCGGCACATATGGCAACCAAATATTCAATAAACTAATTTCTTGCTTGTGGTGAAGTACTGGAATGCTTCTTCTCACTGTTTCTGATGCAACTCTTTGACTGTTAGCTACAGGGCCACGGGAAGTGGGG